>NW_028277175.1:27191666-27517083 GCF_051122295.1 Plectrocnemia conspersa
TACTCTAATCCTTATAGTCGAAAACTTCTTAGCATCTGTCCTTTTGACATAGTGATTCCAATAAATCACAGTCCACCTAAATGAGTTCAAGCGATCTCAAAAAGAGGGTCATCGGATGGTTAGAGTTGACCTCGGCGGACAGTGCCGTTTTCACCGCGTGAGAATCGCTCAATAATGGAATATTCCACACAATCGGAGCGAAGTGGATATGCACAATTCAGAGAGCGGTACATATATAATAGATACATATTCTTCCCAACGTCTTCGTCTTCGACTGTTCAAATATCAAACGCAACAATGCGATTCGACAAAATTACAAGCGCCATTGTTTGACGAACAACGCCGCTTTTCATTGTCCACGCTTTGCTTTTTGCATGTGAAAAGGTGTCGAAATTAATGCCTTCGAAGTGCTTTTACTTAATCTACAATTCGCTTTTAATGTAGATAATAAAAATAGATCTATTGAATTTTTTTAGATCAATGAAACACATCATCAATTATATAATTGTAGTTCATATTAAATGAAACACATATTGTTCAATTGCTACAACAAAAATTAAAATGGTACAATGTACTGAAGTATAATTAATTTCAGCAACATTTAAAAAAAATATATTGTTTTATGTATTATTTTAACCCGTAACCCGTTGAGATAAGATATATGCTTTGAATAATATTTTTTTTTAATTTTTAAACAGACTAATTATATTTCTAAAAAAATAAAACACTATAACAATCTATAGATAGAAGTATCTAAATTTAAAAAAATACATTACATAATTTAAAATAGTAATATATTAGAATTTAACTGTATATTAAAACATAATACGCGTGTAATTGCACAACAGCATTGATAAACCGGATATTTTTAGCATTTGACGTTAACAATCGCTTATGTCAATTGTTTAATAAGGAAAACTTGAAATATACTGCGTATAATAAAACATTTAACTTATATAATCAATTTTTGCAGATGACCATGAAAAAACTAATTAAAAATCAATTTTAAAAGTAAACTAGATTTTGCATTGGTTAAAAAATCAGTTAAATAATAACAATTATTTTTTACGGCATACATATAACGTTTCATATTCGATTTATATTGACTTTGATAGGTGCTGACATTAAAAGTTTCAAATGATGCAAAAAATCTGCAGCGTTTTTTAGTTAAAAAAAGATGTATAAGCTCCGCCTAATTGCCGGTAGAACTGATATATGTGTTTCTTTGACGACGTTCTTTTAAGTGTCAGTTTTTTGCAAATCTTATGTAAAAATGTACAAGCTTGAGATAAAATGTTGAATATAATTAATATAAAATAATTATGAAAATTGCACTAACGAGATGACAAGTAATATATAATATCATGTAAATAAACAGTATGTCAGTTTTTAAACATTAAAAAAACACATACACTCTAGTTGTTGTAAGATTGTATTATCGCAATATCATTTATTTTATTATTTCATTTTTATTTTGATAATTAATATGAATTTAATTATTATAAAAAATAGCGCTAATGTATACATAGTTTTAAAAACAGTCTGCCAGATTTTAAACATTATTAAAACACATACACTCCAGTTGTTATGAGATTGTATTACTAGATATATTATACCGCAATGTTTTCATCACATTTAACTAAAATGTTTACCTTTTATTTTTATTTTTTTCTGTATCAGTGACTGATTTTGGTAATCCTTAAAAAAATCGTTTAATTAAATTGCTAAGGAGGAAGTCCCCTGAGAGCAATACGAGCGATACTATCATTTTCCATCGTCACCATCACATTTAGTAAAATACGCGACATATTATCAAACAAATTGTGCATGTGGTGGTGCAGTTATGTGACTCTTAATATACATAAAAATATATATTATGCAATTTGATATTGTAGGATCAGCTGTTTGATTACTTTTTTTTTAAATATAATATATTTTTAATAAAGTAAAATAACTATGATAAAATAGTATTATTGCAATTGCCTCAGAATTTATTATATTGTATAACTTACTGCATTGCACATTAAAATAATATTTTTGAATAAAGCTCAAACAAGAGTCCCACAAAGTAGTATCCTCAGCCCTTACATATTCTCCTTATTTATTTAAGTTATATTGTTCAGTCTTAGTTCCACGTGCTATCTAAGATGACTTAATGTTATCATTGCTTACAGCTTTGTAATTAGTAAAATAGTACATAATTGTTATTTTTATTGTCATCGTTGATTTAATGCGAAAGCTGTTTTGATGGTAATTTTGGCAAACAATTTAAAAAATAAATTGATGATTAACATCTTGAGGCATCTCCTTCTGGAAGGCGTCAGTGCTTGTCCATAGAAATAATCTGATGGTGAACAGGTTCAATAAAATAACACAATATTGCATTTTCCAAGAAGGTAGACGTATACCAAAGCCCATCTCCATAAGAAAAACTAAACCACTCAGTAGATGTGAGTATCAGATCAAAAATATGTTTTAGAGAATCAGACTGACTTTTCAAGCAATACAGAAACCAATGAACTGCACATAAAAAGCCCCATCTTCAACTTCTCAAATTCGCATTTAATATCTGAACTCTCATTTTTTTATAGTCAATACATGAAGGAGGGAGCGACTCAGCAGATGGAGAAAAATATACAGAAAGTTATAAGATCCTTAACAACAAAGCTACTGTCAAATGGCCATTTCGCGATTTTATCAACTCTAGAGCTCCAATGTCTCAGACAATTCACTTAATTTAAATACTGAGCCCTAAGATATATCTGGTGAACTACACAGGAAAAACGTTCGACGTTCAAAGTCATTAAATGACATATGAACAAGACATGTGTATGTAAGCAAAATATACAATATTACGATAAGAGCATTTGACCGAAATACAATATTTTTCTAGTAGCTCGGTATTTCCTCGCTGCTTCATTCACCAATGACAGAAATATCTCATCGTTTCGACACCTTGACGAGTGGCTTCGTTATGAAACTCGTCATTGACGAGTGACTCACAGAGTAAATAAGGACTTCCACCGGATGATTTTGACATTGTAAAAAATACCCAAAAATAAACGAAAAACGTGGGAGGCAAATGGAAAACAATGACTGAAATACAGAATGGCGAAAAATTTGCTTTATGCCCTTTAATACGACCTCTCTCTTTAATTATTACAATTAATTAAAACAAATTTAGTACTAAATTATAAAATAATATATAATAAATAGATGGCGCCATTTTTTTTCATAATAAATGTAAATGATTTATTTGTTGCCTATAATTTATAAAAAAAAACTAATCTAATCTGAAAATAAAATAGCCAAAGTCGCAAACCAATCGATTGAAATTGAAAATAAATAATTCTACAAATCAACTACTGAAAAATAAGTTTTAATTGTGTCGTATTTTAAACATTAAAAATACAATATTTAATATTTTTAATAATTAATTCAGATATAAATTATCATAATTTATGACTTCAAAAACATATATAAATATTGCGCTATTTATAAACTTAAAATGATGGTATAACAAAATATTTTGATCCAAATTTGATCCAAATGACGGATGTGTTCACAAGCGACATTCAAAGTGTTTCGCCAATTTTTTTTATAAAACATTTTTTGAACAAACTTTAATGTGTTAATTACAGTATTCTTAACAATGGATAAAAATGATCTGTCAATCTTGTTAGAAGTTATTTTAATACTATAATAACATGGTAATTTAAAATAATATTAAAATATATCATCTTCTTTACATTCAATATAACGAATTTTCAGTATAACGAAATTTTTTCTTCGGTCCCGTTCGCTATACTGAGATTTTACTGTGTAAAGAATAATTATATAATTGCAGTTATGGTGCATACGTAAAATAGATGAGAACCATCCCACATATTTTTTCCAGCTCTTCATAGCTATCGCCGAAAGCATCATTGCGTTTGACAAGCTCGTTGAGAAGCTGGATAGCTCGTGCAAGAGAGGTGTTGACAGGAATAAGGAACGCGATCGCGACTCTCCAGGGCACTCTAAAGATCGCAGCCCAAAGTCAGCGAATTTTGATGGATTGTCGACGCCACCCCTCAGCAGCTTTAGGATAATGAAATCAACTGTATCCTAACGCTCCTAGTAAAAATAGCTTGAACAGAAATCTCAGATTTTTTGGTAAAAATATATTTTGCTATTTATTTATATCGATTTTAATATAAGTTATTTAAATCAAAGAATAATATGTAATATATTTAATCCGTTAATATTATTAATAATAAATTACTTATTTTTATTTATATTTTTTCCTTATAAAATCACTAAATCAAGCACTGTGCGCCTGTGATTTTGACAGTAACAATTAACTCCTTGACACTGAACGATCGATTTTGAAAAAAAATGACGTCATTGTTATTGTGAATTTTCCCCAAAAATACACACATAGAATTAAAATAAAATGAAATCCGTCGTGGGAATCGATTCTGCGTGTGTTTTCAACCTCGACTCAATTTGTCTCTTTCGTTTCGATTGTTGCACCATTGTCTCCATGGGATATTTCCAGATTTTTTTCCAAACCATTGTAATAGCAAAACATAAATAATAAATCAGGTGCGAAAAGAAACGGTGTTTTTATTGTGTTATATGCTAAAGTATTTAATTAATTTAGTTAGCTTGACTAATAAAAGTTTAACGGAGTTTAGTAGTTTGATGATCTTTGACCTTAAACTGTCGTTAAATATGAAGAATTCGAAATAACTGAAGATCGTTTAAGATAAATGCAACGTTTCTGTATGGCAATAAGCTATAAAATGCAGTGAAAAGGTAGTAAAGATACAGAAAGCCTATAATGTAATACAACGGACGATGAGAGAAGCGTAATAAAATAAAAATAAATAATTGATTTCCGTTGATAATCGTAAATTATAACTTATGACCTTGGTAAGGTTATTTAATTTTAAATAAAATTTATTATTTCCTGATATTGCTTATTTAATGAGCATTTTTTACTTCTTATTAAAAATTACTGTTAACATTTAAAAGTTATATCATTTCATAGATATTGAATAATATTTTAACTGTTCTATCTTTTTTATTGATTTAAAATATCACATCACTGTATTTTGTGATATTTCTTAATATAAGATTCCACAATATGGCTAAATATTATTTAGTAGTGTATATATTAAACAAATTACTACGTAGCTAAACTTTTTAAAGATTATTTATTATTAATGCATAACATATACTATTTAATATTTTTAAGCGTATTTTGTAGCTATTATTTATAATTTTTCTATCTTCCTTAAAATACTAGTTTAGTTGTACAAATATAAAATTATATTGTACTATCTTTTAATATACCTCTTAGTTATACTTTTAAGTTAAGTTTATTTATTATCTATTTAAAACATAAACTAGGTATAAATATGTTATCATTAACCCTACTTTTTTCCTAAAAAATAGAATTTCTGATTATCTTTATTACTATTTAGAAGTATGTCTTAGGCAACTTATTATTTATACTCTTAAGAAAGTTTATTTAATATTTGTTTAAATATAAATTTCTATAAATAAAAGGCTATTTTTCACTCGTTAAATATAGTTGCCGCATCTTCCTCATTATCTCTCTTATTATTTAAGCTTTTAAATAGTAAGTAAATTTATATATTATAAAATTAACTCACCTGGGAGTGAGTTAAATGTACGTAAACATATTTCCATTAATATTTATTTATTATTATTTAATATTTTATTTATAGGAAACAATAATAAAAAATCAATTCTATTAGTTTTATTGCTTTAATTTATTTTACTATTTTTTTGTGTTACTTTAAGCTTTTAATGTTTTATAAAATTAATATTAAATATATTTTTATTGTTAATTTATTTCATATTACTTAATTTTTTTTATAGAAATTATTTATAAAAATTTAAATTATAAAAAAATAATATATAAATATAATGTTATTTATTTATTATTTCTTTAGTTATATATTTACATATATAGCTATCTTGGGTGCCACAAAACAGTGAAAGATCGACCGCCGTATATGTACGGCGATAATCATAGGGTTAATATCACTAGTTGTATAAATATAAAAAATATAATTGTATGATCCTTTAATATGATTTTGAGTTATATTGCATTTTATCTTTTTTTATTTAATGTTTCAAATACTATTTTAAGGTTTAGAAACAATACTCATCATTATTTCATTTTTATCGTATATTTCTCTAGTCTAATAAAATAAAATAAAATGTACGCTTCTCATTAAATTTCGATTCAACTGGTATCAGTTTATTTCTGTGAATTATTTTATCTTATCTTTTAGATTATTTACTGTTATTGGTAGAATATGTATTAAGCTCATTTCCTCACATTTTCTTGTATGATTTTTTTTTAAATAAATAAATGATCCATTAAAAAGGTTTTTGTTAACTTTTCCTCCACCTAAATACAGATAATATATTTTTTTAAATATAACTAATTCTACATATATGTAATTAAGAAAATATTTAATAATTTACATAAGGGTGAATTTTAATTATTCAATACCAATTTTCAATATTAATATATTAAATTAATAATGCTCCCAGAATTTATGCTGAATTTTATTAATATTATAATATACTATAATAAAACTATGATATTTAGATTTTTAGTTAAATTACATGTTTTTGTCTTGTTTTATATTTGTGTCGCAATTATATTAATTATTCATATTAGGAAAAAAAAAAATTAATTTTTTAATACTATCATTAAAAAGCTACTTTTTTACTCTTCTAATTTAGGTTTATTCAATTCCTTTAGAGCTTTCTAAATTTTTATCGTTATTTTTTTTTATATTTAATAATTAAAATATATATTGTTATTTAAATTACTCTTCCCAATCCCAATGCATTACAACGGGGAAAATCTGTACCAACTTAGTAAGTCAATCAGATATAATGAATACCTACAAGTAAGTATTTAACCACCAGACTGAAAGTCTGGGATTCGGTGACATTTATATAATTTAATTTTTATTTTTTAAACTGTAATTTCAGTCTCATAACTTTTTTAGTAGATGCGAATTTTGTTTACTTTCGCATTGTTAGATTTACATACATATGTAATTTAAATTATTAATATTTATATAATATTTAAGCTATGTTAGCCAATAGCTACTAATAAATGTCCTTATTTTTTGCTTATATAATAATGTTTTACGGTCAAGATCAAAAATACGTATTTTTAGTGATGGATATAGTGGAAGAAACATAACCTTGCAAATCGTAAGTTTTTCATCTACTATTTTGATCATTTATATTTCCAGATTGCCTATATTATAGTAAAATTGCTATTTACCGTCATTCATTAATTTACTTCCTGCATAATTCAAGATCCAATTGCGCATCCGTCACATCGATTAATGACGTAACAAAAAACAAGGTCGGCGCGTGATGGCGACGGGAAATGACATTTAATATTTTTTTATTGTAATTAAAACGTACTCTGAAAAAAATATCTATGTGCAAATTTTTAAATAAAGTTTTTCTATGTCACAGATTGTTATTACATACATTAATAAAACCCATGGAGGTTATCAGTTTGAATTTTACTGAGTACTTTTCTAAATTTTAAAATAATTACTGCTAGGTTTGTTTTTGAGGTCAACGAGTGTAAAAAAGTGTATGTTTGTTTATGTTCATTGTACGAACGTGAGGTGTTTGTTATTGAAAATGTTCGCTAATAGATGGCAGTACTTAACTGATTTTTTATAAAAATAAATAATTAGTTGCAATTGATTTGATATTATCTATGTTATTGTGAAGTGTACTATTTTATAAATATTATTTAAAATTTCTATAAGTTCATATCCTGCATGATTCATCTTATTCACACGCGGATTAACCGGAAAATGGTGTATTCATGATCTTTCAGATGAGCTGTTGTTTTCTAAGAACGCTCACAATTACTGGAAGAATGTGAGACATAGCTCATTTAAAAGTATCCCCAACTCAATTTGTTTTGATTAAAATAACGTTAGGAACATATTTCAATCCGAAACATTTTTAAAATAAATAAAAGTTACTGATCTTTATTTTTTTAAATTTATATAAATCAGATATTAAATATTATCAAATATATTATTTGTGTATTTATAGTGAAAACCTAATTATTTCTTAAGCGAAAGATTTGTGTTTATTTCACTTAAAATACAATTTGAGAGCCATTGATTACAATGAACAAAAATAGGCTTCAACACCTAGAATCGAATCGTCAAATTGACTCATTTTTGCTACAAAACTATCGCGTGTTTAAAACAATTATCTGAAAATCAGTAACCTATGTGAGTTGTATTTTATATATACGACCTTCAGTTATCGGCGTAGAACTTACACAATGTTTAAAATATCCAGTACTTCGCAAATAAAAAATCTAAAAAGACAATAGCGTCATGACGACTTTTGATATACATCCAATTAAACTCAAACGTCCATTATTGTATATTAAGTCCATAAATGGCACGTTAATGTAACAATAGTTGACTGCAAATATTTATGATATTCTATCAAATCAATTATAAATGAAATAAAATAATGACACTTGTCAATTAAAACGGAGCTGGCGATTATAGGATATAGAAATAATGGTTCGGTCGAGTTTAACCTGATTGTTTATTGTGCTTGTATTTTTTTATTGCTTGCATATTTTTATCGTAGATAAAAATTCTACTTGGTTCGGTTTTGTGCCGATAGAGGCACTCTACTGCGATAAACAAATAAATAAAAGTCAATGTAGAAATTTGACCTCAAATTGGCTGTTGATAAAGTGTTGTTCTTTGACGGTTGATTGTCGAAGGTGTGCCTATAAGTAATAATAAATCGAACATGTTTTGAATAAGTATATGTTATATGTTATTTAGCTGAACACTTAACTCTTGATACTGTGCAAAATTCTAGGGGGAGTTCTGCAGGGTAGATTGCACGGGCCGATTCGTATCATTCTAAATAGATTTTTTAATTCTGGCTTAGTTTAAATATCGAAAAATTAATATAAGTCAGGAGAAAACTATAGCAATTTTTTTAACAACAAAAAAAAAACGCCCTTACCATTTAACTAAACAAAATATTTTTTTATATGAAGGGCAAGCTGCAAATACTGCTCTTCAAGGAGTTTAAATTCACTAAACATATCGCTAAACTCAGATCTAAACGTATTGCTGCTGATATTTACTAGAAAAAGCGTATTAATAATAAAAATATATGTATCAGTAATATCATTCGATTGCTCGGGGGGAAGTAACACTTATTTTTTTTCTCCAAAACATAGAGCGATAATTTTTTTTATCTAACACACCTTTTATACCAACATTGAAAAACATTTTCATAAACTTTCCGAAAAAATACTATAAAAATATTACATGAGGCCGTACTTAAATGAGATTAAACAATTTAACAATTGATGAAAATTTTTATATTACAATCACTGTAGATACTTCTCTTATTATAAAAAGTAAAAATATAAAATTCTTATGTCTACTTTAGGTTAAAAAAAATGTATACCCATATTGATTATATAATAAAAAAAATGTTACACAGGCTTAAAAATATATTATAGTATAAAACTAGATTAAATATTTAATATGCACATATGCAGGCATTTAACATACATGTCTTGTGTTTGGGGATTGACAAGAAAATTAAAATAAAAATCTAAAATAGTGCTATAAGCATATTGTTAAATTAGACTTTCGATGCTTATGCGAAAGACATAGATATGAAAACTAAAATTTTGTCTATAACTATTCTATCAAAATATGAACTAATAATGGTAACCAAATAAATGCTAGATAGAAAATCGCTTATAGATACTAAATATAAATTTAGAAAAGAGCTAGATAATTATGAAATTAGATCTGTCGATGATTTACCAAAATCAACTAGGAATAATTCCAAAGAAATTAAAAAATATTTGATAAATAATTTCATGCATATTTTATCATATAAAATTAAGGTAACAAATAATTCATACATCATATCGCTATATAATTGTTATTTTTATTATTTTATTTGCTATTTTAATTTAATAATAAATATTTTAAGTGTACTTAATATATTTTTCTAAGTGTATGAGTATTAAATTTATAACTTTAATGTATAAAACTGTAACCGCAGAATGAGTTATGTGGAAATACGTAAATAAATATTAATAATATTTTTTTTAGTATAAATATAAAATGTTAAAACACATTATATTATATTTTTTATTACATATGTAACCATAATGGCTTCACAAGTTTCCCATTGCGTCATATTAGCCATTATAGAAACAAGTTTTTAAAATATATGAGCCCATAATTATGAAAGTGGTCTAAGTCAAGTATTCGAAAAAAGTGAGCCTATTAATTATTTCGTGTCACACTGTTCTAAATTAATATAATATGATGTTTTTAATCACTTTTTTATTTTTCTCTTGTAAAATAAAAACTGGATATTAGTCAGCAACTTGCGCCTAATTTTAGTGTATGTATTTTTTTGTACTCTATAGCTTGTAATAAAAAATTATATAAAAAAACGTGATACTATTGGTGTATTATTTTTTATTAGAACAACTTTATAGGGAACAATATAAGTATTAAATAATACCCAAATACTTTCCTTTTAAAAATTATATTAAAATATACATCGTCTCTTTGCTTATCTATTACACAAATAAGGAAAACTAAAAAGAAAAATATTTTTTCAAATGTATCTTTTAATACACTCTTAAAAATATAAATTGCAAATATTTACTCTCATGATTTGCCATTTAAAAAAATACATTATAATTATTTTTTGCGCTCAGAATTGTCCAGATTTTTTTATACTTTGTGCCTCACACTTACGTATTCGTTTTTTCTCTCAGTGTTTTGTTGTTGTAATTTCAAAATATGTACTGTAAAGCAAACGTACTCATTTGACATTGAGAACACGTTGACAATCGAGCAAAAACAACACATATTTTTTGCTTTTTGCACGCGCCATCTTCCAGCATTGTTGAATAAAAAACATGGCGACCGTAAACTGAAAAAAATGCCTTTGATTCGTCAGAACCAATCACGACCGTGATTTCGCACACGCTGTCGTCACATTTTAAAAATAATAACATTTTAGTAAGAAATATTGGATTTTGAGACTCGACTACACTAACATGTCTCTTATATTATTGTGTGTCCTCTTGGAAACTATATATCCTTATTATCAAAGTCTATTAATTTATTTATTGTATTTTTTTCATTGCAACATAATAGGCGTTACCTCAATTCGGTAAAGGCATTATAAATAATAGTGTCGGCATTTTGATCTTGTACTGGATTGTTTGTGTCAGTTTGGTGTGAACTGCACTGTAAGTAAGTTCAAGGTTGAACTAACAACGATGAATTAGTTCAACCTAAATCGATTATGTAATTTATAATAAGTTATATGTCTTGATCATAGGTTATAAAAAGCTCTCGGGGAATTTTGTGGGCGATGGAAAAGCCGCGGAGGGCAACGGAAAAGTAGGCAAAAAGTTTTTTGTTCTAAAAATATTACTATTCAATTTTTTTAGGGCATTTTATATTTATATATATTTATAAATATCTTTTGCATAAAATAAAATACGTTTTAGGATCTTTATATATTTTTTTCATATACCTATGGGCCCGAACCGTCTTTTGATATTTCTTAAATTGCGAATACTATTTTTATAAATAACAATTCTTATTTTTATAAGTAGCATTTATTGTTTTATAAATAGCAAATATTAAATATATGCAAATATGTATTGTAGCTATTAATATTTGCTATATATATAAATAGAAAAATTTTTAAGTAGCACTGTAAAAATTGCGAAATATATTTCCTTTCTTTAATGTTAGTCAATAATATTTATAAAAATCTTGTGTAAAAATGTGTATTTTTATTTTAATAAATTTAAATAATTTGCTTCATTAAATTTATTTATAAATTTTATTTTAATAATATTTATTAATTTATTATTGTGTTGAAATTAAATATAATATATAGACATTGCTACGCTTATTTTTTTAATAAATAAAATATAAATAAAGTTTAATAAAGGTGGGCTATGAAAAATGTCATTGTTGAAAAGTGGGCAATGAAAAAGTTTGAGAATCTAGATATTGCATAGATTATATGTTCAACTGGTTAGAAGTACAGAGTTGAACTAAGGTAAGGTGGTCAAGATAAGAAGTAAGAATTTATTTTTCTAGGGCTGCGTCTTCACAGATAAAATTATAGATAAAGTTTTTTCTTTTTTTAAATTTAAATAAGACTGTTAGGTGTTAGTAGGTACATTACATTATTATTACCGTTTTACAATGGAGTGTAATTTACAAGCTTTCATGGCGCTGGAAAGGAAATTTTAGCGTCATATTTCTGGTTCATTTTCCTCAAAACTATTTTTTGCATGTACGCTCAAACACTGTTATTTTGATGCATCATTAAAACATTTCAATATATAAAATTTAAGACCATTGATGGTGCAGAAGCTGCCGCTTCTCCTTTTGCAACTGCTTGTTTACCCTCAATGCAAATTTCACATATAACTACATACACAAACTGTATATGACGATTTTAATTGTTGCACAAAAATTAAATAACAAGCTTTGTCTTAAAAACAAAAATAAATCCTGCTTTTCTTGACTAGAAGGTCAGAAAAAATATATGTATCATATTATATGATTAAAAAATCTATTATCAAAATAATACTTTTTATTAAAAATCAAAAATATTTTATATTAACCGTACACTATTTATATAAATTTAAATACATTAAAATAATTTTAAAATTTCAAAGATATTATACATATGTTCTTTGCCTCTTGTAAAAGGTGACGATATCATAAAATCTAAATCATTTGATTGCCTTGGCACGTGTAATGATTTTAACGACCAAAACTAAATAGGACAATAAAAACATGATCGTTCATAAAACAACTAAGTTATTATTTAAGTATTTTTCATTCGATGACTATACTGTACGATATTTTTATCACAAAAAGTAAATAGCTTCATCTATACGTATGTAAAATTAATTATATTAAATGTTATTGTATCGCACTGCATTTCTTTTAGAAGCACTGGGATTAGGGTTCTTAATTATTCTTAGTTTTTTACTATTCAAATAATGAATAAAAAATTAATGCAGTATTCGAATATATATTCATAATTTTTTTCCTAGTTTATACCAATATTATTTTATTTAACCAATTAGTGCAAAAAATAAATTAATTGCCTGTGAAATATTATTTAATTAAGAAATATTTATTGGTTTTAATTATCGCTAATTATTTTCATTAAATCATCTTTAATAAATCACTAGAATTAGGATTAGTTGAAAATGGATTAATTCATAAAATTTTATAAAACATTTTAAATTCATGATGTTATAGAATTTATTGTACATATATAGAATTGCTAATAATGTTTCGAACGAATTTGATATATAATACATAAAGATGGGATTGTTTTACGTATATTTATATACAAGCTTAATAACTAGAAATAAATTAACCACAATCGAATATTTAAACTGATTTAAATAAAATTTTAGCGTCTTGAAACAACAAATATTAAAACCTAGAACGAACTTCACAAAAAAATTTGACGCACACCTGTTTTTGAGAATAAACGATAATAAAGAGTGGGCCTTTTCAAAACTTTGTTTCGCTCAACGAACGAATTCTGCGAATTTCGCTCATAGTAGATACGGCCGATAAACATTTTATTAACAAATGATTTTCGAAGGCGTAAAAACATTTTTTTTTAAAAAGAAGCGACTTATTGCGTTTTTTAGTGATAGTTTTTATAACCAAAGTATCCATTTTTCAGATAGCATTGATTTTTTGGTCCATTTTAAAGCATTTTGATCCAGTTATTATTATAAATAATTCAATCTTATTGTTTCTGTAAATATTATAATTATGTATTGTTTTCATCTGTGCAGAAGGCATTAAAAAAAATATGTTATCTCCTGTTTAGTTTTTAAATTAATTATATACATAGCTAAAATTGCGATTGGAATACATAGAATTCCAATTAAAGTTATTAATTAAATCTAATATCTAGCTGATTGTTCACATTTACGCGGTAGTAGTCTTCAGGAAAAATCAAGCATGCATACTATTTTTCGAACGTAGCGCGTCACCTATGTGCGATCGGATAAATAGTGACGGTAGTCGTCAGCGGCGGCAAAGCTCGGCGCACGTGCCACCACTGGTCACGTGAGCGTCATAAAAGCGCACTCAGAGACAGGTGAAGCCTTGAGCGTCGCCACGTGCGCCTCTGGGCGCGATAACACACCTGTGCAAGTGGCCCCTATATACGCTCGTTATCAGGCGTAACTGAGCTGCAATCGCCGTCAAGGGCGGCACGTGAAAGGCTCAAATAAAAAAATCGGAAAATAAGTTAAAGGAAAAATATAAATAACATATATTTACAAAACGCTTATTTAAATATAATAATTAATTTTACCAACTTATCATTATATAAAATATATTATACTGGTTTTCAATTTTTACATTTTTTTATTAGCTACAATATAATAAAAAATAAGAATATAAAATACAAAAAAATACTGAAAAACCTTTTAAAATTTTAGTAAGAGAAAAAATATAAAAAAATAAAAAAGTTTATTAGGTATTAATAAAAGTAAATTCAGCTTAAGATCTGGAAGCATTACTATGTAGTCTCTAAGATTGTTTTTATAGTAGCGTTAGTTTTATAGTAAATGTTTTTATTTTGTTTGAAAATGACAATGCTATTTAATTGTTGGTATTGAAAGCTGTTATAAAGTATTTTATTGAGTAATAAAATGTATATTATATGTTAATTTATGGCTTTGTTTTGCATGACTTGTAGTATCTCTGGTGTTACTCCGCACCGAGCAAGCATATATGAACATGTGTTTTTATATTATTATTGTTTAATAAGCCATTTTTTCTATAAGCCACAGTGCTGTAGGCCGCAATGGCAATGGTATAATCTCTTAAGAGCAAAGGTATAAAATATTAATAAGTCCAGTTGTCAATATGTATTTCTATTCTAAGTTACTACCCTGTTCACTTTAGAGAAGCAGTGGCAAAGTTTGAATACGGTTCGTAAATTTATTAAACTATATCTTATTCTGTTTGATTTTAATCTTACACTTCCCAAAATATTCCTTTTAATTTTCAAAATATTTCTGTAATTTATTCGCGATTAGTATTAGTAGCATTAGGAACTCATTTAATAAGCTGTATTATCAAAGTAGCTAGATCAACGCAGTTTTATATTATTATTACTTACAATTAAAAATAAATATTATAACTGGTGTTACTCCACACCCAGCAAGCAATTAATAAAATAGTTTGTATAAGATTGGATTTGCTTTAGTAAGCGCGCTCTTTTCATTAATTGTCGATATAAGGACCGCAATAGCAGCACGCCTTTTAGAGAAAAGTTCCAAAATGTGTTTAAAATTTAAAGACGGATTTTCTTTCTATGGTACTGTCATAATTATTTTGAAGTGGCGATGCTTTGTCTACGTTTTGTAAATATAATTTTAGCTTTGTAACAAAATATTTCCTTGAGTCTTCAAATAATTTTTGTAAATTATTTGTGATTGGGATATATTTTGGGATGTTCTTGGATACAATATAAAGAGAACCGGGTCGAGCAAACCTCCCTGAGGATCGCTCATTATTTAGTAAAACAACATAGCTTCTATTTTTCAGTATGAACGTTTTAAATATAGCAGATAATCAGGAGGTATAATATTAATATAGTTTGTAAAACAAACCGACAGGTAATACTGGGTCGAAAGCTTCATCTATATCTAACATGAAAAGATCCGTACCGTTATGTTAGCGAATATATGCTCCGTCTAAATATTTTTTGCAGAAGCCAAACTTTTCGTTATTAATTTCATTCTCCAGAGATTATTTTAAACGCATAGAAATTATTATTTTTAATATTTTACAAAATGGCGGTAATAAACTGATGGGGAAATAGTTGATCAGAATTGTAGGATTCTTATCAGGTAAAATACGTGAAAGATAAGCAAGCGTTAAAGATGAATGTTAAGTAACGAATGAAAATTCCAGGAAGTGTATCTAATCTGTCAATTTCAGAGCTTTTTATTTTTGAAATTACTAACGACACTTACAATTTTTCCTGTGTTTACTTTTATAATTGATTCATTATCTATTGCAGAAAATTTGTTTTATCTTATTGATCTATTTACTATATTTTTAGTTTTGGAATGTGTAAAGTTTTTAATAAGTTAGTAAGATAAATAAAAAATATCATCCATATTCAGTATTAGCTATGATATTTCTAGTTTTTAACGGTAGAATTTTTGAATTCATTTTTTATCGATTTAGTTATTTTCCCCAATTATTTATTGCTTATTTGTTAAAATCATTAAAAGAGGACCAATCTTTTTTTTAGTTGTAATGTCACAATTTTTATTAAAATAATATTTTTAATTTATCTAAACATTCTAGCTTTAATAACAAAAAAATCACTGGATTAAAATTCCAGATATTATGCTAAAAAAATTATGTGTGATTTAAAATTAAACTATTTATTAGATTATCATAAAATTAATAAATTAAGAAACAATTTGTTTTTTGTTATATTAGCCTTTAGATTTTTTTAAATATGTATTTTGCACCCCACATACAAGATATTAATATAATATTTTTAATATTAATTATTAAAGCCTTTATGGGTATGCATCTATTTTTAAACGTTTTATTTGTACACACTCATAGTGACGTCTTATAAAATAAGTTAAAAAGCACTGGTATGGATCGATTTGCGCCAGAACAATTCCAATGCATGTGCTTAGTGGTGAGGTCTTTGATAAGAATTACCGAGCTTCCAGGTCCAAACACAACTTTGAAATCACAATGGGCTAACTTTTATCCTGGGAAATTTAACCCTGCAAAATTATTAGACGGTTTCTCAGGACAGAATGTTAGGAATGTGAATGTCACTGTGCGATCTATGATAATAGCAATGTAGTACTCGCTAATCAATAGTTCAATCGCCATATTTCAACAGCTACTTCATAGTTTTATTTTGCTGGCGCATCTTACAATTTGTGATTTTATTAGTATTTACTAGTATTAAAACAATGGATAAAAAATGTTTTTATCGTCCCTCATATCAATTACTGAATCTTGTAATACATTTGCTCATTTTGGTATTACATATTACAAAATTAGACACGCAATCATGACAAACTTCGCTAAAGTAAACACTTTAAAGAACAAGGTGCGACCATAATACGCATCTGTCACCTTCACTGGTCTATCGCAAGAACCGCCAATGTCCGATGACATCTCCAAATCGATCCAAGGTCAACATATATCATCTCAAGTAGTGGTGTACCTTCCGAGCGTGGAGGAAGTGGTCCACTTATTATGCGACGTGTGAAATTTGTGTCGAAACAGAAACAATCGTATCGACACAATTTTCGAAATTCGTTTCGACACACCGTGAATACGTGCTGATTTCCAGTATACAAAAAAAAAGTAGAAACGATGATATTGAAGAAGAAGAAGAATTCTTCTATGGCAGATTATGCGTCGGCTCGTGGCGCTCAAGGCTGTGCTTCAAAAAAGAGTGAGAGTAGAGCAAATTGCGAAATTGGCTAATGCACAAGAGCTATGTAGCATTTATTTGTGTATGTATAAGAATACCATTGCAACCCTTGACCTGGCTCTCAGAAAATGATGCCGAAATATACTTTCTAAAAATTGGTTGTGCATATTTTGATTCTTTGAATTTATATTCAGATTATTTTTAATATGTATATAAATAAAATTCATCTAAAAAAAATATTTGTTTTTTAATTTTATTTAGCAACTAATTATATAAAAGCGTTTTTTTAGCTAAACAAGATTGTATTTTTTAAATCATTACATTTCATTAAAAATATATCAAGTTTTAAATGTTTCAGCGATAATTTCTCATACAAAACTTTAAGAAAAACAATAATATGTGGGTGTATTGTAATTATCGGTTAAAGGAGGGAGAAGAGGACGAATCTTTTTTTGTATCGCAGTATTTAGATTTGTCTCAGTGGTTAACTCAACTAGCAGCTTATTTTTAACTAGGTTAAATAACACACATCTGTAATATGTCACATTTTTTTTATTAAAATAATATTTTTAATTTATTCATATATTTTTACTTTGGTAACCAATAATAAAAATAATTTCACGCGATTGAAATTTTAGTTTTTATGCTAAAAAAATTATGGATGATTCAGAATCAAACTGTTTATTAGATTAATAATAAATTAAATTGCGGAACAATTTGTTTTATGTAATTGTTGTTATTTTTTATGATTTTTTTAATAATATATACAATATATTGATATAATAATAATAACTATAAAAGCCTTTACGGTTATGTATCTATTTAATTTAATTTGTACACACTCAGAGTGAGGTTTAAAAAACTGTTAACTTCAAACAATTTTATTTTAAAGCCGCTATATGTATTATATATAATTTAGTAAATAAAAAAATATTTATTTGCAAACTAAATAATCATATTAGATTTAATCAGTATACATAAAAATGTGATTATGAAAATATACTACCAAAAAAATCATTTATACATATTCGTTTACACCTAAAATTAAGCATCGGACGTAATTATATTTATTTTTAATTTTAAATTAATAATTTGAACATGTACACTAAGTATACATCACCGAAACGCTCATTGTATTGGGTGTTTTTGCATTGTAAAATTCAAATTAAAATCAGTATTATCAAAATGTACACTGAGTGCACATTACCGGAACGCATTTACTTTTGAAGCGTAATGGGTGTTTTTACACTATAAAACACACTATAATGATGTGAAATATTTGTAGGTAATAAGTAATATTAAATAAAAAAAATTGTAAACATAATAATATTCGTGTTTATCTAATTCTAAATCAATACCTTTAAGAAATATTATATAATTATTGTTGAACGTTAACATTTTCCTGTTTTTTTTTTTAATTTAAATTGTTAATTTTTAATGTAAACCGAGTGTACAACACCAGAAGGCATAGATTTTTATTTATAAATCACAGAAGAGTTTCATAACATATTTTTAGTGATAAGTAATTTTTCATTAAACTTAATAATAATATTATTTATTTAATTATAAATCAATCATTTTAACATGTACACTGAGTGTACATCACTGAAACGAACGGTTGTTTTTCCCCATAAAATATTTTGGCGCACTGTAAAATGTACTAGAATTTTATTTTTATGTAGAAAGAAATATTTAAATCAGAAAAATGGCTAAACATAATATTTTTATGGTATCAATATTTTTGCATCATAATATTTTTGTACGTCACTAGAATGCACGTATTTTTATTGTAAATCACAAAATAACTTTGTAATATATTTTAAAGGAAGTGAATAATAATTAAATTGAAAAATATAGGTTAACGTTATAGCATTTGTATTGTTTTAAATTTTAAATCACTGATTTTCATTTTTATGTTAATTTGAACACATTTGTTAATTTGTTAGGAGACACCTGGAAGTAAGTTCATTTCACTTATTTTTTAAAAATTATATTTGCTGATATTTATTTATTATAATTTATAAATATTTGCATTTATAGTAAATTATATAAAAAAATCAGTGTTTTTTAACGTATAATTTATTATACTATATTTTTGGATTAGTTCGTTTTAATAATTTATTTTAACACTTTTCTAATATTAAATTACAATATATTTTTATTATATTAATTCAGAGGCTCTTAATATTTTTTATAAAATTAATATAACATGTTCATTTACGTGCTCTTCAATTTATTGGTATTATTTTCTATAAAAAACATTTACATTAAATTAAAATAAATAAAAAAAAATATGTTTTTTATTTATTATTTATTTAGTTATATATGTAAATATATAACTATATAGGGTACCTCTAAACAATGAAAGATCAACCGCCGTACATGTACGGCGATACCTCTCAAAGGGTTGAGTGTACATCATCGAAACGCGCAGATTTTTTTTGTATCGTGAAAAACAGTAGAATATATTTAGAAAGGAAGTAATTAAGAAATTTTAAATTATTATTTAGTAAGTAGTTCGTTGATTTTTTTAATAAGTTAACATATAATTTAAACGTATGTGAATACAGTTTAACTTTTATTTAAATCAGTGGCTCTTAAATTGTTCCATTTAAAAGTTGTAGTATGTACCTATATACTGTTATAAAATACAATATGTGTAAATTGTATTTTAAATTAAAATTGGATTTTTAATTAATAAATAATTGGATGTTTAATAGATCTGATCTTAAAATATTATTTTTCACTTCTGATATTTACGTTTAAGTATATTATTTATGTTTATGAAAATTCACTATATATGCTTATATTATATAATAATAAGTTTAACTTTATTACGGTCAGAATATAGCCAATTCATATCACAAGAATGTAAACACAAAGTAACATCATTCGCTCGCAAACGCAATGAATAAAATTACAATTCAATTTTATCAAATATAGAATAAGCAAAAACAGAAATTGTCTGTTTTTTCTGTCTTTCAGGTGTGAGTTAAGTTTAACTCTTGTTTATTTTAAGTCGCAAATGAAGTGATACTTCTGTAGAAAATATCTAAAATCAATTCTTAACTGAAGTGATTTAGTACAGCAATTTTCTGGCTAATATACTTTGAGAAATGGAAGGAAAGTCCACTGGTTCATGGACCAATGTTAATGATTCAGGGTGGAATCAGAATATTTTTTATTGTTTGCAACATATATCATTAAATTATAACTGCGTAATGTATATACAGTTTCAACTGTTTTGAAACTTTAAATAGACACAATATTATTTGTTTTCGGCTAAGAAAATATATTATATTTCTTAAAAAAACCTAAAAACACAAATTAATCACTTTTAGTGAGTGTTCTTATTTCAACGCTCGTGTCAAAAAATATTTATTTTTAATTGTAGCATAACTTTTAAATATCTGTTTTATTTTTGAGCAATAATTAAAATAGCTGCTTATTTTCAATTTAAGTGATATCAACTATTAATTAATGAAAAAGTAAAATCAGACTAATATTTTTTATATAAATTTAGTTTTAAATTTTAGCATTAATGGAAATTTACAATGTCCTAATTACATACTGCATTACCATGCATCTAAAAATTGTCTTTTTTTTAAATATCACAATTAATTACTGCTGACTATATTATTATATATTATTTAAGTTAATGTTTATAAAATCGCAGTTTATATTTTTTGACTTCTTAAATTGATCATAATGTAAAATTAAAACTTTTAAAAAAATTAAAGATCTTTAAATTCATTAATTATAAAAGTGATTGGTTAAGTATCGATAAATAAATTAAAACTCAAACTAATTTATAGAAATAAAATAATCCAAGCAGACTTAATGAAAAACTCATTATCGAAAGATGTCTCTAGTACACCAGTTCTTATTTTCTCAATTTTCTACTGATCCAAAAGTGGGTTACGAGTGCGTCGTAATAATTTTACACGTTTCAACGTATGTATGTTTTTTTCTTTGCCAAAACGTACTCGTTTCGCATCGGTCGGTATGTAATCGCCGGCGACATTACATAACAATCATTGGATTTTGAACTTTGTATTGGATTTCCAATTGTAAACACACGTCGTCGTCGGTGTGTAGGCCTTCGATATTTACTTTATGATGCGTAAAGGACGCCACACACAAACACACGCAGATTGTGTCACACGAACGAAGCGAAAAAATCACACGAACGAAGCGAAAAAATCACAACATATGTACATACGCAATGAGTCGTCGAATTTCGAAACATTTAAAATCATTTAAAAATCTGATCATCATGATACACTGTGTCAAAAGCTCTTTCAATATCAAAAAAATAAATGTTTTTATTTAATGTAGTAGATGGTTTTTAATGCTTTTAAGTACAATTAAATTATTCTTTATAATAATAACATAAAGCTCATCTTATTTTTTAACCAAATCTTTTGTTAAAGTAAAATTATAAATAATATTAATAAAATTAATGGAGTGTTATGTATCCATGAACTAAATATTGCCGATTTTGAAAATTAACGACTCGCATACATGAACAAATCATTTAACACTTATCACATTAGCAACAATATGCAACGGTCTATTAATAACTAACAACAATATCGAACGTTTTACTGCGACAATTTAACTGCGCGTTTATACGACTTGACGGTAATTGCTAAGTTTGTCTATCATGTGCGAACGTTTTGTCCGAACAAATTACCTATTATTATATATAATATTATGCATTAATAAAAGTTTAAAATAAATAATAATATTATTTTAATAAGGACGGAATAGCGTAGTCCGTAACAGCTCAAACTAAAAACTCTGAGGTTGCGGGTTCGTGCCCCGGCAGCGGCACTCGAATTTTTATTTATAAAAAATGGCCCGAATTGCAGTGGCATTTATTGGTTATGAATTACATAACATATAATAATTTATAATTATTAGTATACTGATTCATTGGTTAATTCATTATATCTGGTTGACTTACTCAGTTGGTACAGATTCCCTGTTGTAACGCATTAGGCTTACGCCAGTCAGGTCAAAAATGAAATAATAAATTAATGATCAACATATATTTTATTTTTAATAAATTTATTTACTCTGTTTTCAAGTGTTTGATTGAAAAGTTTGTCCACACTATCCGAGCACTTTATCCGAACGCCGAACGTTTATATTTATATTTGTCGTTTATAACTATTTTTCCGTAACACTTACGACCTTGAGCTCACTCTGATTTATCTTAGTACAATAGTATATAATTTATAAAACAATAACCAATGACACGATGGGTTAATAAGTCTGCGTGTTCGAACGACCTCATAAGAACCATTCGTACGGAACGGTTTAAGACTTGACCACACGAACGCTTCTCTTGCAAGTCACTATGTTTTTCAGATTAATACATATGTGAATAACCTTTATTAATATTTAGTAAATAGTACTTTGTTGTTGCATAAGTTTTTTTTAAAACTGACTTAAAGACGATGAATTAATAATAATTCATTAAGTCCTTTTTCATGATGACATCAGGAACAAATGTTGTCCTACTTTGACGGTTGGGAAAGAAGCATTGAAGTCGTGCTAGTGTAATGCCTGCACTACACTCTCTAGAAGTTGGCCAAGGTTGGCCAAGGACGGAGAATATAGTGGGTTACTTCGGTCGAGCTCGGTTCTTCCCGCTCTAAAATCTCTCGGAAGATGTTCGAGGTTACCGAGAATGGGAGGTAAGTGGGGGTAATTCTGTTGACTTGGATAGCTTCGAGCGCTTCCAAACATTGTCGGCAAAAGGACCGAAATCAAAGGGACCGAAGTCGGAGCTGCTCTTTCGAGTGCGGGCGGTGAGATATTTTCCCTTTCGCTCTCTCGCGTGTTAAGTGACATAATGATATAGTGGTTCGCAAACTGAAATAGAACGAGTAATTCGCTTCAAGTTAACACGCACTTTGAGCGCTGCATCGTGGTCACGTGGTCAAGTTATAATACCACATGCTTATTGGGGATTTCAACAGACTCTTACTGACATCTTTGAATATTTTAGGGCACCAAAAGGGATTAATTATATTTTTGATAGTATATTCTTCTAACATATATCTTTATTATATTTTATTCATATAAAATTAAATAATTAAAAAAGAATTAGTGGTACTTGATTTTGTTAAAAAAATCGTTTCGAATATCCTTATGTATTTTCCTAGATCGGTTTATATAAATGTCACACCATAACGAATTCTTATTTAGAATCGATGGCGACAAATTCTAGGATAGTCACAGATGTGGTGTTCGTATTCTGAAGTATCATTTTTATGTCTTATGGCATTTTTCAAAAGCCGAAAAAGATTTTGCGTAAATTGAATATTTACGACCGAAAAGTATTCACTGATATTGTATTAGTGAGTGCCCACACAAACTTTTATAATTATCAGTAACGTAATTTTAATAAAATGGCAAATAAAAAATTGCGCGCATTTACATTAAATAATACTGTACATTAAAGAAGCCATATAGAAGGCATATGAAATTTGCGACAGTGTGGTCGCTTACTCGAAGTCGTAGATCTCGGCCGACTTCAATTGTAACTTCGGTTTGGACAACTTTCAGAGAGTGTAGTGCAGACATAACTTGAGTGTCTTACTCCGAGATCAATGTGCAGTGTGCTGTTACAGCTCGAGGTTAATTAGCTTACTTTAGGGGTCGATCGACAAAGGGATAAACTACTCGCTGATCGACCAGTTACAGGTAATCGTTTTCTGTAAATACAATATTATATATTGCTGTTCTTTAGACATAACATTTAATTCCACAACTGTGACGTATAAATAATATAATTTCGTTTCCTATTGCTTTAGTGATCTCAAAAATAAGACTTTTCATATTATTGTTAAATACAGCATGTCCCAAAAAAATAGTATCCTGTTAAAAAATCTGATTATATTATTCATATTTTATTAAATATGCAGAATTAATTAAAAAGTCTCAACTCCACTAGATACGATTACACTGCAACATAAATATTGCGTGTCATTTAAATTGAACAATCGTTCAAAGCAAGCAGATCACGTGTCTGCGATGAAATGTCATCACGTATACGTTGTGGTGCATCACGTTTTTTTTTGTTATTCGCATACAACGTATGCAAAATCATCGAGGCTTAAGGGCGAAAGGTCGTCGCTTGAGTCGTTATATTGAGGCGTCATCGCAATTTTTATTTATATTTGTCTAGTGTGTTATTACTTATTTTGTAGTAGGAATGTAAGTGATCTACCTTTGTGTTTATTAATAAAGGCAACTGGGTATGATAATAATGGGCGTGAGGTCAAACGGATAATTTTCCGACGCTCGAAGGTCCGAGATGCATTCAACGTTGCCGTTTTTTGACAATTAATAGTTATTTTGGACGATGAGTCATTTAACAATAATTAAGTAGCCTTGATAGATCAGCAAAAAATGACAAAAAATTTAGTAGCTTAATGGTGATTTTGGGTCATTTGGAGTTGGGTGAGGTTGCGAGAATCACGCATAAGTTTTTACGACATAAATGTATATTTATTATTGGAAATCGCTTTATATATTTATTTGCTGTTTATTTTACATTAAAACATGATGCCAATGCGTTACAACGAGATATAACTACTAAGTTAATAAGCGTAATCCAAAATAGGTGCAACTTTTATGGATTTATATTATATTTTACAGCCGTCTCACTAATCTTGGCAAATACAATATGTTCGACTACGCTTAAATAAATTTAAAACACATTTTAAAGGACGTAGTCTAATGATCTGCATCCAGGCAACTACTGCTGTGACACCTACAAGTCCCATAAAAAGTAGAAGCGCAAAATTTCGTTTAGAAGTCGCGTGCCATAGCTCTTAACACTGTATTTTTTTTTAATTTTATAATATATGTAAACCACTCCAGACAATTACATCAACATATTTTGTATTTAAATGTTGTCGGCAATTCGAGTTTGGTGTAAAAAAATATATTTAACTTCAAATACAAAAAATCTCAAAGAGGGTATAAATATTTATATTAATTTTTAACATTATAAACTAAGGTTTTGAATTCAAAATATAACCTGCGTTAGGTAATTATTAATATTATTGACTTTTACAAAAAATAGCACAATTGATGAGTCATTCCTTATCTCGCCAGACTTTTTTTCCACTCAGCTTAATTTTAATTTTGGTACATATTTATTTAGATGATTCAGCTTGACATCCGTATTCATAGTTAAACTCGCTTAAGAGATGTCTAGAGTCTACAGATGCACGCACATAAACGTTTACGTATAACTAGCATATACAAACTGTACGTGACGATCTTAATTGTTGCATAAAAATATATTAGCAAAAAACTGTTTCCTAAAAAAAACACTCCTGATCCTGAGATTAAGACACGTGTTTAAATCAATTGTATATATTATATAAAAAAAAATTAATATTTCTTTTGTACTAAATCTATAATAATAAAATCCATAATTGAAATTTAAAGTCTCAGATTTGAATAACTTAAATTGGCGAATAGCTAATGATTAAATAAAAAAATACTAACTGCCTAAAAACATCTAAACATTTAGTATGACTTTAGAACTGAATTTTTTTTTTTTAAATAGAGAACCAATAAATGTCTTCAGAAGAATCTCCTACTTGGTTGTATTAAAATATCATCTAAATCAAATGCTAGTATAACTCCAGAATAATTGAAAATCCGGACAAGGGGTCAAAACTCGGGACATGTCTGAAATTATCCGGACGTCTGTTAGCTCCAAGCGCAAGTATACATCATAGACATGCAATTCGAATGCATCAAATATTAAACAAGTCATAATTGCCATTCTAAAATTCGTACATTAACAATTCTGTAGCTCCAGACGGTTGGCAGAATTTAATTTTCCACCAAAGCACCGGGTGTTTACGAACGCAGTGTACCATTTGAAAGTTGCGAGAGAGTGGCATTTCGTCCGATATACAATTTCACAATGCACTCGTTCAGAATATGAAGCATGACACCAATTCTGACAAAGACAGAAAAAACAGACACACACCTCAATTAATAATTGTCTCCTTTTGTTTTGTTGTGGTTATTTGTGTAGAAGAAGAAGACGAAGAGCAATATTATAATTATAAGAAGAGGCATTAATCTCGGCGCAGTAATTGTCCATGGAATCCGAAAGGAGGTAACGAATCACACAATTTATATATAATGTACAGAGTGGTCCAAAAATTCACTTATTTTTTTTTTTAATTAAATTTGTTTGCAAAAAATTATCAATACTAAATTTACAACAATGAATGTTTTATATATATATAAATATTTATGTCTTTATAAGTTGTATACAAAATCAAGTTGCACTCTTCAAATTTTGATAACTGCATAGTCATACCAAATACTAAGTGAAAGGCGGTTGCTTTTCTCTAGCTTCAAATGCATGTTTCAGTCAATTAGGCGTAGCTCTGCTTAAAGTGAGTTTGGCTTAGCTCTCGTTAATCCAAGTCGAAAGCAAGGTGGTAGATATGAGGTTAAGTTCTAACTCAATTGTGTGAAGTAAGTGGTAATAGTAGGGAAGTCCAACGACCCTTCCAGTTCTTGATCCTCTGCACAATGACGATGATTTAGAGTGGCGCCAGACTCTTTATTGGTTTTTTTTTACTTATATTATTGTTCGTAAAAATGTATTTTAATTATTTAAAAATAAAATTTTATTTTATTTTAAATGCATTTTTAAAATGTATTGATTCATACGCTAAGCCGATTTTTATCTAATTTATAATGTGTTTTTAGACTATAAAAGCAAAGATAGAGAAAATCGTATTTAATTTTTGCCATAAAATACTTTCAACTTCAATAAAAAAGTAAGAATGCATATTTTGAAAGATCTGGCGTGGACCCACCTTTTCTTATGCATCATTATGAAAAATGAATTTTAAAATTTTCGAATAAATTTCTAATTTAGCATTTTTCTCGAGAAATTCCTAAAAAATAATAAAAAACTAGCGTAAATGCTTGCTTCTTTTTTTCTATTATATATAGCACTAACTATTCTTAAGGACAAGTAACTAATACCATTATAATCAATTAAGCCTTCGATAAGAATACTCAACCATAGAACAAGTTCCCTTCATCACAAGTGATATTAAAAATTTTTGCTAGTCGCTCAATTATTTGGTAAAATATGCTAATTATTTTTAATTGCACAATGCTAATAATTTTTAATGAGAAACTACTACCCAAGTCATAATAATTGAGTTAAAGTACAATAAAATAGAGTCACTTTAGGGTCAAAAAGAGATGTAACCTTAGTCCTCATCCGAATTGTTTTCTGCACTAAAAATGTTTGTTGCATTAATGCTGCAGTGCCTACCAAATGAAACACCCTTAAAGTTTTTCTGGGGCGGTATCGACAATCCATAAATGCTCGACCACTTTCAGCTGCGAGATTTAGAGTGCCATAGAGTCGCGATCACGTCCCTTATTCTTGCCTGTCACGGCCAAGATGCCAGCGTTTGAAACATTAATGTGCCATCGAGCTTCTCAACAAGCTTGCAAAATATAATGATGTCTTTTGCTAAAGCTATGAGGAACAGAAAAAAATATGTGTTGGTGCTCATCTATTTTAGGTGTGAACTATAAATATTTTTTTAATTTTTAATTTTTTTTTTTGTTTAATGTCCATAAAGATGCATTGGTAATGCATAACTTAATACTTAGATTTATAATTCAAAATAAATATATACATAAAACAAAATATTTATTGACAAAAAATAAACCGAGCCGAAATTCTCAAACAAGTAGAAAACCAATTTTTATTATTTATATGTCACGGTGACAGCATTGAATATTCTATATATATATATATATATATGTTTACATCTGTAAGCAGAGCCAAAAAATTGAGAGAAAAAAATGGCTATCATGATGCATTGAAAATGTATCAAATATGCAAGCGGTCGAGAGCGGGTATCGCGAGAAATAACTCATCTTTGGTGCAGCTTTTCGCGAAAAAAATATGTTTTTAATGATATATGTGTATTTTGAGTAGTGAGTATTATTATTATTATTTTTATTATTATTATTATAATACACATTTGGGTGAGTATCAATATTATAATACACATTTGTTAATTTATGTATTTTTTCATAATTATTATATATTTCATATTTAGTAACTTATAGAAAAAACAGTGATTCTCAATGTTTTATTGCTTTGATTTATTTTACTACTTTTTTGCATAATATTATATGTTTTAATAATTTATTTTAACACTTTTCTATTAATGAATTTCGTTAATTTATTTAACATATTTTTATATATATTATTCGGCATTTGTAATTTTTTTATATCAATTCAGAAGCTCTCAGTATTTTTTTATAAAATTAATATGAAATATATTTTTTGATATGTATATTTATTTCGTACTCTTTAGTTTATCGGTATTATTTTTTATAGAAATCATTTACATTAAATCAAATTTAAAAAAATACTTTATAAATATGTTTTTTCATTTACATATCTAAATATATAGCTATCTGGGATACCTTTGTGAGGTTATCACTGTGTGAGTTTCAACAATAATCATTAGAAATTAGCAAACGAAGTTTGACTCACAACAATAAGCATTAGAGATCGCCAGAATAGCCACCAAATGCACAATAGTCACGTAGTCTTTACACAGTCATAAATTACCACAAAAAATACTTAAAACCTTTTCTTAATACACTTTGATACTCTTCTATAAAATTAAATATAATGTCCCTGCAACGAAATCAATAAGGAGGAGGAAGACCCTTATACAATTGGCTCCAATTTGCCCAAGCTTTTTTAAAGAATCAGTATTATTAACGTGTAAAAATTGAAGGTTTGAAGTTGATTTTATAGATTTTTTAATAATAATTGAAATCAACTAATTATCGACATTTGAGTTATGTTGATTTATCAAATAAGGTCAAGAGCAGTCAGTCACGCAGATTTTTAAACCGTCTTCCTTAAAAGCTTAAAAAAATACTTTTGTCCTTGCATTTAATAAGTTTTATTTGAACTACCCTTCGTAATTTTAAGATTTAAAAATATATATCTTCATTAGGGAAAATCATGAGAAGTGTAGTAAAACAAAAATTTTTTTTGCACTGTCAAACATTAGGGAGCTATTTTTTAAATTTCATAGTAATAATAAAGCTCCTTATGCTATTTAAAAGTAATTTACTAATAGAATAAATTTATTTTGTGTAATATTGTTATGGTATTATATACACGGCCACTTTATCACTGATAACTAATTGAATCATCGACGTCTACAAGGAAGACTCTCAATTCGACGACTCTCAAAGGTTCCTAAGACTTGCCAATTTGACTTCATTGCCGGAGACTGATATATACATATTTTTTCACTCATTTTCAGTAAATTATATCTTATATAAAAAATCTGTACTGTGTCTAACTAGCTTAAAAAATTGACAATTGAAATACCGATTTTTGATATTTACATTACAAACAATGCTTATTTATTGTTTAAATATTATATTTTAATCTATTTTTTTATAGTACCTTCCATTATATTATTTCTAATTTATTGTTATTTAATGTTCCAGAAAATATCGCATAAATTTTAACGCGCAAAACCACAAGAGACTAGCGTGTACTCCAAAAAGCAACTCAGGACACACTGCATGGGCAGTGGGAGATGTTCCAGATGTAGATCAAATACAATAAGTGAAAGTAAGGCTTTAACCCAAATATATTTGATTAGGAGTATTTAAAAAAATGTTTTTTTTAAGCCGCTTATATTATAATACATTTTTAAGCTTTTTAACTGTACTTATATACTAATCAATATGTGTTACAATTACTGCTTAGATTGTATTTTTTCATTATAAGTAATTTTATATTTCAAAAATATTTAGAACAATGTTTCATAACTACCTTTTCGACAGTTATACCATTGTGTTACGCACACTAAAACCAGTGATAAGTCTAATGATAATGGCACTACCGAGTGAAAGTTTGATCTATTTTCGTATCACTACTCATTTTGTCGGTGCGTTTTCCGAATGGAAGCGGTCGCCATTGTTCGATTGAAAACTATATCCATACACATAAATAAGAATAAACGCGTTATAAATAAACGCGATAAAGTTATCTGAGTTGGCAGCGTTGCACTTCAGGAAACTACAGTTAAATGACGAAATTATTTACGAGTAGGTCAGTAACTAGAGTTGAGGTTAATTTGCGCGAAGTATTAAACGATTTTTACAAATATAATTATTTAAATATTCTACATTTATATTTACAAATACCAATTACATTTACCTGTTGATTTTAAAAATATTTTTAATATCTCATTTGCTTTCAGAAATCTCGGCATGACTGGAATTGTCTTAATTTTAATTTATGCTAATCAAGCGTAGCATGTGCTGTGGTCGCAACAAACAAAACACTCAATTGTAAAGGCTCGTTCACACATTCCAATAATTTACTACGCGCGAGAAACTATACTTATCATTAAGCATAGGTATACATTTAACAAAAAAGTATCAGACTCTCCATGGTCGATAGTTGTATGATATATAAATCATATGATTTTATGTCATAATTACTCCATTACGGCATTGGCTTAATATTGTATATAAGGCTATGCTGAACCATTAGATTGTAATCCATTCCCTAGTACGCTTATTATTAGCACTGAGAAAAAGAAGAAGCGTAGAAGTAGAAGAAGACGCATTCCCATGGCTCGGAGGTTCTCACGCTCGGTGCTTCACCAAATAAAGTTCGATAGCCACCTACGTAACAACGAGACGCCGATTAAAAGAAATATTCATGGGATAGTTTTAAATTGGATTCGCGTGCCGGCGCCTCTCAAACTGTGGGTCGGTGCGTTTAAAATACTCAGTGCATTATCGCGTGCTTTATCGCCCGAAACAATTTGGCCAAATGTCAGATAACAAAATTGAAGGTGTGTTATTTTTCAGAAATAATTTATGAGAGGGATTAAGTTCGTTGGGTTTTCCGGTTGAACATAACAATTATATAATATAATTTACGAGGTTTTTGAAGCAATGTTTATACTCATAGTACACCAGCAATGTATTTTAATATATACTAGAAAATCCGATCTATTTATGTACCATTTTAATTTTGAGGAACAGACTTTTATGGCAAAATAAACACGTTAAATAAAAGCTTGTTTTAATTATGTACTTGTTAATGTTTAATATGCATAATAAATTGTTTAAAGTACAAAAAATATAAAGCAAAACTTAAAAATATCACTGCATAATGACATCATTAAACGCTTCATCATCCAGTGCTTTTAAATTTTTGCCCTGTGAGTAGTCATAAGCCGCGGGGGGTGTAACGCTACAATAATTATTTAGTTGTTCTCAAAGTGCGATGGTTGAAATTATTATATTATCACCTTTCTCACTTTGTTCTAAAAATATGAAGATGTTCCAGATTTTTTTTATTTTTATGTGATATTTTGAATCTCAAAATGATCACAGAAAAATGAAAAAAAAAGTTTCATATTTTAAAATCATTGTATTGCTCTATATGTTTTTTTAATTTTATTTATTTCTAAAATTAATAGTCTTTGATTTATTTTATTTATTCTATTTCAGTTCAGTTCTTAACAATCACGTGAATTTTACTTGTATTATTCCACTGACTCTTGCGAAAAAAATCTGGTGCATTTATTTAAAAAAAGATAAGGCAAAGATCTAAAATAAATGAATCGCTTAACGGCTCTCTGGTCTCTGATCTGTACTGGTCAGCTCGTAGCGCTAGCCTGACACTATTGCTGTCCTTTTTCTTTTTTATGATTCAATCTTTTATACATTTCTTTTTAGTAGGTAAGATAAAATTTTCAACTACCAGCGCAATTAATTTAAATGCCATTATTACGACCATTTTGAACAAAAAAAATTGACAAAAAAAAACACATCCGTCCCATAAATACCTAAAAAACTACTTTTTATGTGAAAATGACTATTGTTATTTTTACCCTTGTTATCGATCGCCATATATAAAAATAGAAAATAAAAATTATTTTTTAATTAGGTAAGAAACGTATAAATAATTAAGAATCAATTTTGGTCATCGTGTTTCGTACATTTTATAACATAATAATTAAATTAATAATTACCACAAGTCATATTTTATTTTAAGATGATACCATTTTCCCCCTTTTCCATCACTACTGAGTAATTAGCAATGATTCGGGCCCCGCGCCACAGTTCGAGCTTCGTTCTGCGTCCCGTCTAGACGCACAAACACCATGGCGACAATCTTGCGTCTGTGAATTCAATTGTGTGTTGGTCTCACACAAACACATACGTACACCATAGTTATCCAAGTCCACCACCAACACTCCCACACGTTTTCACCTCGACCGCTGGTCGGTGGAAAAGTACAAATGAGATCTTACACATACGTAGTATTGTACATATGTTCATATGACACATGTGGCCGAGTTGCATGGCCCTCATTATTCCTTAACAGCCATGACAGAGACTTCATTCTTTGAGGAGACCCATTTCCCAAGCTGACAGGAAAATCCCCTGCACTACAGCGAAATGGTCGGGCTTAGTTTTGGTTGAATGGATTAAATGCTATTTAGTTATTTATCTATTGTTAACTTTAGTTTCCACTTAAAATTGATTTTACAATTTATTTTATGTATTTTAAGTACATAGCAATGTAAAATTGAGCAAGATAAAAACATTGATATTATTAGTTAATTAAATGGCAAGCTTTGTAAATTTTCGTGGCAAAGGCAATTTGCGAATTAAAGAACATAGAACAGAACTAGGAACACAATTAAAATTATTTAATTCTGATTTTTCAGGTATGATATAAATTGAAAAACACTAGATTCTATATGAAATTTGGACCCAAGTATTTTATTGTACATACATATATGGTGCTAGTCACATCTATTAATAATTTATGCAAAACCACAACATTACGCTATTATTTATTATCACAAATTTATCTCGAGTACTTGAATTTAAAATATGAGTCAGAAGGTAGCCCTGATTTTAACGAATACTTTCAATAGTAAGAAAAACAACTAAAGCTTATTTTCAGCGTTCAGCAAACTTGCAAAACCTGTATACCACATCCTTGACAAACAAAGACCATATTTCACTTGCTCCGACTACTATCTGTCCTGCTAAAGGTTTTACCAATAATTTAGCGAAATTTATAAGTAATCTTACCGAACAACTACTTACAACACAATACCTTATCTTATTTATTTAAGGACAAACGTCGCACATAACGAATAAAGAGAACTATTTCACAAATAACATTCAATGGTTTGAACGCATCAAACCCTATAATTAGTCAAATTTTAATTCTTAGTATTTGTGTCGGGTCCCTTTTGAGTCTGTCCTAAATCTTTGGTTTATAATTGAGGCCAATCAGGGTTTTTCTAAGAAATCCCAAACTTTGATGGAGCTCTAATTAATGTTTATATACGTCTGCTACTTTTAATTATGTTGCAGTAATTTTAATAGCTGCTTGCAATTTTCGGCACTTGCTCGTTTACTTCAATTTTAATTTATATTTTGTTAAGCATTGAATATTTATATTGGTTTGATACGCTTATTTTATAAAATACTAGTATGTGTATATTCTACCATTTCGTAAATACTGTCGTAGTGGTTCAGTGATAAGATTACCTTGTCGAACATTAACGATTATTTCAACCTTGCAATATTTAATATGCGCCGATAAGAGCTCATACGAGGGAATGGAGAGAGAAGGAAAACATTCTTTGGATTGTACTAGTTGTGTTGCCATATGGCTGATGATGTGTTGCCATGTTTATAATAATTAAAACAGATTTTTTTAATAATTAAAATTTTGTTTGGTACATAATCAGTTCATATTTTTAGAACTATTATTTAAATTCTGACTGATATCAGTATTTATAAATAAGGTTATTCTTTTATTAAAATCATTGAGTATTGTTAAAAAAGCTTAAACCATATGTAATTAAATTGCAGCACAATACTTTTAAACTTAAAAAATTAGGGACATAAACTGCGTTATTTTTAAAAACAATACTGTTTTTTTTTAATTTCTTACTCATTAAAAATCTGCAAAAATTCAGCTTGGAAAAATTGTAAAATATGCAAATATTAAATATCAACATTAAAAAAAATATTGGTGTTACTCCACACCTAGCAATGACATGTTAAATCGGTTTAATTATTTGTTTATATAGTAAATACGCTTTATCTGATTAACAGCGGTTTTATGGCTACAAATGTAGCAAACTCTTAAGACCTGAGTTCTGCGATATGCTACTGAATATAAGTTTAAAGTCCAAATTTATACTTAGGTATTTGACGCTTGCCTTTCATTTAATGCTATTTAATTGTTAACTTGAGAGAGGTGTTTGCGTGTTGTAAATATTTGCTTCGGTCTTCTCTTGATTTATTTTCATTTTTCATTTAATAAAATAATTATTGAATTTTTGTGAGGATTTTTGAAACTTTAAAATTGGCTTAATACCGTAAGAACTAATCTCGACTGCTGTGTTGTCTTTGTGTAATGTAATTCTTTTTCTGTGGGGCTTCAACTAAAATTTTATGCAGTACTGAGAGTTATTATCTGGAGAAACATAGTCAGGGGATTTTTTGAGTGAATGTCAAATGCTTTTTCTATATCTAGCACTGATAATCCTAATAAGCACGATGAATTGGTGAGTCGTCAATATATTTTGGAAAAGCTTAATTGTTCTTTTATAATTTTGCTACTGAGAGATTATTTCAAGATATAGAAAATATTTAACAAAATATATTATTACGCAAAATAGTAAACTAATAAAACGGTAATATAATGAAATTCTATGATATTATCTAAATTTTTATAAAAATTGTATCTCATTTATCTATCTATCTATTCTATGGGATTTTAATATTCTTATCTTTTTCCATAAATAAAAAATTGTGGATGTTTTACTTCGTTTATCGCCTGATAATAATTGATTATTGCTTTATTTATGCATTTGTGTTTGCTTATAATTTTGTACAAGCATATAAGACGTCAAAATAGCGTTGGCTTTCAGCCTTTTCTTGATTGACTTTATTGTTTTTAATTTTTAGCAAAAGTAAATCAAACATTTTAGCATTTTTTTTATTCTCCCTAAAAAGTTTTTATGGTAATGTTTTTTCTTCATTTTAAACAATTAAAAAATTAATCGAAATGATAAATAAATATTTTTAGAGGTGGAAAATTAAAATTAATACTGAATTAAAACTGAAGCAATTATTTTCACAGAACATAGACAAACTCTAACACCACCTTTCAAAATGAACAGGGCAGTAAAATAAAATGGAAAACATGTATTAAACGTCTGGGCTTACACCTGGACTATAATATTAATTTATTAAACATATTTTAGAACTTCTTTCTGAAGAACTTGATGCCAATATTTAATAGAGAGTACGAGCTACAAAAAATATAATTTTAATCTATAAAATAGTATACATATGGCCCAGTGTGAAGTAACATCAGGAATTTTAAAAAAATCTATAAAAATAATATATAATGCACTGATCTTTAAAAAATGCATTAAATACCAATTCATTTTAATACTAGAAAATAGAATAAAAAAATCTTTTATAAAAACAGCTTAACTACAAGCACATATTGCTTTAGATGCTAAAAACAATAAATCAATGGTTCCAGATCTTTAGTGAAATGTACTCAAATGAATACTTAATTTAATGTTTTATTCTTTCTTAATCTTATTTTTCGCTTAATTTGTAAAAGATTTTTGAGTATTTTTTTTCTTAATTAAATTATAACCATTAACATTTTATTTCTTATTTTTTTTATTAAATTGTAGCTAATAACAAATTCAGTAAAATGTATAGTTTTATAAAAAAAATATGTAAAGAATGTGACGAAGATTGTAAAAAATAAAAAAAAACATATTCTAGCCATATTTGCGACCTTGTAATAACACTGAGGTCTGAAATTTCTTGGGTCGGTCCACTGTACTGTTTAGATTTGATTAAATCAACGAACCTTTCTTTGATAAAACAATTACTATATTTTGTAATCTTAAGATATCTTATAATTTGAGCCGTTTACGCACTATGATTATTTTGTAGTATAATCGAAAGAAATTGCAAGTATTTTGCTACTTGAATTTCATTAGAAATAATTTTCTTTACAACATTCAAATTCACTCAACGTTAAATTATTTTCAGCTCAATAAAGAATGGCAATTATTATTACCTTTAATGTATCCTGGGGGATCCGCTCACCCGGCCGTCACAAGCTGTGTGCCCACCCGTAAGGGTTGGACTCGTAGGGTCTTATTACCGGTAACAGCAGTGGTGCACGCAATGGACTTAATGTAGTTTATACTTCTGCAATAGAAATTTTTCCACCTCCTGTTTAACCTTATTTTTATTATTTAGGAAGAAAAACATATTTTTATTAATAAAAAATATGTTTTAATTAAATCATGAAGTTAGGGATGTGCCAAGATTTTTTTAAATATAAGCGTATTAACACCACTACTCTAAAATTATAACACTATTCAGAAAGAGTGGTTTGAAAAATACGATTTTATATAAAGTAGGAGAATTTAATTTATATAAAAACAAACTTAGTTTAATTTAAATTCTAGTTATTGTATCTGTAATTTGCTTCTTTATGAATATTTTTTTTAGTCCGGGATTTGACAAAGTCAAATTATGGTCTTGCACATTAATTTTTTTTTTTTTTTAAATTGAAAGCATATTTATAATGTATTTAACATATATTACCGATTTCCGTATGTGTTGATTATTTATCCATTTTACGCCCCCCATACTGGCACTTGTCATTGCACAAATAATTTACATAGCTTAAGAATGTTGTCAGATTTGACTTTTATAATCGCCGCATGCAACATCCACATCCCATTCAATAAGCAAAACTTTGACATACAAACAACCCAAAAGCAGTCATCGTGTCACGCGTCTCAAGCTGGCCAATAACAAGTCGTGTCCGTCTTGTGGCTCTTCAATCGAATTAATCTGACGGGCACGAGAAGGTTAAATGGTGTAAAATTGTGATTCGATATGACAAATTGCATCTCGTGTCACCATATTTTGGTCTCCGTGTCGACAAAGCAACTCGTTATCGGATCAGACTTTGACGCACATGTGTCACTTTTCCCATTCTTTTTGGATTCATTTTAAAAACAGACGAGCCTCACCAAGTTGTCATCATCTTGATAAAAGTGACGTCTGATTTGTGTCACGCGACACGAAACGCGATATTGTAATGATCGTGTGTAGCTTTTTTATGAATGAACGAATGACCAGCAGCTGGGCGAAAATGTGACATATAAAACAAGCACGATAAACCATTGGTATAAGTCTGTGATCTCATATAGACTAGTATTTTTAACTACTTACACTTCTGGATGATCAAAATCAATTTTCTTTTGCGATTATTTTGATTTTGATTCTGGGAGGAATCAAAGACATTTATTCAATACAGCATTCTCTATTTTAGAGATGGCGTTTCCATAGCGCAATCTTTGGAGACTCATCGTCAGTGTTGCCTTGTGACCAAGTGGGTACCTATGTAGTCAGAAGGTAGTCCGGGTAGCCTGTTCTCTCTACGTGCATTTACCTGTCGGTTAGCGGCAAATAAACAAATGCAATCTGCGATGCTCTTTTTGCCTCTCCGGCAAATCCCTGGATTCCTTATACAGAAATAGATACGCGGACGTTCACACCGCGACCACTCTTCAATGTGCTCCAATATACCGGGTACCATTGTGTTATATCGGGTGTAGAGGTGGGCCGCTCTCAGGTGCCACGCGAACGAATATCCTGTTCGATAAATATTTATTGAAAGCTGCGCGTCGGGTATATTGGCACCAGCTACAATTTAGGGTGACCAGAAGTCTCAGATTAAGTGAAACAGTACTCTATTTAACAGTGCTCAAAATAAAATAAAATTATTGTACATTTTAACAATAGAGAAAACAGTATTTCGCAATGTACCGCAAGAGTGTAAGTACGAGTCAATTTTATGTATTACGTAATATATTGAAATCAATGAAAGTGCCCAAGAAGCAAATTTATAAAATGATCAATGAACACTTATTCTTTTAAATCTTATGCAGATAAAAATGAATATAATTGTATCTTTATCTAATACAATCATTATCCTGTCAATTGAATAAAATCAAAATAGTGCAAGAAGCATCATTTTTTAGATTTCATCAAAACATTTATTTCATGTGTTTTATATACTGAAAATTTTTTACAAAATTGTGTTTGACTAAAATAATGCTGATTGGAAGGGTTTCGAGAGTATTGTCGAGTCCTGTTTAGTGGCTTAACGTCACAATAAAAACACGAAATCTGATAATACAATCGACGTTGATGTTCATTATTTTTTTACCATAATCGCACAAGCTAAGATATACCGTTGCGATGACTATTTGTTACCTGAGGAATATAAGTTATGTTTCAATAAATACTGAACACTATACCGCGTAAAATTCCAGCTAAAGTTTGCTCGTGTCGTTTTTCTTAATCTTGCTTACGAACGATATTTTTATTAATATTAAATCTTCCGTTGTAACCTGACAGGCGTTAGCCCAATGCATTACAATGGGATAGGTCTGTACCAACTGTGTCAGTCAATGAAATATAATGAATACCTACAAGTAAGTATTAATCATCAGTGATTAATCACATCTATGGAAAAGCGGAAAGTAATGATAAGTTTTTTTCACATACAAAAAATTTATTAAAAAAAATATATATACAATTTTAATCAGTAAAATAATTTCCATTGTTTTCTATTACTTTTCCCCAACGATCAGGCAGCTTTTCAATCCCTTTCTTATAGAACTCTGCAGGTTTTTCGTTAAAGAATGGTTCTATGTGATTCTCGATACTGTCAAATAAATTAAAAAAATTATTTTTAAGGGAATGTTCTAAAGATCTGAAATGATGGTAGTCAGAGGGTGCGATATCGGGGGAATATAGGGGATGCTGTAAAACTTCAAAATCAAGCTCCCTGATTTTTTCCTGCGTGATCCGTGCCGCGTGTGGTCTGGCATTGTCGTGCTGCAAAATTCGCCTTTGATTGTTGACCAAAACTGAACGTTTTTTCAACAGCTCCGCTTTCATTCTGATTAATTGACCACAGTTTACCTCTGCGGTAATTGTTTCACCAGGTTTTAATAACTCGTAATGGATGACGCCAATCATGTCCCACCAAACACAAAGAAGGACCTTTTTTAGGGGTAGGTATGGGTACTTCGTTTTTAGAAAGCCATTGATTTTTTTCTTTGGATTGTTGTATAGGATCCACTTCTCATAACTTGTAACGATCCTTCTCAGAAATGATGCCGTTTCGTGCCTAGACAATAGCGACGAACATATGGTAATTCACTGCTCAATGGCCGTTGTGAAAGTTCGTGCGGTACCCAAATTCCTTGTCTGTGTTTTTTTCCAATGCTCTTGAGATGGTCTTTAACGGTCGTCCAAGGGCAGCCAAGCTCCTCTGACAATTCTTTAATGGTTTTTCGGGGATCCGCATCCACTGCTGATTTTAACACGTCATCGTCTAATTTTGTAGGTCTTCCAGATTTGGGGGCATTTTTCAACTCCTATCACCACTTTTAAATTTTCTAAACCACCTGTGACATTTTTGAAGATGCAATACGTCTCCATAAATTTCACAGATGATCTGAGTGGCTTCTTTTGCTTTCTTTCCTTGATCGAACAAAAATAGCATATAATAATGCAAATGGGTCTCCTCGATTTCTGGCCTTGATATAGGGTAAAAAAAACCTTCTGAGTACTAACAAAGGTAGAATAACAGAGCTACAAAATAAGATCAAATCTTACGTGTTAACTTGACGACAGCCGGCGGCAAACTAATTTCCAAATCGTCCCTTTAAAAATTATCATTACTTTCTGTTTTTCCTATTATAATAATAATTATAAATTATTAATTGTAATACAATTTAAACTTAATAGATTTCACTGTAGCTGGGGCACATTTTTTTATTATAAAATTTGTTGTCGGGGCTCGAAACCGCAACCTCAGAGTTGCTAGTCTGATACGTTATGGACTACCCTATTCCATCGTTAAATATAACCCTAAAATATACCCCAATAACAAATAAATTAAAATAAATCATTTTTGAAGTGAAAAATTAAAAACTACTTGAATAAAACAAAGTCAAAAATTATACTTATAAAACGTAGGAAAACTTTGTAGAAGGAAAATGAATCTTTAAATACCTGGAATTGCACCTATTCTCCAAGCTATAATTTATTGAAAGATTACGGTTAAAAATCACGCTTAGCAAAAAAATCAAATCTTAATATATTATTTTATTAAATGCTTGCTAGGTGTGGGGTAACACCATACTATTTATTTAAAATTGGGAGTCATAAATAATATAAAATACACATGTTTATAAGTGCTTGTACTCTTAAAATTATCACAAATAAAATCTCAAATAAATATTTTGAGAGATAAAAATTTATAATTATTCGTATTAATTAATAGACATACTCTGCCATCACCTTTTCAAAATCAATAATGCAGTAACTTAATATTAAAAATATGCAAAAATGTGAAATCGATTCCAAGCTCGATACCGCGTAAAATTCCAGCAAACTTTCCTCAGGAAAGTATGCTCTTTATCTTGTATACAAACGTTACCCTAAAAATAAAATAAAAAGTGCGTTGCTTCATTGCTTTAAGACGGTAATTACAAGTGTTTTAGATCTTAAACCAATCGCAAATAAATTACAAAAATGCTTTAAAATCATTAATAAATATTTTGCGATGTGGGGAATTAAAATCAACATAATTAAAATAGATACAATTTTTTTTACTAAACGTAGACGTTACCTGACATAACCTCTTCTAAATAAACAAAGTACTAACGTTAAATGGAAAACAAGCGTTAAATACATTTAAACCTAAAAAATATATTAAAGAGCTTGCCGATATTGCGGACCATAAACCGATATTAATAGAAAAAGCGCGCCTACTATAAAAATAAAAAATAAAATTTTAGTATATGCCTGCCCTGTGTGGAGTCCCATCAGTAATACCATTTTTTTCTTATTTATAAGTCATTTAAAAAAAACAACACATTTTTGTACTAATTTAAAATAATGCATAATCGTCTTTAAATAGCAATAATTAAAGGACACTAATTTTAATATCAGAAAATATTATATAAATATTTTACGAAGCCACTAATTCTTTTTGCAATATTTATATAAGCTTTAGTAAAATATGACTGATTAGGAATCGATTAAATATTTGTTTATTGAACCAAAAATTTCATCCCAGATAAAAGCATTGAAAATCTGGTCACCTTCAGCTACGTTCATATATACTTACGTGGCGTGTAATTGCGTTGAGAGGATGCTTATCGGTACGTCATTTGCGAGCTTTTTGCACCTATGTGGTTTCTTTGAAAACAAAATTGCAATATTGTGTAAGCGTATGAAGAATTTTATTTGAAGATATTTTTCTTTAAGAGTCAATGTCATTAAATTTAATAATATATGTAGCGTTAAGGATAAACATCAATAATCTACTCAAGTAATGTATTTTTTTAATTTTTTTTTATTATAAATCTGACCATCCTGACTTAACCGGCTTCTTTAATGCATCATAATGGCTATTATACAAAAATAATTTAATTAAATACTTAAAAAAAAACATTACAGTGCACATCTAAAAATGAGCCCTATCACACATATTTTTTCCAGCTCCTCATAGCCAAAAACATTATTGTGCTTGGATAGCTCGTTAATGAGAAGCGCTTACGTCCCGGCTATAACGGTCAAGAATTAGGGACGCGATCGTAAATTTCTATGCCACTCTAAGGCTCACAGCCAAAACTCACCGAGCATTGCTGATTGTTGACACCATCCCATAACAACTTTAAAATATGCTTCGTCGAGTAGTTGAATTCATTGTTGAATTAAATTCCAATGCTCCTAGTAAAAGAGCAACTTAATAAAGTGCATTTTAAAATATACACGTCGACGCGATTAAATGGATTCGATTCGAAGCATAATCACAATTTTTTTTTTAATATTCCATAACAATATTTCTTAGACAGATAAGGAATGCATGTATTAAATGTATCATTTATACAAAGCACACAGTGACCTGACAGGAATAAAAAAATATCTGTTTTGTAATGGTATTAAAAATATTCTTAATTGTTTTAAATTGCATATTACATAAGTTAAATATAACCACTGATACAGAACCTCTGGAAAAGTGTCAACTTCAGTTGTTAATTTGCTGCTATGCAATGCGAGAGGTGCACCTGTCAACGTGTTACATTGTTTACTACATACTAACATTTAGAAATACACACATAAATTTAAGCATAACACTACTATAAATATAGTACACATAAGCGAACACATACCCTTACGAAAAGGTTAATTTAATGTGACCTATATTTAACGGGAATGGCTCACTGCATTCTGACCTATTTTTGTCACTGGTACATTTACCCCTGATAGCGTTTAAACTTTCAACTTATCTACGTGTAATGATATATGGGTATATAAAATGTTTTAAATATTTAATAAATATATTATATATGTAATAAATATTTAAGAGGGTTTTTACTCTGTTAAAGCATCGTCGACAAGAGTACTATGTATTTCAATTTTATTTTTCTGCTTAAAATTGTATTAAAATTTGAGCAGCTCATATTAAAAAAACGCCACAAAAACACAAGAGCAAACGCATCATGTACACGTCACATGAATGTCAAACTAAATGTGGTCAAAATGACTTGACTTTCCTTTTGTTCTATTGGGTAAATCATTGCCTGCCTGAAGGAACAGAAACATTGTACATTTTTATTAATGGATGGTACGGGAAAAATAAAATCCATGTGATGATTTTGTTTTGATACATCATCGTTTATGTTTTTTAAAAAATTCTCGATGTATTTATTATTTTTATTATATTAACAATACTCTAAGACCATATTTTGAAGCTTCTATGTGTAAAAGTTTCAAACTTCGGATGTAAAAAAATGATCATTGATTAGAAGAGGAGGTACTATGTCGATACAATTTTTTTGAGCTTTGCAAATGATTTAAAAATATTCACCTTACAACTACAATAAACATTTTGCTAGCATATGAAGGACCTATTCCTTTGAAAGCTCTGATTTAATAGTTCTAACAATTTACCATCCAGATTATGTTAATTATTTTTTATGGAAATTTACCATGAGACAATAACACAGTGGAATATATTGAAAAATATAGTGAATGTTTCTCGAGTAATGAAGATATATATGTGCATAATTGAGCAACAAATACACCAAAATAAAGCGCCCTAGTCCTTGAATTAAGACTTTACTAAATCATACAATCTAACTAAAGACACTTGTGACATTGACAGTTTTCTCGCACACAGAGACGTCCGTTGACAATTTGCCCGGAATTGGGTCACAAATGGTACTCTTTACAAAATTTTCCTTCGTGAAATATAACGAATACGACGGTGCCCCAGATTTTCAGGGTCATAATAGCAACAGAAAATTGATTATTACATCTTTCAATCGATGACAGGTGATTTTTATTTGATTATACCGTTTTTTATTGAGTTGTCAGGCATCAAACGTTGAGCAATCACAATGGCAGCGTAATCGGCTTATGGTGTTAATGCTATTATTTGTGTGCAAATGCATCAACAGGATTATTCGTTAAATACGGCGTATCGTTCTTAGTCAACGAGTGAATGAATGAATGCCAGTGGTTCTTAAATATTTTTACTGGGAAAAATTCGGGATAAAAATCTATTTATATAATACAATCTGTAGCTATATACATTTCAAAACAATTCAAAACATGTGATTTATTTTTAACTAATATAAAATATCAGTTAAAAATAAACCATAATATTGATTAATGTTGAACAGATATTTTTATGCTGACGTACGTGACGATCGGAGATCCAAGATGAATTATATAAATTCATCCACAAATATTTAATAAAGAAAAAGTATTTCGGTGCCAAATTCTATCGTATTAACCACTACTCGCCATTACAAGTACTATTTACAGCGTTGCCGAATCTCCAGCTGTTTAATCCATGGCGGTTAAACAAAAGTGTTATTTTAAGAACCACATTATACAAATTTATTTTCAACCCTAAATCATCACAATTTGTCTAAACGTAGAAAAAATAATCTCCTTGTTCATGACCAGCGTATATAAGCGCGTTTCTAGTAGTCGTACGTTTGGAACATTTTGGCCTTAACAGGTAATGTGACATTTTGGCCTTAACAAGTAAAATTAGCTGGTGGCATACATGATTTAACAATTGGTGTTTACAACTGTCGAATAAAAGTTTTGACCTTCATTAGATAAATCGTATTTTCACTGGTATAAATATATGTATATCTACCGGTGAAAGTATATTCCGATATGATATCACTGAAATAAATGCTAGTGAAAATATATTTTCACTGGTAATTTACATTCACTGTAACATATACATTCAATGTATGTTTTGCGGTTAGTATGTTACTACTTCGGTTACAAAGTTTTGGAATCTTGGGCCACAGTGGCTTACGTGCCGGTGTCAACAACGCCTGTCGAGAATGCACCTCGTGGCGAGGCCATGCACCAATATGCACCAACGCATAATTAACACCACCACCATCAACAGAGTGGTCATCAACAACAACAAAAAATATTATTAAACGCGAACGGGTTAAGAGAAGCAGCACTTCAACGTATAAAAAGCTATTAAAGAGCAGCGAAGATTGGATTATTTTCGTTGAGAGAGTACAGAAGGAGAAGAAGAATTCGAACGGAAGAGAGCAACAGGTTTTTTTTGTTGTTTCCTCGGTCTGGATTCACTTTTGTTGCATCGCATTGTGGTGAAAATATAGAACGGAATATTTTTACTTGACTCTCGTCTCGGGTTAATGGAATCAAATGTGTTGCATTTTAATTTGAGCTTAAACGCTCGACATGCGTCACCTTGCCAGATATACACAGAATGACAATAAAGTGTACTGAGTGAATTAAAATCTTACTTTATACAAAAAATATCTGAATAACAACTCAGTGCTAAGTAATCGTATTTTTTAAACATTCCTAAGTTTTCTATTTAATTCTTTCTAATTGCGGTTCTAGTAACAATTTTTTTGCAAATAAATTCTTTGAATTCAAATATTTGCAACAGCAGTCACAATCTCTCCATGCTAGTAGATATTTTAGACTGCTGAGGAATTAGCATCTTTAGTGGCTCATTATACTACACAGACCAAATTATAGCGAGCGATATTATTCGTCTAGACGTGCGCCGCGATCTCCTTAATCCTACTAACGTACATGATGGGGATACTGCGGGAGCAAAATCAGACTTCAGGCAAACTTTACGCTATAAATACTACTGCATTACGCTTAAAGTCATTAAAAATACTGCATAGGTGGCGGTTAAAAGTAAATATATTAAATATAAACATTTTTTTAAATTTCAATTTTACAACATAAATACAGTAGCAGAATATTTTAAAAATTTGTAAAGATACATTTATTCTGGTGAATGTAAATTTATCGTCTATGGTAAAAATATCATATTTTATTCCTTATCGTCCTAAATGGGCCGATAATAAATAATAGTGTTTATGTGGATATCTAAGGCCCCAAATTAGATTTCACCCTCAAACTGGGAAGGGCGAAAATATTTTCCTCAACAAATCATCATTAGCGCCGTCAAAGTGGTGGTGGATTAACAGAATTACCCCAAGAATCGGTCCATTGGCATCCGCGTCACGTACGTCCAAGTTCCCGTGCGACCTTCGCACGCTTCGAAGCGAATCGCGTAGATTTAGGAAAACGGTTGGCGACCTCTGGGAGAATGGCTGATTTTTAAATTTACCCAAATGGAGTAGATTCAAGCCATCGTTATAATCTGTTGGTGAATGCTAATTCAAAGAAGAAGTTCAAGTTATAGAAGAGACAAAGTTGGAACAGATGAAAAGTCAGATAAATATTGAACTAAAATTTTTGTAAGTCGTCACAATTAACCATAACATATATTAAGTAATAATAGGTAGTGTTTGTATATCTAAAAAAATATTTTAACTTTATCTGCCATATAATACTGTGCATTAAGATAATTGTTTCTTCTCGAGAATTATTTCTCTATATAAATAGCAAATTTTATATAGCATTTTTAATATATAAAATTAAATTTGTACGAATATTTAAAAAAGGTTTACAACCACTGCCCTTTTTCTAACGCTGTATAAGTAAAGGCGTGTTCATGCTTAATATGCATACTTCTTGGAAGGTTTCAGATAGGAATGACAAAAAAAAAGACACTCAGATGAGAAACCTTTCCGAAGGTGTTCGTGCCGGATGTTTGAAAATATGTATACTTTCTCGGAATATCGATTGAAGTATTTGAAACACCAACATTTTTTGCCATTTTCTATTACTATAACCGGCCGGCGGCTTTATCTTTACTTTGGTGATCTTAGAACCCGTTCCGATATAAATATATTACGCATGGGAATTGGCAGAATGCATAACGTTTTAGGGCTATTTTTATTTTTCGATAATCTGTAAAAGTTTTATTTATAAAGTAGCAATTATTGATAATTGTCTCACAATTATTATTGCCAGCCGGAGGGGTCTTAATTTTTTTGTTGAAAAAATTAAAAAATACCAATTCTAAGCCAAGCTCGAAATTTCATTGAGCAATTTAAGAAAAATTATATAATCGAAGAAACCAGACATTGATGTAATTAATAAAATCTTTCACCAGTCAAAAAATAATGACTTTTTAGTTATTCCTTAATAGTAGAAATATGTGAAATGCTAAAAAAAAATTTTTGCAGATTATTAATTGGCTCGTCAAATTTTAAGGGTCCTCGTGACTCCATTAAATCATTAGAATTCATTAAAGAAATTAAAAATTTATCATTGGCGCAATTTTTTTTTAATCTCATAGAGAGTAGTGTAAGAAAACCAACATCTTACGGATTATTGGAGAAATAATTTTAAAAATGTGAATCTACGGGCGAGACAACAAATAATTTACAGTGCCTATTTGAAGCCTTTTTGTAGATTAAACCAACTTCAGCACAAAACGTGAGAAATTTTTCCACAACTGAAATTTTTTTAACAAAAAAAAGAACGAGTGTTTGATTCTACTTTAGATGGCATGTGTTTTTTAAAGGGTTATTTTAAGAATAATATGCAGTAATGTATCTGCAATGCATTTTTTCATTCATCAAAATTTCTAATGCCTAATTATGCTACTGCTCCTCAAGCTAAATATGTTTTTTTGCCCCATAACCTAATTAATTATTAAAACAAAGCTATTTGCATTAACTTTTATTATTTAGCTAAAAAAATTACACGAGCGAAAAAATAAAAAAAAACCTATAGATATTAAAATATATTTATAAAATTTATTTTTATAATGTTTTACTAGCGCAATAAATAGGTATAAAAAATCATTGTGAATCAAATTATTTTTTTCGAAAATTCCACAGAACATAAGCTAAAAAAATAAGAACATAAATAAAAAACTCCCATAACGGTTATTAAATCAGTGCGGTGAAGCACGTGAGTTTAAAACTAAAAATCATGATCTGAAGTATCATATGTCGAAAAATAACTTTTTTATTTAATAAAAAGGCATATGTCAATTCAATGATAGTTAAAAGCGCCATTATAATATTTTCTTCAATCCTTTCTTTACCATGTAAAATATAAAGCGGAGAGCCAGTATTGTATTAAGATTGTTTTTCTTGTACGTATACTGAAATCGGTACGGAATCGTATCATATCTACGAGCTACTCCCGCAAACGAGTTGTTACTGCGACGCCCCGGAGTGCAGTGTCGCAGCGTGGCGGCGAACAAAGGGCGTCCGCGGCGCGCACGCGCGTTGCGTCGCACCGGCGCCGCCCCGCCAGTGGCGCCCGTGCGTGAGCCGCTTCCGCTTTTCCGACGAGGACCCTTTCAGGGTTGCCACCGCCGCGCGTAAAAATATGTACACGCCGGTGTTTGTAATGCGGCGGTGAGCGCGCTTCTCAAACTTTCAACAATGGACAAAGTTTGTTTTAAAACTTGCAGAAAGTTTTAGAAAAACTTTTCGACTACTTATTCGTCGTTTATGAATGTGTCATTAATAAATATGTATACGTTACATTGAATAAGTATTTTTAGTGAAATAAAATTTGTATCAAACAATTGCTTCATAATTTCACTAATCAATATCAGTGAATCTGTATTGTTACACGTACGTTCAAAAAAATTTGGTTTTAACAGGTGATGTGACGCTTTACTGCCCTTGAAACTCAAATTGATAAATGCCAAATATTTATTTGCTGTTCAGAACTAAGCCTCGTCTAGGCTAGGTTTGGGTTTTTACAGCAAATGGATGTTTTACAGCTGTTAAATTAAGTTTAACGACAGTTTATAATTTATATTTACAGCATATAATTTTACTAGCGACTATTAGTTAAAATATTTTTTGCTATTAAATTATAACTTTAATAACTATGCTAATTAAAATATATCGAACGATTGATTTATAATTTCACTAGGTAATATCAGTGAAACTGTATTTGTTCTGCGCTAACGATTTTCTACTAGTGAAAATGTTTTCGGATAAGATTTCACTGAAAAGTAAAACTTGATACATTCAGCATTGACTAACCCAAATGCTCCAATTGATTGATAAATATAAAAAATAAAGTAATGATTTTAATTTCTATAAATTTGTTCAAAATATAAACTGGAGTAATGATAAGTATATCGAACGTATATCAGTATCGTGTGCTTTAGAGATAATAATGAGAGCGTAAATCCAAACTTGTCATTTATTTCTCAATTATGAATAATTAAACACTCCAACTCATATTTGAAAAATACACAGTTATTTTTACAAGCATGTTATGTTATTAAAACTGTGACGAGATCGAGAATTTTAATATTTTTTAACATTATTAAAAATACTTTGAATTGTATTTTTTAATTAAATATTCATATTTATTTTCTATGACTTTCATCATCAGCAATCTACATAACATTTAAACATGTATTTAAAATAGCAGCGAGGCGTCAACAACAGCACGTCAACATCGAGGCATTCAAACTCCTCAATGTGGACAACTTGAAAAGACAGCTGAAGAAGATTAAGTCCTTCAAACTGGTCTAGTTATCATTAATGAAACTCATTTACTATTAGTGATTGTGTTGTGTAGAACAGAAAATTTTTGAAAATAATCAAACAATCAATTTCTTATTTTATGAATGTTTAAGAAGCACTGACAGAGCCATGCAGATGCAACAGTGACGAAAGAGGCGCACGATCATATACCACATACATACAGTACATGCACATAACGGGTTCCGCGAATAACCGCACTGTCACGGGGCTGTCAAATCATGTCGCCGCGCTGGCAAATCGGACGCGATTAATTTCGCCGGGTTCACCCCGGACTGGCACCGGTGCAGAGGCTCTCAACAGCGGCCCGCGATAACGGTAAATCAAACTAGTTCAACGGCAATGCTCGGTATTGATTTACTTTTCGCCTATTAATCGCACATATACACATACAACTGGACACAATTCGCAGAGATGTTGCAGATGTTGGACAGATGCTTTGAAATGGCGAAATCAATAAGGTGCTAGACCAAAGAATATCACAGCTGTGGTTTGTTTTCCGCAGCAGAATCATTTGCTTTATATATGTATATAATAACGCTTTAAATATTTATATTTCAGCACTCAAGTATTATATAACAATCAAGAAAAAAACCGGTATTTCGGTATAAAAATTTAAACTATTTTTCTACCTGAAACGCTTATGTCGAATAAAACTTTAATTTGAGCAATTTTCGATATTTTAAGGTTAGTTTGAAAGATCAGTAAAAATAAATATGGTTCTCCATACATTCAATTTTACAGTAAAAATACAACGTAAATAAATTAATATAAACATAAATACACAGATATGTTTAAAATTAATGTACATACATTTAAACATACTTATTAAAAAATGTGTTTTCCTTGTAGACCTTTTCTTTTCTTGATAAATTATTGTAAAGCTTGCAATAGCACTATTTATAAAGATGTGTTTTAAACATCTAAGTCAAAAGAAAAATTTTATTTTTTGTAAAATGGAACACCACCGTGAGAAATCTTTTTACATGTCAAATCAAAGTACCCGCTATAAATGTAAAACATGCATTAGCATGATTCACTGCTTTTTCGAATCATTCTATTAAATAGTATGCTATCTTCTTGATTCAATTTTTTTGAACTGCGCATTTTCTTGCTGTTCTATTCAAAAATGTATTGTCCTTAAAATCCATTATTACTCTGTTGCTCATTTTCATTGAAAACAAAATTATCTTCTTCCAGATTTAAATCTCAAACTTTGATCATCTTCGAGCTCTTACTTAATTCTTAAATCTGATCCGTATGTAATACTTTTTAAATGTATGAATATGTGACACCTTGATCAATTAGTTATTGATAAAAAAGTAGCATTATGCTTATGTTTTTATTATATTCACATGGTGAATAACCTGATGCATTATCAACTCACAATAAAATGATAAATGGTAATATTTAAATTATAACGAAACAAGTCTTCAAATTCATTTTAATCACCCTTGCTCTTCGATTACATAATATAAAAAGTGGAGGTGTTTTAAGAATATCATTTATCACGTTGACTGCCATAATGTACACTAATGAGCGGCATAAACTATGACGTTGCGCCATGGTGTGCACCAGTGCCCGGAAAAGTTTGTAAAGTTTGCACCACGCGTCACTTTCATGGTGGAAATGACACAACAAGTGTATCCAACAAAACATATTTAAACTTAAATTATTGTTTTTAAGATGCAGCTATTACGTCAATACCCTTAAGTTTTGACTGTAGTTTATTTTTTTAACTTTCAGCAGCATTTCTGCCAAGTAGAAGTGTTAGCAAAATTTTTCTACTTGCGATGTATGTACATATATGACATATACGGCAAAATACCGGTATTTATTTAATAAAAATATTGTTAATAATTAACATATTCTCTATTTATTGTAAAATATAATTTAATTTAATTAGCTAAAAAAATTTTAAAGTTGCAAAATCAAATATAATACAAAGACTCAATTAAGAAAAAAAATAAAAAAATAGCTAAATAATATCAACGAGTAATTTATACGATATTAATGAAATAAAAGATCTATGAAAAAAATATGTACAAAAATGAGATCGTTAATAAAAAATCACTTACTAATTTTTTTAACATATTTTATACAATAGGTAATCTTATATATTTTAAATGTTGTCATAGTATTACTTTAATATATTACTAATCCTATGAAAAAATGGCATTTTCCATCTGTAATACTTTTATATAATAAACCAAAAACGAAGAATAAAAACTCCATTGATAAATTCGATATATTAACTGAATTATATTATAGTTGCTGTAGGACTTACGCTCCTGTTTCTTACTTTTAAGAAGTCAATTAAATAAAAATGTGAGTACAAATATATTTTTAGTGTACAAAATTCGAATCATACGAATTCCATGTGAGATATGTGCTTGCAAAGAAGTTATGGTTTTTTCTATGTTCGATTTTATAATGACAATTGTAAGCTGTTCTCATCACATGTTGATTATCCGGCAGTCACTAAGAAACTGAGAGAGTACGCGATCTGCGTCATGTCGCTTGGTACACCTTATTTATATAATTTTTTGCAGATAATTGTGACGCATAATTATTACAATTATTAATTAAAAAAGCTTTAATATATGAAAAACATTTATTATACTTTAATATATCAGTTGAAATATCAAAATTGACATAAAAAAAAATTTGTACAAAAATGCAAGTACAGCAGAATCTTATTTTTATTAATAAAAAAATCAAATCATGTCAAAAAAGTAATTCAATTTTTTATGAAATGCTTTCATTATACATTTAAGGAACGCCTTCATATAATATTACGCAAATAAATGAACAGGTATGTAAGTAAATGATTATCGTGTTAGTGTTATCACTGTGTATATTTTGAAACGTATTATGACAGCAAGCACTCTAGGGTGTACAAATTCAAACACAACAAGAAGATCAATATTGAATTTGAACTTGATAGTCCTTGAAAGAGTTATGGTAAATATTGAAGACGCAAGCAGGGGGTTAAGTCGCAACTGGGTCACCAATGGTTAAATTTTGTTGTGTAAAGTTGTAGAAAATCGATCACGGTTGATAATGAATCTGAACGAAAGTGATTATCGGCCATTTTGTTTACTGTCGTTTGCTAAGTTGTGGCAATTGGAAAGCGGTGTTTTATATAATGGTGATGGCATGAATATTACCATTGAACGATAAAAGTTCTTTCAGTCTATTTGTAAAACAATTGATTGATTTCAAAGGCCGAATCAAAGAAATGAGTAAAATGTATATAGGAGACAGTGAAATTATTTCTTAATTGATTATTTACACATTAGTTTTTAATTTATTTTAATTAAACTAAGACCATTGCATGGTGAAAGACAACATTAGCTAGTAACAGTGGAATAGGCGGTACGAAACCTATGCTAATGGTCCAAACAAAACTTGCCAAAAGTGATTGAGACATATTTATAGATTAATATTTACCAGGGGCTTACAATATTAACAATTGGTTCTTTATGCAAAATATTTCACTTTTTTTAAGAATAGGGTTAAATTTTGTGCATTTTTAAAATTTAAATACTGATATATTTTTAAAGAAACAGCAAGACTGTCTTCACAATCTTTTAAAATTAATTCAGGAACCAAATCAGATCTAAAAGAACAGGAAAAAAATACATACGATATGCATTAAAATACAATTTACTTGTAATATATGCTTTAAAAATGTTCTTGCTTTACTAAACCATTACAAATAAATATGCATCATATAATATTATTTATATACAATAAAGTGTAAATAAGGCCAACTATAGCTATAACATTTATGTTTAAGTCATTAAATAAATTTGATTATGGAACATTCTACATTTTAGAATTCCAATGTAATACAATTTGTATCATTATTAAATTATGCACCACAGTATTAAAATAATATCAAAAAACACAGTATCAATCATAAACAATTTTTAATTTCTTAAACCATCAGATTATCATCTTCTTTTGGTTTTTATTGTCTCTCGGTAGCTACTAACGATGTCCTATTGCTATAAAAACGCTATAGGTTTGCCGCTTGAATTCTTTCACGGCTATAACTTCTCTACATTGGTCTGACATTAAATTTGATTTCGACCCATAAATATGCAAATTTATACACATTTTACGTGCAATATTACAGAACACCATTTTGGTCAGATACTAAGAGCGAATATCATCAATGAACCGCGATTTATGAATGGACTGTATCGATTTCAATAGCATGCCACTTTATATAGCCAAATATTTTTAGTTGAATTAACTGGATTAGTTTGACTCGAAACAAATTAATTTCAATAGATAACTGTTTTTTATTTTTAATCATACCGCTTTTCTAATTTTCAGTTTTTGTTTGAAATGTTGGTAAATTTCTCACTACTGATTCACTAAATAACAAACAAATTTAATAAATATATTCATTTTTACCTTAAGCGCTTTATTACTTGGTAAGCAATTCATTGTTAAGCGCCGTTCGTAATCTGCTGCAATTGGACCACCCATTGAATGGATTAAATCGGCATGTATCAAAACGGTCGAGAAGCTTTCAGTTAAATTCATAAGCGTGAGAATCAAAATATTGTGCTAATAAAACAAAACAAATGGTGACAAAATCAGTTTTGGCATATAGTATATAAAATGGGTTTTAAATGTCTTAAGACAAGAATAATATTTTTTGTCAAAATTTAATACAAACATGAGAAAATTTTTATAAATATGGTCAATCAAAAAAAATTGTAAGTAGCCTTTTGAAATGCATTAAAAAAGTATGACAGGTGCATTCTGGTCTCAACAAGTTTCAAGTTTTAAAAAAAGTACCGAACGGCCGTCCCACCGAAAGAGATGGAAAGCAAAATTTCATAAGGAAGGTGCCATGGGTATAATTCGGAAACGCTATTAATCAACGATCACTTTTTCAGACATTTATTTGAAACTGTTTTTGCCACTTCTATTGACATTTACTTCTGAGTTTAAGGCATCAGAACTCTGAGAGCTCTTCAATTTTAATTAAGAGGAGGACAATACAACTTTAGACCATCTTAGAACAATATTATTTATTATAGAAATATTAGCTATTAAGTTATTTGTCAGTATAACGCTTAAGGACTAAAAATGATGATAACGAACAGCGAGCGATAAGACTAAAAAATTTTTTTTGTTAAAATAGGGCACCACCGTGAGAAATCTTTTTTGCAAATTAAAAATTAAAAAATCAGAAAGTTAATTTAATAATTATATTTTTTAACAAATATAATTACCAAATTATAAATACAGGCAGGTCTTTAAGCGGTCCAAAAGTTTATAGAATCTATATATTGTGCAAAGAGATCATAATAAAAGCCTGTTTTGCCATGTGATAAAATCTTAAATATATGACGAAGATTTTTTTTTGTTAAAATAGGACACCACCGTGAGAAAACAATTTTGCAAATTAAAATTAAAAATAAAAAAATCAGAAAAATGTAATGCCATGCACAAACGCCTTGAGAAAGAACAACACGTGCATTCAAGATTGCCATCCAAACGACTGTTTGTAATCTGTTTTATCTGTTTAAAATAACCTACTAAAACTACTACCAGAAACACTTTGGTATATATTAAATATTTTGTAATAAAAATGCGTAGTGTTTATATATTTTTTTCTAATACTTTGAAATCTATTTCCTAATTTATCTAATGAATTCATTTTTTATATTAAAAAAGTACACATATCATAAGCTAAATAATCAACAAAACACATGTTAATAAAGGCAGTCAAATCATTTGGACTTAGCAACGATATATTTAATCAATTTCGTATACATTTCACATGATACAAGTGTACCATTCGACTTTCGCCATTTTTTGCACATAACAAACACACACACAAATAGAGTATCAATCTCTCTCTTTCTCTCACACTTGAAACTATGGCCCAAATTCGTCAAAATCGATCGTTCCGGATATCATGAACCGTACTAGCTCTTTTTTTTTGAGGTCGGAAATATTTTTAGTAACGTGATCGCGATGGTTGCGTGCTTAGGCAACTTCTGTGTTGAACTTTGACCTTAACAACACAAACACTTGTAGTGGAAGATCGATATCTTTGGAAGCTCGGGAATACTCCCGGGCCGCTAATCGATACCATAAATCAATGCTAATCGCAAATTTATGGATATGTGTAGGCATTTTTCCTTTTTTTCGCTTTGAGAAAAATTAGCTCTGCCTTCGCAAAATCACCGAAATCGAACGCAGACTAATTAATTATTTAGATTTATGTAAACTAATTGCGGCGCCAGTTGAGCTAAACCGATTTGATCGGTGTAAGTCTAATCAAATTGATTTTCTTGAAGATGACCAAGTTTAAATGTAACCTAAATTCGCTTTATAAATTATTTGTGATTTTTTATATTATATATAATACAAATATAGATCAGTTCATGAAGTATGCAATATAATTGGTAGATCTGAAGAATTGGTAGATCTGATGGATTAGATGAAAAGACGCAAAAAGGTAAAAGCAATGTGTTAATAAGAATGAAATGTTAAATTTAATAGTAACCATAAACATATATTTCTTAATATCTACAGAATTACTAAAAAATATGTTCATACATTAGTTGATAACACGTTTTTTTTTATATGTACATATAAAGTCACTCACTCGTAGCTTAGACAATGAACCCTATATAGTTATTTTTAGCTGAAAAAACGAGGAATGACGTCACCCTGATTTTTCACATTTATTTAAATTTTTCTTTGTAACATAACACACGTGAGCCCAATACGTTACAACAGGATAAATCTACAAAATACGAGGAATTTCTACAAAATTATTTTTATCCACCAGACGTCTATGAATCCGTGACATATTTATAATTAAAAATAAACTATTCTGTACACTATGATTCACAAATATTTTATATACCACTTTGCAGCTGAGATTGTTTTTTTTTATAAAAAATCGAGTATACTGCAGAGACCTGAACCTCTGGCCTCTACGTTATCAGTCTATAATTAAGTTACATAACGTTATAAATAAGATAAGTCTATTTTATTATAAAAGGATATATTCACCATCGTATTGCCACGAACTTATCAATAAACATGGAAACTAAAGTTACAATTTTATATCCTCAAACCTTATATCTACAATAAAAGCTATAAAAAGTTTCATTGGAGATTTTAATCCATAAAACTCATCAACCGCAAATAAAAGCAACATTAAATTATTTGCATTAGATTCATCAAGAACCTATATTTTTTTAGCAATATAAAGTTTTACTTTTATATATCTATTCCTTATGATTAAAAATATAAAAAAAAATAAGCTACCTAACCTTATAAGTAGTTTTGTTAATATTTTTTAATTAAAATTACTCTATAAATAAAAAAAGTAATTAAATATAGTTATTAATTTTATTTTATTTTATGAGTTGTGTAAGTCAAAATTTAAGAATATACTGATTAAAAACTTTGGTGAGAGTAAAAGAAAAAAATTAATAAATTAAGTAGTAATTCCTGCTGATACTTTTAACATTTAAAGAAAGCACAAAGAAAGAATAAATTGACCCTGAAAATAAAAAAAACACAAATAAAATAGGTAGTAAGTAATAAAGTTTTTAAAAAAAAAAATCGTAAAGCCTAACTTTTTTAGCCCTTAATATCTTGAAGTAGTTGGTTTATATTGTTCTTTGATTTGTAGCAAATCATCGGGATCATCCATGAGCGCTGAATGAGTTATCGTGTCTCTGATTTTTATTTCGTCATTATAAACAAACAAATGTTCCAATATGAACAGTTTCAAAGCACTGTAATTAAAAAAATGATCGGTGCAAATCTCTTCTGAACAGGTACCAAACGCAGCATTCCATAGAATGACAACGTCGCTAATTTATTACTTATTTCTAACCTTATGTGTACTCTAATATGATAATAAAGAGTCTGTATCCGCCTCAAAGCATTAACATTATTTGCAAACTTGAAGACACTTTGTTGTACTTTTCCCAATTTTTAAATTTACATAACCATGGGCAATGCCGTACTGAATCACTTATATCAGTTACTTTCTCTAGAACTACCTCATCGTTTCAAACTTAAGAACAGCAAAGATTAAGCCAAACTCTTACAAGCAGAGCTACGCCAAATCAATCGAAACCACCCATCTGAACTGGTCCAGCTAAAGTAACTAAAGCCCCAAGTGCTGTTCAAACAGCGACTGATCATTTAATTATTTGGATGACTTATTAATTAAATATTTTATTTTTATTTCTTTGTGACACATGACAGCCGCCACATAATTTTACAAAAATCCATCTAACAGCCACTTTTTTGTAATTGTCTGTCTCCTTAAAGGAGGGGAAAAAAATCTATTTCTATAAAATAATTTCGGTAGGTGATATAAAAAGGTAGGGTTAAACATCTAACCTAAAAAAAAATATTTTTTGTTAAAACGGAAAAATGAAAAAAAACCTTCTAGCAGATCAAGTTAAAGTACCCACCATAAATCAGAAAAAATCAAGAATTCGTCGCAAATGTCTCGCGTATGAATAGCGCGTGCATTCAGTACTGCCATCTAAACGACCGTTTGTGATCTTCTATAACGGCAATTTTAATAAAATATTCTCAACTCAATATAACTCAACTTCAGACCATCGAAGATGCGGCAGAAGCCGCCGCTTCTCTCTTCACCAGCGAATCCAGATTCCGTTGAATTCGCGTTTGGCTAACATATAAAAACTGTACGTGAAGATCTACAACGGTCGACAGTCAGCTTTGTCTTAAAAAACATAAATAAACACTTATGAGATTAACTTAGAAAGGAATTTTTCAGAACTTACACATGTAAAATTAAATATCAAATTATAACCTAATTTAGTAATAAATTAGCAAACTAATAAAAAAGACCAAGATGAAACGACTTACTGAAGTTCAATATTTAAGAAGATATAGGTCGTGTCAGCTAGGCATTTGGTATCCATCATAGCTCACGAGTGACGACTTAGCACGATATGCCATACCTCTAATTTAATAGCTCACCAATACAAACACAAAGTATATACCGGACACAAACAATGCCACAAGAGCTACTTAAAGTATCAAAACCTTACACGGGTCAACGATCCGTCGGACATTTTTTTGTTATATTCTTCAGTCGACAGTGTTGCCATACACAAAACGTATACAGATCGTACCTCTTGAGGTCGGAGCGCATAAACGAATTAATTAAAGGCGTTTAAGAGCCGCTGACAAGTCGGACAAACACACACACAAACAACGCAACCTACACTTGAGTATTATTGACGTATCTTTAAGCCGGACCTTCATATATACAGCAGATATGGCACAATTTTTCAATGGGTCCGCGCGCGCACCGTTTTGGACCTTAAAGTATTTCTATCTCGCTTCTCAAGTTCGTCAAATATATATATTTGATTCTAGAGACAAATAGGCAATCATTAATGCTCTTTGGCTAATGTCCTAAATAAAAGGTAGCGCTCTTTTCAATCAGCACATGCCCTTCAACAAAGGTGTTCTTCTTAATTGTATTTTTCTTTGGATGATAATGAGTATTTTTCAAAATTGTTAAGAGCATTCAATTTTTTTTTTGTAGTTTTTATCAATATTTCTATATCTGAGACTTTACTTATTAACTTTTTAATTTGTCGACCAAACTTTTGAGACATATATAAAAAGCTTTTAAGCTCTTGATTGTCTTCTCTGTGAGCGTCCACGCTTCTACTTTGTATAAAAGTACAATAAGTATATACTACCTTACCATTCTGAATCTTAAGAGTAAGTTTAAACGTGCTCGCGAAGAATAGTGTTCGCTTAAGTCAATGCTGTCCTGACTTTCTCGATCCAAAATTTTATCTTTAGTGTGTAGTCCTAGACTTCGCCTAGAGCTTATTTTAAATTGGTGTATTTTTTGCATTTTGTGTTTGCACTGTTTCACACGCTTCTGTTATCTTATTAATGAAGTATTTGCTACGAGTACCATGTCATCAGCATATTGCAGGTTACATGTGAGACACCGTTTATTTTTATTATTTTGTATTATTATTTATTTTATATAAATATTTAATTAAGCTTGAGTAAGCGATCAAAAATATTTGCTTTGGCAAAAATATTTTTAAAAAAATATTATAAATCATAGGGGATAAAATACAACTCTGTGACACTCCTCGATTTTTTTTAATATCTTCTGATTATGCCACTTACTCAAGCTCTTGCTGCTTGTTGTCACTTTAAAGAGGCAGTAACAAAATGTATCTACGTTTCCTAAATATAATTAACGTTGATGGATTTATTTATTATAGTTTATTTTAATTTACTACTTCTCAAAATATTAATCTGTTCTTAAAAAAATTCTATTATATATTTTGGGTTGGTTTAAGAATGTAAGCACTTGTTAAAATAGCCGTATATAAATTAATTTTGCAACTGGTGGAATTTTACGCGGTATCGAGTGTTCATTATTTAGTGAAACAACATAGCTTCTACATAGGTGTAGCATGTATTTGTATAGTTTCTTAATCAAACTGTCTTGCTAAAATAACATTTTAATGGTCGTATTTTTTATAATAAAATTAGCGCATAAAAGTATAAAAATATTGTCAAGTAATTTTCGTCAAGGGCGAACTATTAAACGCAAAAGGATTCTTTTTTAAGTTACTGTAATAAACTAATGGAGCGATAACTAATATAAATTGTAGTATTCTTATCGGATACAATTAAGCGTTTTTTTTTATATAGTTGGGGAATACCCATAAGATAAGCAAGCGCTAAATTCCAGGAAGGTTTCTGTTTTTTGATCAGTGTGTTATCTAATCTGTTAATTCTACGGCTATTTTTATTTTTTACGTTTTAATGACACAACATTTTCCCTCAATTATCTACTCTAGATTGTTACTTTGTTTTAGTTGCAAAATGCCTAAAAATTTTATTGAGTTCGTACGATCAAGAAAAGCGTTAGCTAACACCTCTGCTTTTTCCTCTATTGTATTTTCTATGGTATTTCCATTTTAACAGTAGTATTTTTCATGTTTATTTTCGAGCAATTTTCCGTAAATAATTATTTGCTGGTTTTAGTTTTTAAAGTTTACACGTCCACATTTTGTTTTATCAGATCTGTATTTTATCGCGAATATTATCAATTAGGTTGTTTATAAATGTTTTTAACCAATTAATGCTTAAGTTTTTTTACAAAAAATATTTTTAAAAAAACATTAGCTTTTTATGTTTTATTTTAAGTTTATAACATTTTCAATTGAAATATAACAAATAAAACATATTTTAATTTAAAAAATTTAAATTCAATTTAGTATAACAAATTTTAAAACATAGACCTTCGATACACTTTCTGAATGTTCAATATCCAGATCTTCACTTTTGGTTGGGAATCTTACTTGAAAAAAAATATAAAAATTTAAATTGAAAAAAAATATTTAAGGAAGACTGAATTCATGAACGATACTCTTGAAAATCTTCCATTCAGAATTATTATAACCAGAGACAACTTTGACCTCGCCCTCGAGTGCAAAAACACAAAAAGTTGATCTAAGCACAGGGACTGAATGCATTGCATATCTAAAATCTAAGCATTACGTTTTAATAATGCAATATATAAAATTGATGACGTCATGCGATTGGTAGTGTAATGCGTTAATTATATTGCAGTTTAAAATGAAATCTATGTCATGTCAAATAGTTGAAAGGCGTCGTTCTAGATCAATTAACGCCGGAGCAGTTCCAATGCATGTGTCTAGCGTTGAGATCTCCGGTTCGAATCTCCGAAATTCTAAGTCCAAACACAGTTTTGAGATCGTAGTGGATTAAATAATATCCTGAAGAATTATACAATGTGACAATTATTTTTATGTTTTTTTTTTCTCCGCCAAGTTTAAGAGACGATCTTTTCAGAGTCAGACAAAGTAAATTATGTTAAAATGGTGACTATAATAATATGAATTTTGTACTCAGTAAGCAATAATTGTAGTTCTTGAGTTTTATATCGGAATCTACGGGAATTCTAGTTAAATTTTATTTTGATTTTATTCTACTAGAGCTGTGGATTCGTTTACATTTTTACAGACTCAAACTCCAACTTATAGTCAATTTTAATATTAATTTTAACACGATTATTTTTTTAAACTATAAAAAAAAAAATTTTAAAAATTTATTTCAAAATAATCTAGGTCTACCAAATTCATTTTTATGGGTATAATTTTTATTTATTTATTATTAAATCTTCCGTTGCAACCTAACAAGCGTAAGCCCAATGCGTTACAATGGGGTAAATCTGTATCAATTGAGTAAATCAATCAGCAATACAAGCAAGTATTAACCACCAGACTAAAATTCTGGTAATCAGTGAAATCTATATTAATAATTATAAATTAATATGTGTATAATTGTTATGTATATAATTTACAACCAATAGATATCACTACAGCTAGGGCCGGTCTTCTTATAATAGTGCATTTTTTTTTAAATAAAAATTCGAGTGCCGCTGCCGGGGCTCGAACCCGCAACCTCAGAGTTACTAGTCTGAGACGCTTATTAATTGCTTCTAGTAAGTCAGCGTTCATGGAAATTCTTAAATGAGATTTGATTAATTTAAGCGCGGAAAATAAACGCTTTTCAGCGCACTTAACGTGTTTAAAAAATTATAAAAATGAGTCGGAATCAGTTGATTTTTTACGACTCCGACTCAGAACGTCATCAGGGCATTTTCAATTTTACTGGCGCATTTTACAGTCTTGAGTTGAATCTCCTGAAGGTCGATCAGCATGCTGAGAGAATCTGCATTAGACATTTGCTATCCCAGACACCTCAGGCTGTCCGATTTGTGAATGTTGAGGCGTCTGTGTGAAAATTTATCCCGTTACAAGTTAAACGTCAGCTTTGGCGTTTTGATTTTGATATTGCTACAAACTTTGCCTTAAAACAAGTTTAGTGCTTTTACCGAACAGTTTAACTGTAATTACCATCCAAATTATTTTTAATATTTCAGAAAAAATAGTTAGTGCTTTTCCTGGTTTTAGAGTCCATGGCTTATTTTTACTGAGCAACGATTGAGCTGTACCAGTGGATGAGAAGAGAGAAGCGGTGACTTCTGCGATTTTCGCTGGCCTGAAGTTGAGTTGACATTCTCTCGGTGTGGTCAAATTTTATGGATATATATTTTTAAGACGAGATCCTTAGACGAAATGTCTAAAGTGAAGTTAAGAGTGAAAGTTATTACTGGTTGCCTGCGTTCTAGTATTTAAATCTATGACATGGCAGATTTTTTTATCCGCCCTTTTTCGGTGGCATGACTCATTACAAAAGGGTAGCGAGTTTTTTTATTTAAATCGCCGTTGGTCGCTAAGACAAGACAGAAACGATCGTTTTGAGGATAAACTCAAATGCACATGTTATCTATTTTAAACCCGACAAATATTTTAATCCGATTAATCCGTTATGGTCCGAAACGTATGTTCAAGTGTGGGTGCCAGTAGTGTCAGAATTTTTTTAAAGCAAGAAAAAATATGTTTTGTTTGCGAAACACATATATGGAAAGGGATGAAGTGTTTCACGCAGTAAAAGAAGAATATTTTTAACTAATTAACGACACTATAAGAAGGACATTTGGCACGATTATTCTTATAACGTTACAACGTTTCTTTTTTATCACGTAATTGTGCACGTGTTCCGAAAGCATTTATAAAAAACTTTCGTACCAAACGGTCAGTCAACTCACCGATAATATCGATCTATACCAAAATCTTATATATAATTGTTTTAATATATAATAAATGCTTAACGACAAACTAAGACATGATACTATGTTTAACTAATCCTGCTATTATATGATTATGGTAGTCAAGGTCGCTGGTTTGAACATCAATGGCGCTTTTATCAACGCCTCAATTCAATCGCTAAGTTATGTTTCTAAGGCATTGTTGACAGATAGACGGTCAATTTCACGGTAGTAACCGTTTAAGCGACCGAGGAGTGCGTTTCGGAGACAATAGACCGCGTGTAACTGTTCGGGCGGTTTATTCGATTAATTTTGCGCAACGGTCGGAAGTTGCGGTGCCGAATCACCGCTAGAGCGACCTCACAAAAAGTGGCGGTCGTCAACCTTTTTTTGCTTCGAGCCGAGAGCGAATGCGTATCTAAGATGATGGATATTTATATTTGGAATGGATAAGGTAGATGAGCATTTGGTTATTCTATTGTGGTTTCGTTTAAAATTTCACAGCTCACGTTGATGAGAAAAATATAATGATAAAAACACTGTATTTCACACTTCTCTATGGTAGCAAAATGCTGTCCTTTCAATGAGTTTTTTATCTGCGGGAACATGATAAATTAGCAAGAGAGATGCATTATTGTGGTGCGAAGTTCTTTGCCCACTGCCAAAACTGCAAGGCCATGCTTTTTATTGACCTCGCGACCAGTTGAAAGAAAATCAATTAATCAACAAATTATCTAAATAAATTTAAAAAATAAAAATAAATAAGTAATAAGAACCTTGACATTTGATTGAACTTGACGTGCTTTTTGTATTGATTTTTAGAAACGCTCCTATTGCGAATATTAATCTTTTGTTTTAATTATTATTATTATTATTTTATTAATTTTTTTAGCTTAATAGCTAATCTTTACATCTAACAAATTTAGTAAACATATATAAAAATATATAAAAATACATAACAGAAAGAAAAAATAAAAATATACAATAATAAAGTCTTAATATTATAATTTATTTCTATATGTACGAAGGTGTTTTTTTATTTCATTTATGAAACCCGTTATATTTTTGCTGTTTCGGATTTCTCTTGGAAGACTAAATATAAATCAAAACCTCCGTACATAATTCCCCTAGCCGTACTCGTTTTCTTATACTTAATTATCTTTAAATTTTCTCTATTTCTAGTATTATATTTATGTACATCTTTATTTCTTATTAAATACTTATTAAAATATTCAGGTAACATATTATTTTCTAACTTATATATAAATACTAAAACATTCATACTCAATATTTCTTGAACATTCAACCATTCTAATCTATCAATCATACTTTTACAATTAGTTAATCTATTTTTATTTAAGATTACTCTCATTGCCCTATTTTGTAATTTTTGCAACATTTGTTTATCTAATTTATTTAACATATTTAACAGTGTTGCACAATAATTAAAATGGGGCAATATTATACTATTGTAAATTATTTTTTTTGTATTTATACTTAATATATTTCTTAATCTAGATAATAAACCTATTTTTTACTAATTTTTTTTAATATGTAATTACAATGTTCTTTAAAATTTAATTTTGTATCAACAATTACTCCTAAATATTTTATATTATCCACTATTTCTATACTAGAGTTATTTATTACTATTTTGGTACTATTATCTAACACATTTTTATAATTAATAAACATACATTTAGTTTTATTCTCATTTAATTTAAGTACATTATTCTTTAACCATATTTCTAATATACTTAATTCATTATTTAAATTATTTACAATTTCTTTAATGTTATCACCTATGCAATACATTAATGTGTCATCCGCAAATAGATGAATTTTACATTTTTTCACGTTATTAACTATATCATTAATATACAAAACAAATAACAATGGTCCCAATTTAGACCCTTGTGGTACTCCATAAGACACTAATTTCTCTTCAGAATATACATTATTTATTTTAACTTTTTGTTTTCTTTTATATTAGTAATTATTAAACCATCTTAAAACTATATCACTTATACATATACTCTCCAATTTCTTTAACATTATTTTTCTGTCTATTGTTTCGAAGGCTCTCTTGAAATATAAGAAAACTGCTCCAATGATTTTGTTTGTATCCTTAACCAACAGCCAATCATTTATCACTACTTGTAATGCAGTTTCAGTGGAATGCTTTTCTCTGAATCCCGATTGTTGTTCACATATTATGTTTTGAGAAGTAATAAATTTCTTTAATTGTTTGATTACTACTTCTTCTATTATTTTTTCTATACACGGTAGCATGTTGATTGGTCTCATTTCTTCAACTTTTTTACTATTTTTTATTTTAGGTATAGGTACAATAGTAGCAATCTTTAAATTTTCAGGCATTTCTCCTAAGGAGAGTGCTTTATTTATTAAATAATTTAATTTAGTTCCTATTATTTCCCATGTTTCTTTAATTATATTTATATCTAGTTCATGAGTACTAGTTCCTTTTTAAATTTACATATTATGTTATGAATTTCATTTAATGATACTGATTTAAATTTACTAAATTTTACAATTATTGCTTTATTATTATATTGTACTAAATTACTAATCCTTGGTATTGAATTCACAATTACTTCTATGCTCTCAATGTAATGTATTCATTTTTTCTGCTATTATATAAGGATCTTGATATATATTTCCATTAATTTCCATTTTTATTATGTCGTTTTTCTGAGTTGGATTAATTAATTGTTTTATTGATTTCCACATCTTATTTGGATCATTTTGTATTTCATCTATCAATTTTTCATACCATTTTTTTTTAGCAATTCTTAATACTTTGACTGCCATATTTCTACATTGTGTGTATGTTTGTCATTTTTCATTAAAGACTTTATATTCTATTTGTTCTTTTTTAATATTTGAAAAATTTTGTATGACTCATCTCTTTTCTTTATAGCATTTTTAACATCATCATTAAACCACAAATGTCATAACAATTTACCATTGATTTGCCAGCTGTTATGGCATGTGATTGTAATTCTACTTAAAAGTTTATTAACGATACTGTTTTGTTGAAAATGCATTAGTTTTGAAACATTTTTTTCTGCAACTCGTTTCATGCATAAAATTTCAGTCAAAATTTCTTTGCATGAAACAAAAGCAATACGAACGTTTGTACCATCAACAAACCTTTTAATTACTATTTTTCTCATTCTCTCAAAAAAAAAAAATCTTGCTCATCACATGAACGGATATTACTCTTGGTTTATACTTATCAAAACTGACTTTTTGGAAGAATGTATAAAACATCAATTAAAAAATATTTTTTATGGTTAAAAATCTTATGATTTTTATGGTCAAATCTTATGAAACCAAACTACACCTGATATTGAATTTTCTCAAGAACCGCATTCTCCAGAGGTTACACTTCCAAATACGGCTGTGGATTCGTGGGCAGAGGAAGCGTTTGATAGTTTACTCTGTGTGTATGTATGTTTTTTTTCCATATCGTAGTGATTCGGTCGATCACAAAGCATGTCGGGTCACCACGGACTGGTAGGTAACCAACAATGATATCCAGTTATGTACGCACTTTCATTCCTCGGCCCACATACCCCACAATGGCGTCAGACGAGATTTACGTAAACCGAGACGCACACATACACACCAGACGAGACACTTGACAAAGAGGTCTTCGTATCAAAAACATCCATGTCCATTAATGTAAACTGCATAACGTAAATTGGTAACGTGACACTTTGACAAGTGTTAGAAAATATTTATAAAGGCAAAAATTGCGTATAATATAACTATACAGTTAAAGCTTTCAATGCTTGTCATTATTTTAATATATATTATTGATATAAATGTACAAACTTTAAAATACAATAAAAGCATTTCATACTCTTTTAAATTTTATTTAATAGTGATATTTTAGAATTTGTTTATTACCTATAATGCTTCTGTTTTTTGATATTTTAAGAACGGAGGATAAAAAACCTATGTGATTTTTTTTCATTTGATTCACATAAATTTTAAAGATGAGCTTTACAATTATATGTTTTGCTTTATTTCTTACAAGGGACCACATAAATTACCACCATATTTTTTTAAACAAAATAAAATAAAAATTGTATCCATAAATCAATAAAATGTCTAGAATTATTTACATTGCAATGAATTGTTCAAGAATACACTAACATATTTATATTTTTATAAATAACCAAAACGTGTACTTTTCACGTAAATATATATTTAAAAATAATACGAATAAAATTATCTGATAAAATTGCTATTTTCACAATTTATTATAATATAATAGTTTTTTAGTATATTTCTTAGTAGTTTATATACGTTATTTTATTTTATAATTATTGTGTTTAAATTTTGTAGGAAGTCACATACTTTTTTTCGAGGATGCTTGGGTGAATGTGTTTTGCTCTACCTCCAATGCAAGTTTAAGACTTAAGGTTATCGTCCGACAATTAAAAAGGACAGTTCAAACATAACTTTTCCGATTCAAGGGCATTAGTATTTTTTCTAAACATCTCGTAGCCTATAAGGTAAATGGTTTATATAGTTATTCGTCATAATGGCCGTTTCAATGTCTGCGTAATTCTGGGTGTTTTAAAATTCCGATTAGTAATAGTTATAGAACCATACAGATGCCCACGTTTGTGGGAATTTTTATTCTTGAAACTCGCATAATTACTCTGACCAAAAGTGATTATTTAGACACAAAAGCTCTTGTTACGACTATAAAAAAGAAAAAAACACAAATAACACGCAATGATTCTCCGGCGCATTGAATGAATATTTCTATATTACGAAATGGTCACGGGAAACAATACTTCATCGGAAGATGTCACTTTCTAAAGGCGTATACTTATTTCATTGTTCTAAGAAGCGAGTAAAATGCTTGGCCTAAACTCTGATTAGGAGAGGGCAGTCACCTGGCAGACTTCGGCAGCAACTCAAAGAGACCATCTTAAAACTCGCCCAATTACTATGACCAAAAGTGATTATTTAACAATAGTGCGATTTAAACCAAGGCGACGATTAGAACTAAAGGGTTGCCTCATAAATAACACGCAAGGATACTCCTGTACATTGAATGAATATTTCATTGTTATGAAACGGTCACAGGTAACAATATAGCACCGTAAGGCCACAAAAAACCCCGTTACACATACGCGATTCACCTCTTTGCTATCATTTTCTAAAGGCGTATATTTATTTCGTTAATTCTAAGTAGCGAGTGCATCAATTGGCTGAATGATTGGTGTATGATTATGTTTGGTCAGCAAGCTTTACAGCCTGGACTCCGATTCGGAGAAGACAGTTACAAGCGGTCACAAGCAGACTTTGGCGGACACTCGAAGAAACTAGCAGACGCCCGCCCACCCGCAGACATCATATGATCATGGGCACTAACAACCTGAGAGGGACTCATCATCCTCCTCTATACTGTCGCTGCCACGCCACCTATAAGAATCTGAGAATCTTCCACATACAACATCCCTGCGCCAGCTTCTCTACCACCGCTTGGAGAAAAATCATCTGTGCATAAGCGTGATATTAAATGTATAATAATCAAAAAAAAATTGTTATTGCATTTTAAACCATAGTAAATTTTTATATTCTAGTATGCTAAGCTCAGATGTGCCATAAAAAATAAATATATTTGATACACCCAAATTAGATACTAAATCTGTGCGATGAAACACATTATTACATGTTTCATGATTAAAATAAAACGCTATGTTATGATATTTTTTATTGCTAAATTTATATGTAAAAGAAAAACTAAATTTATATTTAAAGCTTAAAAATCAATAATGCATTAAGAAAATTATTATTTTCTTTCAAACATAAATCAATATTAATAATAAATAATAAAGATGGGGCAATTGCTGAATTTTACTAATAGAAACTAAATATGTTACAATAAAAAATATATTATTATAAGTATTCACATAAATAACTAGCACTTGCAAGAGCTGTTGTTTTGGAGCTCTAAAATCTACGATCAAAATTAGCCTCGTTTCGAAACTTTCTTCTGTCATCGCATCGGTACTGAGCAGAGAGATCGACCATAGGGTCATGACCCACTGGTTAAGTGCTGTTAAAGTTTAGCAGTTGTTTTTGTATCGATATCAATTCTTCACGCGTGATTCACTATTGAGTTACACAAACGAAAACAATTTATAGCATCTAAAATATTGATTAAAATTAAGTAAGTATCCAAAGTTAACAAATATACCAATTAAAGTGTTAGATATAGTTTAAGAGTAACCGATAGGTTAATGTATCAATTAAACATCAATGCTTAGTTAATTAAAATTAATCAAATAATCAAAGCTCAGTATGTCTGTTACTTCAGTAAGTGTATGAGTAGAATAGAAAGTTTCGAAACGGTGTGACATCAAAGCCCATTGCATACAAAATAGTTATACGATGATAGATCAGTGTGGTGAAGCATGTCTGTCACTAGAAATTGTATAAATGGACTAGGAAATAAAAATATAGCGTGAGTTATGCAGCAACTTTTTCACATTTACAAATAACTTTACTTCTGGTTATCAATCATGGATCAGTTGAGCTCCACAATTTTGCAAGATGAATACCTTAACAGCTGACTTCTGATTTAAAAAAACGACGTATTGGATCAAAATACCTCTTTAATGGAATCGAAGAAATTAGGCATATAGAACCATTTTCTGGGATGATTCGACTAACTTTTAGAAACAAATTACGTAAAATTCAGAGTAAAAAAAACAGAGAGTTAAAAAAACTTTAGCATAGATAGTCTGACACTACACATGAACGCAAATATGTATCATTATCAGTATTAAATCGCTATCACGACCTCAATTCCTGACTATCGCAGCGAGAACTTTAGCGCTTATCGACTTCCCTCTGTCTCGCACGATCCAGCTCCTCAAACGATGTATTGAGCTATTGATACGAGGAGCTGGAAGTATGATTTGATATGAGTCATTTATATTATAAGGTATTTTTATTATTTTAAAGTTCATGATTTTTCTGCTTTTAAAAAATAAGTATCTTCTTTCGATTCAAGTAGTGATGTAGGATCAGCCTTTAGAGGCAATTAGCGACCGAAACGCACTTATTGGCCAGTGGTCGAGAACCGGTCGTCGGAAAAAAGGAAAAAGCAGCAATTCGGCCTTTGGTGTTCCGGATCGGTCTCGAGGCATTGAGGCGGTTGCATCATGGCCGAGTGGTATATTAATAGCCACCTCGTGTTTACACTACACACCTACTCGGTGCCTGCACTTGATTGATATCTCGAGTTAATTTTACTCCGTATTAGGCGATCGATCGGCGCCAGTGTTGCCAGTGTACACATGTGAATGTAGTACATATGGTATCGCTTCCATGAACATTTATTTCCCACCGGAATCCGTCACTAATAGATACTTCATACTGTCCATCTATTAATAAAATGAACGCTGGAAATAAAATTAGCATTGGCATATAACAAACTGTAAACATATTTAGTATGATCTTTGGACATGGTCAAATGATCCAAAGTAAAATGTTACATCTATTTTGAAATTTTTGTTTAATAAACTTATGTATATAAGGAAAAAGCTCTCTGAACAAGCTCCGTACTTGCTGCTCAAAATCTCTTCTAACATTAACCAAACAATAATTAATTATTTTATTTTTATTTGGGCTTAAAAGCAGTATTTCTTAAAAGTTTTTTAAAAGTTCCAACCACCTGCACAATTTGTTATAAGTCCGTTTTGAACGTACAAAAAAAGAGATCAAAATTCTCGAAAGTAAAGATACACTCAGTATTTTCACAACAATGCCAAAAATCCTTGTTATAAAATAATTGCTTAAAAAATTATAAATATCTCACATCTGTCCCAAGACTCGCTAAAACAACTCTTTGTTTGGAAAGGTTGCACGATAAACAATATATTCTACCTAGCATATAATACCATTGTTTGTCCTGATTTATTTCATAAAAACAACGATTGATTGTTTATATAGAATCACAGTCGACAATAATACAACTCAACACGCCAGCGAATACTGAAAAATCTTTTAATCGATTTTTTTATTTTTCATTTTCATAACGATGCATGAGTATAAATTTAGAATTAATTACATTAAAATTATAAATATATTACATATACATATTTAAAACATAATAAGTATACCTAATATATTTATTATTCAATTTAAAAAAAAACAAAAAAGCAAAGCGCATGGACACATGACATCACGAGAACACAGCTTTACGAAATCACAGCCGACAATAATACGACTCGACACGCCAGCGAAGACTCCTCCGCCTGATAGTGACACCCACATTTTTTTTTCTATATATGTATGTGGTAATTAATTTATGCTTATAAAATAATTTTGTACAAACATTTGGCTGCAAAATCCAAAATTTTAATTAAATTATATTTTTATTGATTTTTTTTATTTATTTAAGTAATTTCGTATGAGTAAGAATTAACTCATTTTGCGGTTACAATTTAATACATTAAAAATATACATATCATATAAAAAATATAATAAGTGCACTTAAAATATTTATATTTATATTTTTAAAATGATTTATTGACTTAATCTTATTTTTATTAAAGTAGCATGATTTCATTTAATAAAATTTACTTTCTTTGCAGTTATTCTTAATTGATTTTGATGAATCAAAAAAGGTTTTAAATGCATTATATATTAGATATCTCGAAATCAATTTTGGACGCAAGTGGTGATTCTCTCTTCACGTAAGCAACTGCTTTTTTATGAGTTTCTCTTCAGCGAACAATATATTGTATGACACTAGCTCGTATAATTCTAGCCATAATATTTTAATTGAAATTTCCTAATAATCAAATACTCCATTTAATACTAGTTTTTAAATATTTGTTAGACCCAAAACATTTACACTAGCCGACTCGCCTACAGCTATCATCATACAGTTCCTTAATTACAGGATTAAATATACATTTTAATTACAGAAATGCATATCATTTGTAAAAAAAAAAAAAAATGTATTTATTTAATTTACTCTAACAGAAAGATAGTACTGAGCGTGGGATATAAGTGGGGGTGGTTTGTTACCTAGGGTGTCATTTCGCGTCGGCGTTCAATTCTGTTGAAATGTGGGGGTGAAATGGCATAAAAGGCAAATCCCACACGAAGTGGCACGCGAATAATACATTATATATAAATAAAACAAACGTAAAAATTAAATTGAAAATATGATGCAACGCCTTCGACGTAGCATTAAATCAAAAAGGGCAAACCATATAAATATATATATACATAAATATAAATGTAACAATGTGAATAATCACAAAACAATGTCTAACGATAATAAATATTTGAGAAGTTTATACTACCGATACTAAAAGTAAGTAATAAAGCAACGTGCGATTTTACTTTATTATTTTAGATATTTTAGCAATGTGCTAAACTATGATCAGCCGAATAAAAGTATCGTAAAAAATCGCATGACTTCTATAGATCATAAAAAATATTTATCCCTAATCCTTTGTTGGGTTTTTAGAAACTTTATATTGCTAATTTCATGGTATTTTTAGGTGATTACTTAGCTAATTACTTTTAGTTTAAGTAGTAAAAATATTCATAAAAATTTAATATCAAATCATCTACAATTTACTTGAAGTAAATTTGTAAATTAAATTATAGACACAGCAAATTTTACAGTATGTAAGTTATAATCAATAATCAGTTTAAAGACTTTTAAAAAATATTGCAATAGGTGCAATTATTAGGGTGAAGGGTTAAAAATAACTACCCCTTGTAAAGATCGAGCTTTTATATGATAGGCAAATCTACTGGTTTTAGCAGTGAGTGTTTGCATTTGCTAAAGCGTTAGCAATTGATAAATATATAAATGTAGACAACCCTTAGATGTAGTGTATGCAGTTGTATACCTACAAAAAAAAACATTATTGAACAGCATAAAATAGGTCAATTGCCACAAAAGTTTGACTGTTTTAGATTGAATAAGAGTGACGCTCTTTGCTGATAAAATTTATATTGAATAGGATGCACTACGCATTTGTCAAAGTGTCTTCAATGCAACTGTGCAAAAGCCAGAAAATCAAATTAAATGGTAGTGCTTCTCATATTTCGAAATAAAAGGTATTCACTTTGTCGATGGAAATAGTAAAAGCAATGAATATCTTTGTGTCATTATCAAGAAAAAAATCAATTGCACAGTTCAAAGAGCAAACAAAAGCTCATTGAAGTGACCATAAGAGCTTACCATGGCAAATTTGAGCATCAACTAGTTGAACCTTTGATTTTTTCCAAAAAAATAATATTTTTTTATCATACCGCTGTTTATTAGTTGTAATATTTATATTTTAAAATATGTTTTAGTATTTAATAATGATTTTTTAAAAATTAATGAAATTTTACTGTTTTATTAATTATTTTAATTTACTTGTAGTGAATTATAGTACTCTTCTAGATTTTTTGGAAAAGCACGTGGGATTATATTTAGACTGAAAATGTTTTTTTCACTAGAGGATCTAATCTAAATATTTGTATATTAGAATAACGAATATATTTACCAGTTTATTAATTATTCTTTATTCGATTATTTTCACAATTTTGATATTGTTATTGCAGCCAAATATACGCTGAAAAAACTGGTGACTGTTAAATTCTATTGCCATATATAAATTACTCCACATAAAAAAATGTATATGTCGCTACCAGGCGATGGAGTCAAAATCACAGATCATTGCTGGCGGGTCGAGTTGTATTATTGTCGGCTGTGATGTGTTTTATTACTAAAAGTCTATAAAATATCATTGTCATTTTTAAAAAAAAAATCAATTGCGCAGCTCAGCGAACAAACAAAAACTTATATAAATGAAGGAAAGATATTACAAGACAAATAAATTCCATTGTCTTTCATACTTTATCAGTAAGAAATGGTAAAGGGGGTGCAACAATGTAATATTATTTTATGTACAAATCTTAAAATATTTTTTACCACACGTTTTATAATTTATTGATGATTTTTTTAATTATTGAAAAATAATATTTCAGTTATCTTATAAATTATTAACAGTTAATTTTAACTATATAATAAATATATTAGATCAAAATCATTTATTTTACGACAAGCTTTGATGACTAAAAAAACTTTAAGAATATAATATTATAAAAAGAAACTTTTAAATATTCCTATAAAAAAATACACATAATAAAATAAAAATAACGCTATAAATATAGAAAGTGTTTAATGAAATAGAATGTTATCACTTTGCTTACTACAATAAAAAAATTAACTTTAAAAGAAAAATAAAGATAAATAGGATTACAATTTAAATCTACCTTTCAAGCAATTAAAAAATTAAATTTGAAAGCGCTTTATGAACCACCCAGTATATAAAACACATTACATAACACGGAACACCCATATTATAATAAAATAAACACACAAACATCGAATTCAGCAAACCGGGTACACTGCTGCACACACTCCAATCGCTCGCGCTGTAATTTTTCCGCAGCGCTTCACGCTCGGAATGTGACCAGCGAAAGCTCCAATGCTATGCATCCCCGCGCGAGCTTTTCTCGCCAAGTAACAATCCAAGCGATTCGATTGAACTTCTTACAATATCATGTTCGATTACAGTGTGAACTTTTCACCTCTCAACCATTGACCCACTCACCCTGATTACCGGTGGTACTGTAAGATAATGGGTGTTGTTTTGCGCTATAGGTATTCAGGTCATGTCCGTCAAAGCCTGCGAGAGGAATAGAAGATCGTATATACATATATATATTTTTCTCGATTTTTTAAAACACTGCTGAGCTAAGTGAGCTTTTTGATTGGCAATAAAACATTATGGACGCGTCTGTTTTGGCTATTTACGTTTGGGAATATTATGTTCGTCTTGTGTGTGTAGAAAAATGCCAATGTCTATTTTTGATCGTTTTATATAAATATTTTTTTTAATTGAAGGTCTGCTATGGATTTTATTTGTGTTAAAAATATATCATTTTATTTTTAATTCAATAAAAATAAGATGAAATTAAATAATAAAATATTTCACTTATTTATTGTAAATGTGTTACAACTAAAAAAAACAGACAATTAAATTCTAAAATTTTTAAAAAATGTTGAAATCTGTGATGGTTGATCTTTCAGACACGATAAGATTAAAACCTAGATATTTTAGGTATTGGTCACTGGCATCACGCTAATTATAATAAAAAATTAATACATCTATAAATAGTGATTTATATAACAGTAAACAGTTTAACTGCCTCTTTTACATAATGTTAAACCATATAAAATTTAATAAGCCAATTAATATTAAAGTCAGTAGTAATAAACACACAAAAGCTCAATGTTTTATTGTTTATCATAATTAAATATTATTACCTAAATATATTAATTAGGTAATATGATTCATAATAATAATTAAAATTTGCAAATCATTGCTGCAATCATAAACTCAATGAAGCATAATATTTATATTAGCCTATACAGCTACGTATGAGTTGAGTCATCTTGTTCTTAAACCATCGCGAAGCAACTATATCGATCTAGCAGATAAAACAATGTCTCGCAACATTGATTTCATAGCCTAAATTAAATTTATATATTTTTTTAAAATAATTTTGAAAGCTCATTAAAATTTAGTGTCATATTACAGTAAACTTTAACAATTTTTTTTATTAAAATTATAGTTAAAAGTCTTTACAAACGCACATATTTTATAAAAAGCAATAGTACATTCATCCCTCGATTTACGCGATAGATACGTTCCAGGAAATATCACGTAAATTGAGACATTTAACAAAATTTGTAATAAAACAATCAGTATTAATATATACTTTTAAACATTTCTTTAACTTATATAGAAAAGATACAAAATCTTCAGCGATAACTAAGGATATTGTATGGACAGTTGGAGAAGATCCAGATGTAGGTCATGTGCAAAAAATATAAGTAAGCCCGTAATAAACACATTCGTTATTTTAAAAGTGTATAAATATTTAAAAAATGTTTTCTTTTAACCGTTTCTTTTAACATACACCGCGTAAATTAACCTTTATACCGCGGCCGATATTTTTGCGCTATTTCGTTTTTTTTTGTATATGGGGGTGTACCTCTTCATGCCATATTTTTCAGAATATTATGGTTCAATAAATTCAAGTGATTTACAGCCTTAAATTATACTAAATAACCATATTTTTAGGCTCATAGGTTTATATCACCTTTAGGTACCCAATGATTACTAGCGATTTTATTAATGACTTCTATAGAAGTCATCCGCAATGAAAGGGTTAAGAAATAAATGTACTTTCAGTGTCTCGTTAGTAAACGAAGGGTTGGTTTTTCAATTTATGTCATTCACATAAAAAATAAAAACTGATTCTAAACATATATTTAATATATAATATTTTTTTCAATCGATATTTTTTGCTTATTTTTGAAGCATCTTATACGTCTAACTTATTTTACAGGAATGTAGTAAAATATTTTGAGACCCACTCAATATGTGTCACTACAGAAATGTTCTAAGCCATGTGTCATTTTGTACTATTTTTATTTAGATACGTAGTTAAATTATATTAATAACTAAATGTATGAACAGAAAAAGTTTACGACAGAATGTTTTTTTTTTTAGTAATGATAATTCAAAGCAGAAATATTTAATTATTTTTTAAAGTATATTAGGCCGTGCAACGTATTTTTTTTAAGTATTTCGCTCTTAAATAATTCTTTTTTATTTGATTTTTTAGATGCTGAAACCCCAGGCGATCATAAGCTCGCATTTACCGCGAGAAAAAACTTGCCATAATACGCGTTAAAAGCGCAATAAATATTTTTTTTATTATTCCATACGAGCTACCGAGCATCTTTTTTATGGCAACAAGTGCATTTTACACGTGACGAATGAGCATTTTTAATTTTTCATTAACGAACAGATTGAATGCATAAGTGTAAGGTTGTCAAATTTAAACTTTAATAGTCATGCAACGCAAATATTCCTTAAAAATAAAAATATTTAACTACACATTCAAATCTTTGTATCTTTATGTGCAATAGAAGTAAGCGAACCCTCCCCCTTTCCCCGTCAGATAAGCACATACATGTCGAATATACTTTAATCTTATTCGGAATTCAATTTCGTCAACATTATATTAATCACTTCCACCTGATATATGTTCTTAGAAAAGCAGCCGCTTCCCTCTTCACGTTAATGCTGGTCCAGACGTCTGAAATACAGAGTTTAGTCTGATCTTCTGAGACGACTGAATTCTTCATGCGCAGAATTTAGTATATTGTATTATTATTATATTTAATTTAATTAAATAGTATCTTTGCTTAGCTTACATCGTTATACTCTACAAGAGACACTAAACTACTGACAGTAAAAGAGTGAATGTAACGTGTAACCGTTTAAGTAAATAAACTGTTTTTTGGCTCATTTCACCGTCGCAAATCGTTCCGCGTTTGTTTGTATCGAGGGCGTCTAAAAAAATGGTGTCGCGGACAAACATGTCGAATGTTGCCATCCGAATGAGCGCAGACTTTTCACGGTCAATGTTGCCATCTTCGCGTTTAATCGGTCCGAGTTTAAAGATCTAATAAGAAAAAATAATTCTACGGTCAACCTCCCGCCCGTGTGGACACGTCTCACACTTGAGATGCAACATTGACCCAACCGTGAAAGAACTAATGGGTAAATTTTACCTGAAATCGATCTGACTAGTAAATCAAAATAATCTCTTGTGAGAATCAATGTAAGATGGAATTGATTAAATACTAAAATATTTATCGACAGAATCAGAATTAAATTTTTTTTACTAAAACATTTAAGTCTTTAATATTAAATAAATAAAAAAAATTGTAAGACTCAAATGTTCTTAAAATTAATAATTGTTTTTAGCATCCACACATCTATGATCTGATAATAATACAAAAAATACAATTTCAAGTGGGTAGTACATAGCGTAATTGAGAAAATAAATCCAAATCAATTTTCCAATTTGGTTTAATAGTAAAGAAGGGTCTCAATGTAAATAAAATAATGAAGGTGCTGAATTACATATGTAGCGTCCATATTTTAAGCAAAATCAACAGGTTGTCATTTATAATGTGGCGGCCGAAATGTGTCACACATACGGAGGTAAAGTAACGGAATTTCAATGACTCTAATGAGTAATTCAATCTGTTTTAAAACCCTTTGCTAGAATAGATAAACCAAAATGGACAGTCTCCGCGTCAATCTTAGTTAAATCTCCGTTGAAGCCCCCACACCCTCCAACCACCACAAAAATTTAAAGTTTCGCGTATTCTCTTATTGGTTTTTTGAGTCTTCTTATCAGGGAGAGTCTGTGCCACAGTGCCATTGCTTTTTCTCCCAGAAGATCAACGCTGCTAATGCGTCCCCAAATTTTATCTTATTCGACACCACATATTAACATTGTTCAAATCTTACAAATTAACAAAGTAACAATTCGATTCTAGAACATCGAAATATAAATATAAAATTGCCTAAAATTCAAGTTACAAGTTTGAAAGTTTGTTATTTGATCTAAGGGTTTAGTTTACTGTTAATATTTTGAAACATATATACAAAATTTATCTCTTTTATAGGTTCTTTGCGCAACTAAACATATGCAAATATAAATGTTTACCTTAATCCTTTCTAACTATTTTTCCATAACTTGTTCATTAAGAACAGTAAAATCTCAGACACACGTGCACGAAAGTAAGACCTTCGATTTTATTTATTACGCTTTGTTATCATTATGCAATAACTGGTTATCGCTGGTTTAGATTTGCTTACATTAGTTATTTTATACTACAACTGCTTAACAATGCATTATGCTCTTAATATAGTAAATCAAACAAATTAAACGAAATTCAGATCTAAATATTTTAAAGAGTCAATCATTATTTATATAAACAATGTTTAAATATGATATTGCTTAATAAAAAATAATATCTGTATTGTTTAGGTTATTTAGTTTAATTTAAATCAGTTTTTTTAATTAAATGGTTAGTACTTCTAATGAAAAATCTGTATCTTAAATAAATATTTTTTTATCAAATGGTATGTTTTGATAAAATCGTCAGTTATATTTAACTCAAATACTTGCAATTTAACAGATAAATGAAAATAATGAAAATTAAATACAAAATATTTTCTACAAAAATTGCATACAATTAATTAGTGTGACATGTCAATTTTAGGCATTAAGTCTTTACTAAAAATAATACTGAACAATTACGATAAATGTTACCGATCAATTATACATATTATTATTATTTATTACTAACCATTTTACTTACTAGAAAATACTGCTAATTTTATTAGTTGCTTAGTGTTATATTGTTTTAAATGATTTTATTAATTTAACGACTGTTTTCATAGGTTTCGATCATATATTACTAAATTTAAGAGAGTCAATGAAAAACTACTGCTATGTTGAAATATTTATATACAATATTATTTAACAAAGATAATATAGTAAAATTATAATTGAGTTATAATAAAATAATGTTTAATTATCAATATAGATTTAATTAGTAATTTTATTTTAGAGCATCATAAATATACCAATTCTATTTATTAAATAATCATATTTTAAAATACACAAAACACGATGCCTGCCATCTAATTCAAACACATTTTTATCTCATCATTATTCTTAGCTTTATATTTATTACTGCTTTTTTAAAAATTAATTAAAACAATTAAATCAAATAATGTTTTTTGTCGGGTTCAATTATTGAATCATTTCTCTATTTACAATTGCAGAGATTAACTCATACTATTAATTTAAAATAAACAGTTTTGCGATAAAGCAATTTAACCATTGAAAATAATGGGGTTCTTCATTAACATGAAACACCGTGGGAGACCTCCTGACGGATTAATGTACGCGCTATAAATTAAAATAGATTATATATCATCCGTCTTGAGAATAAATAATCGATGAATATGGATCCGCAGAACGACCGTTTTTGACCTGCCTTAGCGGCCAATGGTAATTTGTATTTAAAAAATCTTGCCACTTCTAGCGTGAAACGCAAAGTTTCGAACACAAGGCGCGAGATTATAAGCGAAAATCAGCCATCGACACTTTTTTTTAATTACTTATCTCCATTTCTTTACTTACAAGGCATTTTATTTTACATAATAACCATTTGCTATAAAATTGCATTCTTTATACAAGAAATTTAAATATTTATACTATTCATATTATTTTTTTGCGGTGACCACATAAACCACACCAAATAAAGAACACGAGATAATAAATTTAGCAATTGAAATTCACTTAAATAGTTGAGGTATCCGGATTTTTCTCATTCTTCCCTTGTCACTGAGAACAGAAGTATAAATTGCGCACCATAGAGAGGTTCTGTTTTTGGGGTTCGCCGCCGGAGCTCCGTCCTTGACTAGTCGGGCCCACCACAAAATAAACACTGCGTAGAACAGGAATTATCGGTATTAAATTAATCATTTTTGTGGCTCTTGTGGCACTTGTGTTTCTGTGTGTTTTTCCGTCCTTTAATTTTTTTGCCAAACTATTGTCATTTTTATCATATCTAATTATTAGTTTAGAGGAACGAACGTTCACTATAAAACATCCACTGGACATCATCCCTCCGCTAGCTTCTTCACCACCGCTCCAATAATAACGATACTCGCTCACTTTCTCGCAATATATGTAATATTATATAATACATTATTTCAAGTTTCCAATTGTGTCTTTCTGGCTGCGAAATCACGTCTCTTAGAATTAGAAACCTTAAATTTCCGATTCTTATCGCAAATACTCGGTCACGAGATCTCTCTTTCATTGTTATGGACTACAATGATAACCTAATTTTAAAGAGGTGTTCATTTTTTTGCGTATGTCTTAAATAGTCGTTAGAATGATATTTAAATTATAACAAAATGACGGTTGTTGATCCTACATTTATTATTTTTTTACCCATGGGGAAAGATTTAAAAAATAAGTTTTTAATGAAGTTGTACCTTATCTTTCCAACAAGATAATATTTTAAACATACATACATATATGTTTGTATGTATTTAAATTAAATAATGATGAATTATTTGAGCATTCAAGATTTTAGATAAATAAGGAAAACTACTAAAAGGAATGTTTTTTTGATTAATTTTTTTTCTAATATATTTAGCCTTAAGATTTTTTAATATAATTTTCTTCCTGATTATCTATCATTAATTAGTCAATTTTATGAATCATGCGTGTTACTTTTGTATGCGTCTGCAAGTGAGTATTTGATCGAGTGTAGAGGGTCGAAAAAACGCTGGTTAGCATCTCAGCTTTCTCCTGATGGGTATTGGCCATATTGTTTAAGGTGGTGGTATAATTTTGATTTTATAAAGATTTTTTGGCAAAGTAAGGTAATTTTTTAACTCTATGCGGCTGCGTGGTTGCTTTAATGTATATTTAAAAATGTTAAAAGCGCCACAAAATAATAAATATTAAATTTTTTTAATTTGATAAAAAAATTGCTGTATAATACAATAATAAATCTCGGCCGTCGTTTTACGGTTAACAGCAGATCGCGACTCGCGCACTGTCAACCGGTCGACCTTGCCATATCGAAATCCGTTGCTGCGGCCGTAAGTGATTCAAAACTGGCCGCACGAGAACGGCCCTTGCGCTCGTCGTACATAAGGGCCGCATATTCTATCATCGGTGGCCGATAATTGAAATCCGTCGCGATACACATTCGTTACGCGAAAACAGTCTTCAAATCTTGTTTACGCAAGGACCGCTTCGGGGTTCGTTCGTAACTCGGGTGAGTGGAAAAAAGTTCCCAGACGCTCGCTTTTAAAAGCGTGTTCGTGAAATTTATTTGAAAAAATAAAACGAAACGAATAGCGTACACACATACGCTCGAAGAGGTATAGGAGGTATGGGTTAATGTACGTAGGTGTGTGTGTACACATTACGCAGCGGCAAAAAGTTAAACGCGTATCGATTTTGAGAGAGTGTGGTCAGATCTGGCCGGGATGCGCAGACATCTTGGGAGAATGGCAGGAAAAGCTAGGAGAAAAGGGACACAATGGAAGGAGCGAAGGGTTCGAAGGGTGAGACTTGGGACGGTCCGATTTGAATCTGACGCTTTTCCGTATCAAAGTCTATTCAGAATGCGGTAGTCGCCTGTTTCGGTGCTAAAGTGACGACTTGTGTTTGATTTTAGATAGAATGCTGTACTAAAATTAAAATTTTTTTTAAATATCTCCGGTACTCTTAAAGTAGTCTCTGTATATAAAACACTTATACAAGCATGTCTTTCAATACACAAAACGTGCGTGGAATGAATTATTTGGTATAGTCTTTAATTCACTCAACGGTTTTTACACTAGAGTCAAAAAATCTTGTCCTTTCAATGTCTTCTTTATCTATAATAATAAAACAGTAAAAATTAAAATAGCTGCGGCATCATTAGAGTGCAAAATCTTTCATTAACAATCCTAGTTCTCTTCCTCAGATCGATTTACGCAAACTGAATAAAACTGCAAGGTATTTTTTATACACAATAATTTTTTTTACTGCATTTATTACCTTAATTTCCTGCGATTTTATTGCTGATTTGTCACTTTGTGACATTTTTATGGGTATACCAGTCAGTAATATTTTATATAAAGAACGTCGAAAAAACGCTAGTCAACATTTCAGTTTTCTCCTGATTGGTATTGGTAGTGGTGTGGTGCTAAATAAAAAAGAACCAGGCTGTATTTTATTTGTAACCCTCCCCCATACTTTTTTCGTTATTTAAAAAATGTCTTAAAATTATTGATTAAAATGTTTATGAAAAAAATATTTAAAAAAAATTTTCTTACTTAATAAAATATTCTTACTTGTTGAAATTATGGTGTTTTACATTTCATATGAACTTCCATACTGTACCCTCTTTACCATATTGGACTTTGCAAACGCGCATCTGTGTTTCAACTGCTTAACCATTTTTTTACATAAAGTTTTGGGTTCTATATCGCAATCAGTATTTTGCAGTATGTTTAATATGTAAGGTGTATCGAGTATCTGTTTTAAGTAAATTCATAAAACTAAATCCTGTTTCACACTCTACAGAACTACATAGCAGAGTTTTTAAACACTTTATTAGAGTATTGAAATCTGTAAGAAAGATTGAAAAGTATTTTGGGATAATAAATTAAAAATCGTCACATCTGGTGGCCAATTATTGGGATCTAATATCATGAATTCTGATATTATATCAGTAGATTCCTCTTTTGTTACCAGCAAATGATATTGTTTACAATGCTGGTAAGAGATTAATGGGGATAAATATTTTATTATTATTTTATATTATATTTTTTTATTTAGTCTGTAACGTCTCAGACTAGTAAATCTGGCGTTTTGGGTTCGAGCCCCAGCAGCGGCACTTGAATTTTTATTTTTATAAAAAATGCACTATTATATAAAAAAACCTACTTAGCTGCAGTGACATCTATTAGTTATAAATTATATTATATATATATTAATATACATATCACCGATTCCCATACTTAATGCTGTGTGTAGTCGCTACACTTATTTAAAAAAAATGCAATTTATTAATTGAATAAAATATACTATGTAACTATGAATAGAGAATATTTAAATAATAATAATAGGACAATATTATACCAAAATCTCAAACAGAATTCATTTAATACTTAATAGACGAGTCATTTTTTACCGCGTAATTTTCACGAAACATTACACTAATAAAAATGAAATTACGATTTTCTGCGGCTTAAAATCAGAAGAGGAGAGAATGATGACATTTTATGATCTCTACGTATAAATTTTAAAAAGAAGTAATTATATTTTCATATCAGCACAAATACACCATCGAGCAAGTAACTTTCATACTCCTTTCGCCAAATTTGAGAAGGAGGGTTTATAAGCTTTTTTATGCTATATGTATATTTTTCGCATTCTGGTAATTTACTTACTATACATAATTTAATACGACATATTTAATTGCAAAATATTTTTTTAAATGTACTTGAAAAATAAATTTAATTGCAATTAAAGTGCCAGGGCGGCGTCCTGGCTCAAAAAGTAGTACCAAGGCGACACCATGGCCAGTCTTGGTCCCACTAATTTGATAAAAAATAATAATATAAAACAATAGTCTGTGGTTATAATATAAGGGAAAAAATTAAAAACACTTTTACTTTTGTATGCAACTGAAACTATGATATTTTAACATTATGTTAATTGAATAGTAATTGACCTGCAATCAAATCAGTGTCACATGCTACACTAATTATGCGTTAGTCCACATTTTTAACTAATTCAGAATAGAGCTTTTAATTTCTTACAATCTTTTCAATAAAAATAAGATTTGCGCATTAAAGACAGAATAATTTCATCACTATCATAAGTGGTTCTAGAACTCAACTAGACAGTGGGAGTAGGGTAACATATGTATGTTTCAACAATTCTAACACCAATATTTTTTTATGAATTTCGTGATGTCTTTAACTGGAATATTTAAAAAAATTACGCTTCTGTTTATGTCACTTGACATTATTAGGCTAAAATCTAAAACAGAATTTTTTTAAAACTTAATCGACGGGTCATTTTTTGCCGCGTGATTTTCGCGCAACACAGAGTTACACAAATAAAATTATTTTATTAATGGTTTGCTTCTTATATTAAATTAAATATTTGCGCTTTAAAATCGGAAAATAATGCCAGTTTTAGACTTACTCAAAGTATACTTTTTGTGTATTGAAATAATATTATGTATTTTTTTGCCTAGCTAGCCCTTTTTAAAAATCTGTGACTCTTTGATTTAGAAGAAGACTTAGAAGTCATGTAAGTGGTAAAGTAATATAGCACTGAATTAAAATCACAATAAAAACGAAACTCACTGACCTTTAGATTTATTCAAAATAAAACTTTATCAGAAAAAATATCGTTTTAAAGTTCTAACTATTTAATTAATAAATAATTATTTTCAACTATTCAGCGTATTGAGAATATTAAATTTTCTATTTTTAAAATCATTTTGCCGTTGGTTTCTCTTCTACATTGGCCTCCCATGACTTGATTCAGATCAAACTTGATCTGAGTATACAAATATTCCCAGTCTTTAATATGTATAACTATAATATGTAACAAATCGTCGTTGAATAAAGATAAAAGCGGTCACGCACCGCGAGGCATGCGTGCTTCTTCTTCTTCATTTCTCACCAAGCCGAAAACCAGTCGGTTCGGTGTTAATGAAACCATCCGTTGGGCAATATCCATGTTTTAGTTATGTAATAACATTAGTTTTTTATTTGTTTGTTTGCATAAGTCGACAACGCGCAGAGGAGGCATCGCCAGAACTGGTTCGATGCGAACGATATGCCAAAATCGTATCACGACTTGTCTTCCACTTCTTCTTCTTCTTGTTCATCATCTCCGGCGAGCCGTAACGGTTCTCAAATTGTTTTGTTTCGACACGTTCGCCGAGGTCGTTCTCTCATTGTGAGCCTAATTGTCGCGGCTCGCCTCTGCCTCATACCTCTGAAGAAAACACGTTTGTGCACCGAGACCAATGGGACATCAATGAGAGACAAGATCACGGTGATGTACTGGCGTACTCGCTTTGTGAGAGGCGTTATTCGGAAACGTTTTTCTTCAAGTGGTACGGGTTCAAGATACTGTTGTTGGGTCCAAAATGAGGCAGTGCGAGCTTCTGCTGGAATTTCTTAAAGGCATGTGCCAATGTATAAATCTATAATCAAAATTAAATTGTACAAAATACAATACTTTTTATTTATTAAAAATATGATAATCGTGATGATTTTCATTTCTTGAGAAATGAGAATTCTCGACTTCTCAATTTTTTTGAAATTTTGATGAATGAAAAAATGTATGTAATTCAGTCAAGTATTGCAGATACATTATTTAATAATATTTTTAAAATAACTCTTTTAAAAAACACATATCATCTAAAGTAGAATCAATATGCTCGTTCTTTTTTGGATAAAAAAATTTCAACGGTGAAAAAATTTCTCTCGTTTTGTGTTGATGACGGTTTAATTGACAACAAGTTAAGTAAACGTCTAGACAATGAAAGATATATTAAGAAATTTTAATACCGGTGCTAGCAGGAGCCAAAACAGGCGATACCGTTATTACCAGTAATACACGGTAATGACATTATTATTTTAATTATAATTAATTTGTAATAAAAAAAAACCGCTCGCATGTTTCACCATGTTTAGTGATTATCAAAACCGAATCATTCGAATACCACTGCAATTATTGTTTCGATATGAAAATAAATAAGTAAAATAAAACTAAATATTTGTTTATTAATTACAAAAATATGTTAGATAATAATTTTAAAACGGAAACATATTTCGTATGTGTGTCTAAAAAGTGATGCAACTGACCCACCAACATCCTCATCTGCTCCTCGCCAGAACTGTTTCAAATCAGCAATATAAAATATATTATATATTTTGATAAACTTCAGCAAAGACTCTCTGACTTTCAATATCAAATATTTCGACTCCACCGCCTTGTTAAGGACCCAGGAGGAGGAATCGGCTGGACGAACGATTTGTTTTAAATGAGTACGCTTTTGTATAGTGGCTCTGACCGTCACTCTCTCTCTCTCCGAGATCAAGATCAAGTGTCTTTTCTTTATTTGATTCCCATATTTATATACATTGCACACGTGACGCATTTCCTTATGACATATTCCATAAGGTAACATGTACACCATCGATTTGTCCCTTCGATCGACCCTGTGACTACATGTGACGCATAATCTCTTTGTGACAAAGAGAACAAGTGTAGTACTGTTTCCAGTTTCAAGTGTCCCATCGATTTATGGTTTCGTTCAAACGAATGATACCGAATAGACCCCTTGTTTGCTCTAATTGCTTTAACATAAACAAACGTTCGTATATCACGATTTTTAGGTCGATGAACTAATTACGTTGCATCGTTGAAATTGCGTCGCAATCTTATTGATTTATATAATTATAGGAATTCATAGATTCAAAATCAGAGTATATAACAGCCTGATAATTGCAGTTAAATTTTATTATATATTTTATTAACTTCTCCAGCGTCTATTTTATCTGTAAAGCCACTTCGGCCTCAAAACTTGAAAAGTGTATTTCAATTAAATATATAATACACCGATAAGAGAACGTTACCAATACTAAATCAGGGCTGTTTTAGGATAGGGTTGGATATTGAATTAAAAATTATAATGTGTTATATTTTTATTATAAATTATTGTCATGTTGTGATATTTTGTAATCAATAAAACAATTCCTGTATTTAAAAAAATATTATATTGAACAGATATTTAACCTGGAGAGTGATACCAAAACTGCTCTCATGTTTTTGAGTTAAATATGTATATAAAAAAACAAAATTAGTAAGAAAGTGATATTTTACACTTTCCTCAACAAATTAAATTAAAAAAGTAAAAATTATTTGCACTTGTAATTTCACATGTTCACCCTATTATATTTTATCAGCAATACTGTGACGATGAGCGTTTATATCTTGGACGGACGGACTATGCAACAATTTTTTTTCGGAAAAAAAAATCCGATTTTTTTTAAATAAATGCACAAACCATTTTTATTATGAAAAAAGTATTTATTTAAATGCACATATGTCTTAAAACAATTTTCTGTGAAATTGCACTCATTTTAAATTATAAATACCAATTCAATAATTCTGCGAACTTAAGAAGACACGAATTACTAATGAATAATCAAAGTGAAAACCGCGAATCTTGGAAGCTTTTTTCCAGATGTCGTTTACGTGAAGAGAGAATTTCACTTGCTCTTAAAAAGGCTACCAAAATCCATAGTAAAAGTTTCTCTTGACTATAAAAGAATGAGAAAGAATCTTAAGAATATATTATGAATATTTTGATGGTAAATTATATTAAGAAAATGGCATAACATAAGATTTTCCGATACTAAAAAGTTGAAACCTATCTTACGAAAAATAAAAATAATTTCTAGGAGTCATTCATAAGTCATAGATTACATATTATCTATGCTCGTTTAAATACGGTGACCAGAACTCCTTCTTTAAGAAAGATTATTTTTTAACTCCCGCGTCATCCCTATATAAAATTTCCGTAATTACCTTTATTATCTCTTGCGGCATTACTAAAAAACCGAAAAAAAATCGAATTGACATGTTTTAGCTCTCGCAACATTTTTATTTAAATAAAAATTTACAATATGACCCTTTTTTAGTGTGCTCCTTTAATATTTTGGAAATCTAGTCACCTTTGTTTAAATAGCTCGGAAATAATCGAGTTTGATCTTCTGATCACCCAGAGTCATTACACATTAATTAACAAAGGCCCAATAGTCTCAATAAAAATGACCTGAGGACACAAAACCAGAAAAAGTACGTCAAGTTTGATCAAATATTAAGGTTTTCCTTACTATTTTCTTATATAATAACAGGGTTTAGTACAATTGTTGTACGGTTAATAAAGAGTATTGCAGTTTTACGCCGTTTATGTAATGTAATCTAAATTAACAACAATAATTGAGGGCAAATAAATTTGTATTTTTAAGTAAAGTTATATTTTCACTAACTGTTTCACTGAATATTTGAATTAGACCAGTCAAATAAGGCGAAATAAAGGATAAACCTCGGAATGAAAGATACCAAGCTGAAATTTTGCACAGACCTTCCTTTTGAGGACAGGGTGAAAAGTCTCATAAAATATCGTGTCTGCTAATCAAGATATCAAAGGTCAAAGGTCACAAAATTTGTTTTTTTGCAAATATCTCGCGTTTTATGCGTTGCACGTCATTAGATGCTTTCCAAAACTTGTAAAGCATAAAATTATCTACAAGTTTAGTTATAATATTTGTTTTGTATCATTAACCGTTTTTGAGATATAGCGCAAAGAGTGGGAGGCGTACATCCGTTTATAGAATCCAGCGAGTATTTCTACCTGCTTAACTTGGTATAAGCTTTGAAAAAGTAAACAATCGTGAAAAAAGTGGTCTCGGCAAGTCGTTTGAACCATAATTTTATTACACTCTTCATTGTATTATTAGGAATTAAGAATGAAATATTGCTCGAAAAGAAATTTGTGCGAAAAAATTGAAAGAGTTGAGAGATGTTCTTACGGAGTATGTACCAGATGATAAGAAGATCATTTCCAAATTAAGAGAAAAATATTTAACTGATATTATAATTACAACGAAGATTGGATCATTCTGCGATGCTCAAGCTTAAATTTTATCCATAGCTTGGTATGAAAATAAAAAAGGCACTTCGGAAGAAGAACACTTGCGCGTAGTGGAAGCTGCTGCGGCGATTATTAGAGAAGATATTCGATCTTCTGTTGTTAAGACCAAGTCTTATCCGCCCCCGAGTAAAATATTAATGAAGAAATTCCGAAAACTTTATTACATTTTCTGCAAGAAGTTATTATAAAGAACAGAAAAGGAAAGACGGGGCATTTTAAAACGAAATACACAGCTATAAGTCATGCTATAATGACTTCCATACGAAAACGGTCCTTTTCTTCGCAGTTATTAATAAGCCTATCTGTATTTCTTCATAGAAAAAATACAGATAGGCCAAACATCCAAAAAGACTTGGATGTTTTGTCAAGTTTAGGTTTTTTCGCTTCATATAGTGATACTGTAAAATGTTAAATTTCAGCTGTTTATCACCCACAGCCTCGTAATCAACCATCATAGTCAAGTGCCTTAGTACAGTATGCAGCAGATAATTCAGAAAAATATTTATACTCTTGATGGCTATAATACTGTTCATATAATGGGAATGATAAAAATAATAACTCCAAAATCTGAAGTTATATCTGATGACCGCATAAAGAAATTTACAACAAAACGCAATTTACGCAAAGGAGTTAGCAGCACTATCACATATACCCCTTCTACTGTATGAAAATCATGTCGTACCCGGATTGAGCAAGAGATTCAAGTTCAAATTTTAATGATTTAGAAGAACTAACCGAACAAATATTTAATGTAGTTGATTTGTTGTGGATGTACGGAAAGTGGAAAAATATCTCTCCGTTGCCAGGGTGGAATGGATTTATTGAACAACTTACAAAAAACAATGAGAACTTTGTAACTTCTCGGATTCTGTTTCTTACTTTTATTCATCATCCTGCGAGTAATATGGACACAATTTACACCACATTACAGTGTGCTATAAACACTGCCAAGAAACATGAACAAAGAACATGCTTAATAACTTTTGATCAGCCGTTGTACATAAAAGCACGTGAAATCGTAGCAGCTTCAGATGTTAACTCAGACTTGTCCAGAGTAGTTGTGAAACTAGGAGGCTTTCGTATGCTTATGTCTTTTATTGGATGCATAGGGTATATAATGAATGGAAGCGGAATCAAGGAAGCTCTCAGTACAATTTATGCTTCGAATTCTGTCGACAAAATGTTGGATGGTCACGCTTTTGCAAGAAGTATCAGAGGCCATACGCTATTACTTTTTGCATTATTGATGATGAATTTTGAAGATATGGTGATTGAAAGTTATAATGCTTTAGATGGGTTCATTCAGCAGATAACAATTTGCGATGTTTTCTACGAAACTGTGGAAGAATGTACAGGTAACTCTGGCTCCGTAGTTTACATAGCGTTATCCTATAAACGGATGCGCGCTTCCCACTCCCCGCGCTATATCTCGAAAACCATTAACCATACGAAGAAATAAATTAAAACAAACTTGTAGAAAATTTTATTTTCTATAAGTTTTGTTAAACATTTAATGACATGCGACGTAGAAGAGGCGAGATATTTGCAAAAAAACGATTTTTATGACCTTTGACCTTTAATATCTTGATTAGCAGACACGATATCTTTTGAGACTTTTCACCATATATTTAGAACGCCAAAACAAAGGTCTGTGCAAAATTTCAGCTTGTTATCTTTCATTCCGAGGTTAAGCCCTTATTTGACTGGACTAAATACATTTTCACCGGTAGATATATATTTTTACTAGCGAAAAATAACTTAACTCATATGTTGTTTTAAAATATCTGTAAAATACAATTTATCGTTACGAAATGTTTTAAAACTTTCATTAGGTCAAGTTACGATTGGTTAATTTGTTTAAATTATGTTTAGGTTTAAACAACATATGAACGATTCGAAACTGTTACATTTATTTTTACTAGTATAATATAATTTCACTGGTTAATTAATTTATTAAACAAGCGACGTTCACTACTTACGTCGCTTTTTACAAGATAGAGTTTAAATCTGCTTATAAATTCACTAGCACTTGTCAGATAAATTATATTTTAACTAGTATAAATATATATATATATATATATATATATATATATATATATATATATATATATATATATATATATATATATATATATATATATTTATACTAGTTAAAATATATAGCTACATTTGAAAATTTATTTTGATATGATTTCACTGAAGTGCCAGTGAAAATATATTTTCACTTGTAATATACATTCACTGTAACATATGTATGTTATTTTCTATTTCTTTATTTACATAAAATTGAGCGCCTCTGGCGCACACAGCTGCAGGTCATGTTGCGGCCCGTGTGAACAGATATTGACATCTCGAGTGCAGCTCAGCCCATGATACCATTGCACAACATACGAAAATGATGCAATTACACGGCGAGAGACATGACGCCATTGAGAGACTATTCAATTAGATTTTCTATGTGCTTAGTTATATGAATATCTCTTATCAGTAAAAAATACGATTTATTTATACATTTACAATATCATAAAATCCATAAAGTCAATTTTATCTTCTGTATAACAACGGTAGTCGTTACCAACACGAATTCAAATCCCGTATGGAATCAAGTATTTTTCAATTTCTATGCTAGTCTGAGAGATTAGAATAAGTGCTTATTAAATAATTACAATGCCGATCGAAGATCATGGATGTGGATTTCCTGGATTTTCCTAATCTCACAGATGCATATCGTGATGAATAATTCAAATTAAATATATAATTGAGTGACATATATTGATTGTAACTTTTTTATTAATAAAATTGATGTCACTAATTTAGTCTGGTGTCTCATTACTTACTTAGTAGTAGCTAATTGTGTTTACCCTGTTTCTAACTCCTGTAATATTGCACAAAATATTTACAATAACAAAATAAAGGTGTCATGAAAAATATTTTTAAAAGGGTTGTTTTTTACGTGCATAGTCCAGCTCTCTTCTATATGATATTTCTGTATGTATTGTCATCGGCTGAAAGATGACACCATTATATTTTTACAGCAATTGCAATTAATGGGAACAGGTGCCTTTTCGCCATGTACGTCATAATTTACGGTTGCGTCACTATTATGTGACCATAAATTAATGCGACAAACCGGAGTGAATAGACCGATGAGTTTCACATATAAGCCATATATGGCTAAAAATACATATCGCAAATATATTATATGCGCGCATTTCGCACGCCATATGCTCACTGTATTTATATAAACACGGTTGCGTATCACTGATTTGGTTTTGATAAAAAAAAATAGTGACATATACATACATATATGACAGGTGATTGAGGTTTGATTGTGTTTTTATGCTTATATTGTAAAAAAAATATGACACCCATGGATTCAATGAATATGATTTATAGATTAAGTTATAAACTACATATACGATACAATATATATATAGAGAATAAACATGGCTTAGAGAAATTGAAGATAGGACATTCTTCTAGGTCTGATTTGGGTTTTTTAATATTTAATTTTGACAGATTGATTTTTTTTAATGTGATTCTTAAGATGTCATTATTTCATGTTTATTAAAAATGTACAGAAGTCATCATTATATAGAAAAAAAATTCCAATGTTGTTAACTATTGCTAAATAATTATTTATAGTTACTATAGTAACTATAGTCTCACTTTCAATAAGTTATGCTAACCAAAAACATGGTTTTTGTCTCACTCGTTCAACAGTCACTCACCTACTGTTTTTTACTAAAAAAGTGATGAAAATTATTATAGGGTATAAATGTGACTATGCTGTTTGTATAAAAAATGGAATATTACACCGCGGCTGATATTTTTGCGCGCCTTTTTAATTTTTTTTTAATAACCTATTCATGCCATATTTTTTAAATTTTATGATTCAATAAATTCAAGGGACTTACAGCCTAATATCATACAAAATAATTATATTATTAGGCTTAATTATTTATAGCACATTTTGGTGCTCAATAAGCACTGGCGATTTTATTGATGACTTCTATATAAGCCATCCGCGGTGAAAGGGTTAAGATATAAATGTACTTTCAGTGCCTCGTTAGTATACGAAGGGTTGATTTTTCAATTTTTAATTTATTTTAACCTTAATGCACTAAATAATTTATTTATTTTATTAAAGTTATAGTAAAGTTTTTCGTCATTTTATTTATTATTCACATAATAAAAATGGAAACCTTTTCTAAATATATTTTTAATACATAATAAGTGTTAAGAGTCAAATCTTGACCCTCTGCTTTTCTCGTTCTTCATAAACCACGGTAGTTTTAAAATCCCGTTTTATTTATTATGTCCATGATTCTCTATGATGAGAGGCTCTGGCTGGCTTTTGGTATCGGAAAATGACATTTTCTGGTACATATCCACCATCAAAATATTTTTACGGTCTATGTGTATACATTATGAGTAGACAAACTTCCACTAAAAATCTCCGAATTTCTTTAAGCGAGTAAGTTGCGATTCTCTCTTCACGTAAGCGACGTCTGAAAAATATCTTCTAAAATGCTCGGCTTTGTTATTTTTTTTATTATGACGTGATGGGTTTCTTTAATACGTCATGATGATCATTATGTAAATATTAAATAAACAATTAAAAATAAAAAAAATAATAAATTGTGCACCCCTAAACAGTGGCGTGCCTTAAGTAATGAGCTAATTTATACTCATTTGTTGATTTGTTAATATGCACCTGGAAATGGGTATATTTTACATATTTTTCCATTGTTATTTATTTATTTTTATGATACGTTTTAATCTTTTATTTTTAAGCTTATTCTATTACATTAAATTTCATTAATTTATTTTAAATATTTATTATATAGTATTCGGCTTTTGAAAAATATTTTTAATATCAATACAGAAGTTTTTAATATGTTTTTATAAAATAAATATAAAATATTCTTTAATATATTAATTTATTTCGTACTCTTTAATTAATTTGTGTTTTTTTCTATAGTAATCATTTAAAACAATTTAAATTTTTAAAAATATATAAATATAATGTTTTTTATTCATTATTTCTTCAGTTACATATGTATGTAAATATATAAATATCTGGGGTACCTTTAAACAGTGATAAATCGAACACCGTACATGTACGGCGGTACTTCTCAAAGGGTAAAAACAGGGCACTAGGTATGGAAAAAAATATTAGTCAGCAAGTTAGATATTTTTATTATTACGTCAAGAGTTATTATTGTGTTTGACTCACGCAAGATGCGTTTTCAAGCACCGACGTCCTGGTCACGACGGGTAAGAATAAGGGACGCGATAGCGACTATCTGAGAGCGATAACGACTATACGAGTATTTTATTTCAAAGCTCACGAATCACTATACTCAAAATTCTGTATCCCGCGGACTAATACGAGATTTTTTTCATACAAGTTCCTTTACTTGAAACAGTTTCAGTTTCTTCATTGTTAGTGGATTTTATCTTGTAACTATTCAAATGCCTATTTATTCATCTGAAAATATTTGGATTAAATTTATGTTCTTGAAAATAAAATGTTATTTTTTTTACTAATGAGGGGTAACTTCTGCCCTACCCTTTTTGTTACACTATAGTTATATAAAAAAAAAATTAAAATTACGTAAAGACGGAATCGAATTCGGGAAAATTTGATTGAATGATTTTTTACACTTCAGAACGCTAGTTTGTGGTTTTGAACAGCATATAATATGTCTTAAGCTTATGCTTTGAAAACTTTTTCAAGCTTAATTCATCTACCTTAATAAACCTTATAAACTGTACCCAACCCCAAACGTCACATTTAAAATTTATAAATTCAAAAAATCTACCAAATATATTTCCCGAGCTTTTGATTTCAATACGCGTTTTTTAATTTAAATATTGTATTGAAGTAAAGGATCCACTACTCATCTTCAGTAACAATTCGACTCAAAATTAAATCATTAATTATTGGCATATTGAGATTCGCTGCGCGAGATATTTCTGTCAATTTATGAGATACCCATATTTTAAAAATTAACAACTTTCCTATTTTTTTAAATGTCTGTGAACTGATGTTAATGTGGCAGCCCTCATATACTCATTAACAACCCCCAAGGACTACCCGCACTTACGTATATATTTATTGTTAAAATTCAGAATTTTTTATAACTGCATTTGAAACTTTTTATTGGGATCCTTGTTCATGACATTACATATGTTTTTAACTGCCATTATCGCATCATGGCCAAGATGAAACTCATAAAGCATAATATAGCTTAACTGAGATTTTATTATCTCCACTGCCATTGTTGATTTAGCGTTGAAAATATCGAAACAAAAAATACACCGTTACTAAATAGCATCGTTGATACGATTACTGTTAATAAAAACACATTATTTATATAAGTTATACATTTTTACAAATGTAAAAAAAACTTGTGGGACAAAAGTCATGATGATCTTATTTTAAATAAATAAATAAATATTTTATTATGTTTGTATAAACACACACATGCATACCGTGACTGTTGAATTTTAAACGGTCACCGCGCACATGAATAATTGTTGATATTTCCAGTTCAAGGCAAATTGTGATTACTAAATTGAGCAGCACACCTACTTCCACATACAAAATTCGTGTCAGGAGAACCCTTCGCATGTCTTAGTACTACTAATATCCCAATAAACCTATGATAGTCCAAACAACTTAGTGTGATATTTATACAAAGTATGACTCACAGTGGAACAATACTTAGCCACTGATTTCGCAAAGATCCTCTTATATTATATAAATTATGATACAGTAAAAAATGTTGTTTTAACTGGAATGTCACCAAGACTTTTGAGACACCATGTACACGCAATAAACATAAGGAACCAATCGCTTTTTCATCTCGATTCAAAATCGCCGCCTTCCTGCCCAATCGCCATTAGCTTTCGCCGCCGCGGCGATTATGAATCGAAAAAAGGCACATAATTGTATCGATTACTGAAGAAGAAGAAGCAGTCATGGGTGGGGGGGGTCGGTTAGTGGTCAGTTTATGGCCTTAGTGGTCATGTGACCGTTTTGAGCCATACGACGCCCAGCGTCCCGGCGCCGTTATCGCAGTTATCACACAGAAATCAATATTCAAGTTTGTGTTGACTTTGGCTGATACCAGACACAATAGTGGGGATGAGTGATTGCCAAACAATCCAGTGGTTCTCTAACTATCTTGAGATAATCTTAGAAATGAAGCCGTGGGCAATTTAATTGTGCAATGGTGCCATCTATAGTTTTTGACTAGTGTATTATATAAAAATGAATAAATAATCATAAAAAATAAAAATAAAAAGCACTTGTAGATGTCTAACAAGTCCAGCACGATGTAAGTCGCTGACTCATACTCGAAAGACCTGGATTCAAATCCTATATAAACCATGATTTTTTTTTTCAAATTTATATCCTGACTTATAGATCAGAATTAGTGATTGTTACATAAATATAATACATATTTATTTTTTATTAATTTATTTAGCTAATATAGATAATTTTTAACTTAACATACATTTAATACATAAACATAAAATAAAATAAAAATTAATATTATAATTTATTTATTAATGCATAAAGGTCTTTAATTCATTTAGAAAACCGGCTACAGTTTGATTTTTGCGGATAGATAATTGCAATACCCATTTTAGGGATGTAAAACAGAAAAGAGAAAACACTATTTATAGTCGATTGAAGAAGGAATTGGTAAGAAATATTGTGGGTATTGGTTGCGTACTCACAACATTCACAAGATTCTTCAAATTGCAATTGATGTCAAAATTTATAAATACTTACAAGAAATTGTCTCGGTTTAAGAAAAAAATAATATGGTAAATCTACTTATATGTACTATTTACCAAAAAATATTGCTTTTAGTTTTGTCACAGATACTTATAGTTAATTTCCATAACCTTAAGTAATAGGTATTTTATGTATAGTTAATTGTACAGAGTAAAAAATAAAATATAATATAATTGTTAATATTTATATAAATATAATTGTTCCTACACTTCTTTAAGCTAATATATTTCATAGCTTTTGCCACTTTTTTATATTTTTATTCATGTTGATTTTCATTAGACTCGTTTCATTCACCAATTAGTCAGATCAAAGACATAATACCTTGTACTTGAGAGCCAGTATTGCCTTTGGTCATGATCGGTATAAACAAAGACGTTCGTGATAATATTGACAGCTGTCACAGGGTATTAATGAAAGGCTTAGTTGATGTCTAGTGGTATTCAAGCTGCTCTATTGTCAGTAATCAATTAATAATTGATTTATGCTATACTTATTTTTTCGTCAAAATATTTTTTTATACATTTATTTAATAACAACTGTTACATGTAAATGTTTTTAAATGGTTACACATATGGTCTTTAAGAAGATTATTTTTCTAGACATATATTTATTTATATATATGGTATTGGTGTTCAAGACCTATTGGAATTCTGAATAATTTCTCTATAATGAATACATGGTTAAAACTACATATAAAACGTTTAAATACACGGACTTCACCTAGAGATAAATGTCGAAATCAAATATAAATAGGTGCAGATTGGGGTCTGGATCTACTTGACCCAAACATGAGGTTAAAGCTCAAAAAATAAAAGAGCTTAGCAACGGCATGTGTCAGTTTAAAATAAATCCAGAAAAGGACGCAAATAGATCTATTTTCGTCTTCAAATTTGATTTTCTACGTTTCAGACATAATTGAAATAAATATAAATAAAATGCAGAATTTTAATTAAGAGCATATATTAAAATTACTCACAATTTATTAGTTTGTTTTTTTAGGTTTGAGAACCTTAGGGGTGTAATGACTTCGTAGCCAGTGAGACTCAGGGTGGAATATAACTAAATTTTTATTACATTATATTTATTTAAACATGTTGCGACAGACGATAAATGACAAGATATATTCTCCGAGCGGTGGTGGAGAAGCTGGCGGAGGGATGATGTCAGTTGCCGGACGGTCCACAGAATTTTGATTGGTGTGGCAGCGACAGTATATTTTCGGCGCAGTGGTGAAGAAGCTGGCGGCGGGATGTGTGAGAACATGATCGTATGTTTTCCGCGGGCGTTGGACGTCTGCTTGTCTTCGAATAGCTGCTGCCTGTTCCTCATCGGAGTCCAGGCTTAAGTATCCAGGGCTGCAAAGTCTGCTGAACATTCACAATTATGCAGATGATCGCTTCATAATTGTCTTTTTTTAAATCAATGTATAAATAATAATAATATCTAACTTTGTATTGAAATATCAGTATTATCATATATTTTGATTATCTTCAGTTTATTAAAATTATATCAGAAACAAGTCGTGACGTGGAGATAATATTCTAAATAATCAAATTCACTACATTGATAGTTAACAATCACTTTGGCAAAACGTCGGTAAATGGAAGTGAAGTGAATGGATGCGGTCGACGAAAGAGAGAGTTGATGTGAAAATTAGTATTGCATTTGCTGGGGTGCACTACAAATTAACTCTTCACTTTCCAAACGAACGTTGACAGTAAAAAAAGGTAGACAAAGTAAATGCTATGGAAATCGAAAGAATGAAATTGAATATATGTTTCGGAACCATCGATAAGCCATCCATAAGCCACAAGAGAACATTCGGATGTTTTTTCGTGTCGGCAATTAGCCTACATACGCTCATTGAACGCATTTCTACACACATAATAAAATGATCAAACAAATTAGAAATTTGTGTTCTCATTTCTTGTGTCTGTTGTTGTTGTTGTTATTTGACCTTTTTGCGGTCTGCTAGTTGTCAAAATCGCACATATTGCGAACTAATAAAAGCAATAACATATTATTTTGAATAGATTGAAGCAGATGTAAAATTTTCCATCATCAATGTGTTGACTCAAATGTTTTCGATTCGATAAACAAAGTCAGACATTTGCTAATGTTTTTATGATATTTCAATGTCTTAATTCAGTACTGATAGTATATTTTTATTATAATGTATGAATTGGCACAAAAACACCAATATAAATAAATTATGTATTATAATAATGAATAAAATTTTATTATATTTTATTTTAAAAACCCCTATAGGTAAAAGTCAGAAGGGAAGATAAATATTTTTTGGTACAAAAGTTTGCCGCATTTTCTTTTGTGACAAAAAATCTCACCTTTCTGCAAATTTTTTTAATGTATCTAGAAGGTTTGGTAAAAAAATACCATCAAATTTTATTTTAATTCAAAGATATTTATTTATTCTACAATATTTATAATGTCCTCTTAAGTAAGCTAAATGCTTACAGCTGTTGTATTTAACCTTATATATTGATTAAATTATTGAAACTTAATTTTATTTATTTATTATATATTATGTATATAGTCTCATTAATTTTTTATCATATATAGTAATACCCTTAACCCTTTGTTCATTCATAAACATTTGTTTTATTTATTATTATAAGTTAATTTTACGTATTTTTCCATAATTATTTTTGTTGTCATTTATTTATTATTATTTTATGTTGCATTTATCAAAATATATAGAAAACATCAGTGATTTCAAACTTTTTATTGCTTTGATTTATTTTACTACATTTTTGCATTAGTATGTTTTAATAATTTATTTTAACACTTTCCTAATGTAATTTTACGTATTTATTATATATTATTAAGCTTTTGTATTTTTTTTATAACAGTACAAAGGCTCTCTATATTTTTATAAAATTATTACAAAATATTTTTTGTTATTCATTTCGTATTTTTTAATATATTTGTATTATTTTCTATAGAAATCATTTAATCAAATTAAAAATATATATAAATTTATTGTTTTTTATTTATTATATCTTTAGTTATATATGTGAATACATAACTATCTAGGGTAAAGATCGACCGCCGTACATGTACGGCGATACTTCTCAAAGGTAGCCTTTTTTCTAATACAAAAAATATATAAATTGTGCATCTATTTTGCAATCTGTGGGAATAGATAAATGTTGTAAAGTGCACAACGGTGTTGTTTTTGTCCAAAATTCTTTTTACAAAACAGTGGCGTAACTATGGAGGGGCGGAGGGGGCGGGCCGCCCTGGGCGGCACTTGCTTGGAGGCGGCATATTCGCGATGGGATCGTCTAGTGTGGTTCTTAACCCTGAATTCACTAAACATATATAAATCCACAAATAACAAGAGCTTAATAATAACCAATTTATTATTTTAAGAAATGCAGATTTTATGACCCTACAAAAAATGTATGGGGGGGGGCAATTTTAAGGATCGCCCTGGGTGCCACATACCCTAGCTACGCCACTGTTACAAAATCTAACATTTGGATCGCTTAGACAACATAAAACTGCAAAATAACTGTACACATTGTAGTGAAATATAATGTTATATTATAAAAAAGCAATGAAGAAAACCTTGACATATGATCGAACTTGACATTCTTTTTTCCCTTAAGTGCGCGTCTATTAAAACGATTGGACCTATGTTTAATGATATGAAAATTATCGGAATTTGCTCGAATGATATAAATTGATTATTTGAGCGATCATTTATAATTCATTACTTATGGCAACCAATTATTAACCCTTTGAGTGGTATTGCCGTACATGTACGGCGATCGATCTATCACTGTTTTCGTGTACACCAGATATTTGTATATTTTACTGAAAGAATAAGAAATAAAAAAACATTACATTTATAAAATATTTTTTTTATTTTGATTTAATGTAAATGATTTTTATAAAAAATAATACCAATAAATTAAAAAGTACGAAATAAATGAGCATTATAAAAAAAAATTTATAATAATTTTATAAAATATATTGATATAAGAAAATCCCCAAAAGCTGAATATTATATAAAAAATATGTAAAATAAATTGTCGAAATTTAATAGTAGAAAAGCATTAAAAAATTTTTTTTAAACATACTAATACAAAAACACAGTTAAATAAATCAAAGCAATAAAACGTTAAAAATCATTGATTTTTTTCTATTATTTACTATAAATGTAATATAAAATAATATTGAATAAATAACAACAGAAATAATTATGGAAAAATACGAAAAATAACTAACTTTCAGGTGTATACTAATAAATTAACAAATGTGTATAAATTAACTTACTACTCAAAAAGTTAATAAAGCATTTCATCCATTCCGAATATCCTCAAGCTCCTAGTTTTGCAAATCTGCTCTTATTGTTATTCATAAATGTTAAAAATTTCAGTCATATTCTGTTTGCCAATGATCATTTGCAAATTCTCTCTACAAGCAAAACCTTGACATTCAATCGAACTTGACGTACTTTTTATGTCTCTGTTCTTACTTGTTTCATACGATGCCCATTCTTTTTTTCCTCAAATTATTATGTGCTAATCTGCTCATATTTCGAACAGTTGCAACATTTCACAGATTCCATATTTAACGCATTTTTTCTTCAAAAATAAATGACAAAATAGGTCGGCAATACTTGGCTGTGAAATACAAACTACGCGCTTAATATGGTTGATTAATTTCATGTGCATCACAGACAATAATACCAATCGAAAAAATCTTATATTTGATTACACCTCGTATTAAAAATATTCTAAAACCCATTTATTAAATTTGTTTTGAAATTTATGATACACTTTAGTCTAACAAACATCCTATAATATTTTCATTATAATTGAATACAAACAAAACTACTCGATTAATAAGCGTTTTATTAGGATTTATTTAATTAATAAATCATTCGCCGTGTAGCATACGGCATTTTATTACGGTGTTAAATTAACAAACGTGTTTAACTTAATAATCAAATCGTTATTTACGATAGACAACGTTTATTGTGAGACAATTCGCTGAGTACTTAACGTTTATGCATATTTTATAGATCAATGACACACATTTAACATTTAATATTTATTAAACCATGAAACACAGTTTTTAATAAAAAGTAATAAGTTATTAATAAATCATAACTTTTTTGATATTATAAAGATTTTTAAGACTTTTTACACATTAGTCTACAAATTTCTTTACGTAGCTTTTACCAGTTAATGCGTAATTTTCCATATAAGTGTGAAAGAATTTATTAAGAAATGTCTAGTTTTAAGAACTTATAAATCATGTAATGTATTATATTGATTTATTAAAAATAGTGTATTATATATTATTAAGTAGTTAACTTTAATGTTATATGTTATATAGTCACCTTTTTTTTAGAAATTATTTTTAAGCTATACATTTTTTTAAAAAGCCTAGAGAATGTCTACTTACCAACTTAATCAAAAAAAATAATTTCTGAGCCTTCAATTTTTAATGTAATTTAATATAAATAATAAAATATATTTTACTGATTGAAATTAAATTATGATTACTCAATATAAATAAACATTCATATTACATGTAAAATAAAAAATATATTCAACTTCATATTTATATCAATTAAAATCACTTGAATTCAGTTAAAGCGTTTTTTATATTTGTATATTATGATAAATATGTATATGCTGTAAAAAGCTGTATCGACAAAAATGCTGTACATACAAAAATACAAAATAAATTATTTTTTGTTACCAATGATTTTGCTACAAAAAAAGAGACAAATCAAATTTCAATGAGATATATTTTTTAATAACCAATTGTATTATTAAATTAATAAATTATTTATATAATTGTATAAATATGTTGTATTATAATATAACACTTTAAAGTTTTGTTGGTATGTAAAATATACAGCATATTCCCCCATAATTGTTACGTCTAAATTAGTTATTTAATATTTGTTAAAAAAAACTATAAAATCAATATATTTTTTTGGTTACAAGTAAAAGAACAGTTTTGCATAACCATGCAGATTAAGATTAAAATAAGTTGTACTTATACCGTTGGACCTTACTTTACAAAAAAACAAAGGTTAGTTCTGAAGAGCCACTTTGCAGTTACCAAACATAACATAACCAAATTGCATATTTTAATATATTTTGATTTCAAAAATCCCGATTGAAAGGAACGTTTAACCTTTCTCTTTTTCGATGATATCTAAACCAAATGCTGTCTTTTACTTAATTTCCCACAGAAAACTTGATGACAAAGCTACTACTTTGTCTTCAAATATATAGAGCTACGTTAAATTCGCATCAATATATCCATAGAAGTCTTATGAAAGCATCTGCTTTAGTTACACCGAACCTCCAAGAGTTAAGCTCGCTTTTCGATATGACTTGGAGACGTATAGTATTTATATATACATTATTAATGAACACATTGTAAGGCTATATATCAAACTATTAATTTAAAAATAATAAACTAAAATTTATACTGATTTTTATATTTTTTAAGATTATTAATAAATAAATAAAGTAATACAGCGTAAAAAATTTTTTATGCAATTTAAATCTAAAACACGTCTTACCCCAGATTTTTAACTTTTTATTTACACAACTCTGACTTCAGATGGTTTATTCAAGAATTTCCACTTATCACATTTCAACTAACAATTCATTCGCACGTATGATTTATTAGTTTTGCAAGTAAAATCAATCGTCCCGACGCCTGGGTGTAATTATTGCGTCAACACCCATCGCGTCCAATTATCCACCGATTATTTATTGCAACCGGTTATTTTCTAGATTCGTTTACAAAACTGAGTGGGTTTAGTTAGCTATTATTATACTACCGTAGCTACTTATCTGCGTTATCTAAACCAGATTGGGCGAAAATGGCAGGAAGGGCGGAAAAAATCGATTGGATTACGGGCGCTTATCGGGTGTTATTTATTTAGGTGTTTGTTACAATGTATATTCATCGAAATGTTTTGCTATGATTTTTATATTTAATTTCATATATTTTATTTATATATATATTAACTATATTATCGTTTACATTATCCGTTATTTTTTTACAGGTACAAATTTATGCGCAAAAAATCATTGAATTATATATTCTCAAGGGTACGATAATTTATGAGGCATATACCAATTGTTTCAATTATCAATAAATAGCCACTGTATTACTCATTAACATGTCATTTCGCTTATAACGAATAACTGGAAGAGAAAGGTGAAAATTTTAGTAATTAATACATAATAATTTAAATAATTTAATAATATCGTAAATCCACAAAATATTTTTTTTATTCTATAATATGCCAATTTATTGTTAATACTTTGTGCATTGCATGGCAATATGATCTTATCTTGTTCTACTGATGTTATTGTTTATAAATAATTTACAGCAGTTATTTACTGGATTTTTTAAATACATTATTACTGATTATTTACCTTGGCAATATGATTTTAATTAATTGTAAAGATAATCTTCTGTAAATATACACCTGATCAATGTTATTAAACGTTAAGCTTAAAAAATATTTTTACAGTCTCGAAAAAATTATGCAAATTAACTTATTACTAGAATGACTTCTGGGAAATTTTTTTTTTAAATTTATGTACAATCAGTATAGTCATGAATATTTAATTATTATCTATTACGCATTAACTCGTGATAAAAATTCGCTTATCAACCATCTAAATCGATTAATGATCAATTCGTGATACGTCATTCGATTATTACATTTTTTCATAATAATTATTATTTACGGTTATGACGTAATGGAACTTAACACGTGTTTACATTCAATCATTGTTATTAGTCTTGTAAAAATCACTTAGCAATTCGATATCTAATATTTTCCCTTTTGAAAAAGGTCTTCGAAGGTCCCTTCAAGTCGCTGTCATTTTTTGACGTCAAACATCGACGCAAAACACCTTTTGATTATACAACTAATATGAATGTACACAAAATAATATTTTATACTAACATATGTGACGGAATATAAACAATATTAGGTTAATTAGTTACATATTATTTATATTTTATAAAAATAATAACTTGCTATATAAATTGTAAAAGCACTTCTTATTTTATTTATATTCTAAATAATATTTATGTTACGCCAGCAAAGTGCAAGTGACCTTGCTAAAAATCGGTCGAGAGCGGGGCTCGCAAAGAGCTACAGAATGTGTAAGCTATTCTCACATCAACATAAGTTTCTTATTATTTTATTTTACTCCAACATCTGTTGATATATACATGGAGACCATTTAACTTCTATGCTGTTTATAGTATATTAAATACTATTATATTTTTTTAAGACCTTTCATAGTTCAATGTTAAATTTAATTAGTAAATATTTAAATTATATGAACATTATCTATATTGTCAATTGCTAAAAACCTTAAAAAAAACAATAGCATCATTAGGGTTTTAACCACCTGCAGAATTATTTTAGAGGTCATTCTAACGACCATATACTTAGAATAAGTATCAATAATATAAATACTAAGGATGTTTATTTACTATATTTTTTTTCATTACCCTCACTAATTTTCTTTTTAATTTATTTGAAACATTAACATACTTCATTGAAACTTTAACTTAAAAAAATAACACTGGGGTTTTTAACCACCTGCTCCCAAGTGATAAATAACTACTTAATTGTCAAAAACATTTAACTTATTTGAAATTATTTTATATAAATATATTTTCAATCAATAATTTGCACGTTTACCAACAACACAGACTTTAAATTGATACTACTTTTTACTTAAAAAATTTTACAGGGGTTTAACTACCTATACAATGATTTTAGACGTCATTCAATACCATTTCGAACAAATTAAAATAAATAGCAATTCATCTTAAAAGTAAGGCCTAGCAATAGAAAACAGAACTCATTTTGGGGCGTTAACCACTCGTAAGCATCTGGAAAAAGTACTCTTTGTTTGGAAAGGATTCACACCACACAAGGCGTTCTTTGAAGTGCAAAATGATTAATAAACAATCACTGAACAATGGTCATCTGGAGTTTCACCTACTATATATAAACATATGTTTACAAGATGCGATGCAATTGGCCCGCCAACATCCGCATCTGTGATTTGCTAGAGCTGTCTCAAATCAGAAATTTAATATATCTGACGTTTGGTCACAGATAGTCCATAAACACATCACGATAATAGTTTTTAAGATAATCCTGTATAGCTTGATGTTTTATGTCATTTAAAGTTTATTTTAATTCTTTTGCGACCCTATTGTATTTGGTTTTTAAAACATTGTCTCTTGACTGCATCCACTTTTTTCTCAGCTACAATTTATAAAAAAAAAATTTAGAGAAATTTACGTTTATTTTTACAACTCAGCTTTTTGGCCCACTGGACTTAAAATATTTCAGATCCAGACCTTAAAAAAGTTTGCCGAACCGTGTTATACCACCACTCACTAACCAGACCTTAACGGTGACTTGGCCCGTGCGTTTAGTTAGTCCTTAATCACTAGTATTCTAAGCACCTTATATGCTCGCCTCGCCTTAAAACAAGCATGAATTGATAAAGACAGAAGGAGAGAGACCTTCGCTTAATTCCCCAAAATCACACCACGTGAACGTACAACCTATGTACATATAATATACATACATACATTGTTACGTGAGCGGCAAAATCGATATTTCTCCAACCCGCGATCTGCATTTAACGTCGCGTTTTGGCGTATGGCTGCAACGTAACGTAGGCTTTGACGGCGGAGGCTTTTACGTGAACATCCATCCCCCGCCTCGCCTCGCCCCCTTCCCTATCACCCCTCGCCTCACCTCCTAGCCCCGCCCCCTAGTTACGTTACGTAACGCGGCGTTCTCATAACTGTCACTTCCGTTACGGCCAAACCGAAGCGGGCTTACGTAAAACGACAATACGCCATTCACTACACGTATGGCAACACTGTGTGTGCGGAATCGATCGGGAACGTCGCGAAAATAGACGCTTGCCACTCAATCGGCGCCTGTGGCCGTTGGTTTCGCAGGTGAAAGCCGCAGGTTCTCAAAATACCGGCGAGAATGATTGTGGAACACCGCAAGTGACCGGTACATTCTTCAGAGCTCTGAGGCGGTAATTCTGATCATGCTTAGTTTTTTCATGAGTGCTCGTATATCAAAGCAAATTTATTATTAATTTAAAATAAACGTATATATTTTTATTAATTATCTATTCATATCAGAATCATTGATAGCTAGGGACTTCAATAGCACCGATAATACCGGTTGTCAATACCGGTATTACCAAAAGAATGAAAACAGTTACCGGCAGACCTGCCGAGAAGGGGAGGAGAGTGGACAAATTCACGGGGCCCGTTCTCCTTGAGGAACCCAACTCTAGAAAAAATCATAGAAAAAATATATTTGTAGAAAAAGTAAAAACATACCTCAATTAATGAATCAGCGTTGCTAAATCGCATATGAAGATGTTGGTGGGCCACTTGCATCACTTCTTAGACATATCAATAAATGTATTTACGCTTTAAAAGTTGTCAAAAAACTGTCAGATGGCCATACTGGCGATGGGGTAGAAGAACAATTATCTTTTGCGCAGGGTAAACGCATTGTCCATCGCGCATCCTTTCCACACAAAGTGTATTTTTTGGGATGAATGTGTTAATAGATGCAGGCCTGCCGAGAAGGGGGAGGAGAGTGAACTACTTTGGCATCCATTACGTAAACCACTGCCGTTACCGGTATTTAGACCCTACGAGTCTAACCCAATGGGTGGCATCCAGCTTTTGACGGCCAGATGAACGGGATGAAACCCCCGTAGTATTACGTTATTTATCAGTCTCAGTAGTATTTCTCTCGGGCGCGCTAGGAGACGTTCTCTCGACTACCTGCATTGCATGCTATTGCATTTCAGTTCGCTTGTTACATCACTATCTCCCTGATCTTAGAGGGACATTTGTGTTGCCTCAGTTTCAGCTTTAGCGTTCGGTTCCCTAAGGGCCGAGCTCTTTAGCCAGCTTGCGTGAAGATGCTATGCTTTGCTCGTCATTGGTAGTCCAAAGAACGGTACCTCGGATGGGTAGTCTGCGAGCTTACTTCCTCTTAAGAATTTTGGATTCAAACTTAAGGGACCTTCACTCTCCCACACTGTTTACGGTGAGCTCCAGCGTGTGGTTAACTGGCGCCGATTTCGATGACGAGAAGGCAGTCACAAGTTCGAAGGCTCAAGAAGACACTCGTAGAGACCAGCAGACGCCCGCCGCGCGCTGACAACATACTTTCATGGGATCTTTGAGGAACTCTCACGGACATCATCCCTGCGCCGGCTTTTCCACCACCACTCGGAAAAAAAACATCTCGATTTATTTATGTATTTGATTTACATTTTTAAAATAAATTATTTAGTGTCTTAAAAATTTGAATTTTTTTTTCTGTTCTCTTAATAATGTAAGGTAATAAAAAACAACGGCACTTATATCTATAAAAATCCGATATTTTTTGTTGTTAAATGTGTTTTGATAACTGATATTAAATAGTTTGTCTATATTTATGCAGTTTCACCAGGAACTGATTAAAAGTCTAAAAGTTTTACTTTTACACCACAATCTGGTGAAAAATACTGAACAACACATAAAACAATTTTAATTTCTTTCCAATTGGAATTATTATTTGATATTGAAACAATTATTGTTGTTTAAATCTTAACAATGTAGGCACAACAGTGGTTCAATCTCAGTAACAATGACAGCTTAATATATAAATATAATCAGTGTAAACTTTTAATTTAGATGAACAATCGGCTAACTTAAAGCTGAGATTTTGAACAGTAACATGATTTTTTTTTTAAATGACTACAAACTTTTTTTTTAAAATGGATAATCCTTTTTAAATTCATTTGTAGACACGCAGCTTTTTTTTCAGTACTTTTAGGGGAGGGATAAAATAATATAATGTATTTTTAGTATACAATAAAATATGACTAAATATGGATAAATAAATAGCGAACACAAAAAAACTTTTAGCTCATTTTATAACCATGATTTTTTATTATACATAAAAATAAATATGTAATCGAACATATCTTAGGTTTTTATTTAGGGACAGCAAAAATCGTTCTACCCTATTTTCTAAGATCCAGTTTTTCGCCCCAAAATACGCTCATGCGTGTGTATTTTTGAACACTATTGTGATCGATTTTTGCAAAAAATATAAAAATATCTAAAACACCCAAGATTTAATCGGACGCAAAAAGCAGCGGTGCGCTCTTTCGAAAGATTGAAAAAGTATCCGACACAGTTTTTTTTGACAACATAATATTTAAGTATTATTATGAATGCAATGTATTTATTTATTATTTATGTAGAAAATACAGATAAATTTGATTATGTTTTTTTCTATTTATATTTGTAAAATTGAGTATCTAAATATATTTTTAAATATACTTTTTTATTACACTATGTTAACACATACTTATAATAATACATTCATTGGAAATTTCCACTGTTGCATTGGTACATTATGACGAATTCGTGTTAATTATATACCGGAAAGACGATAACGATAACCTAGCGCAAAAGCACTCAATACAATGAACTATAATAAACAAAATACACACATCTGATTTTTACTATTAATTATAATTCATCAATAGATAACTAGCTGTATTTCTCGCAAACTATTGATGTAAGGATTTGAATTCGTCTTAATTTTGATTTTTTTCTTTTATGATGCTTCTTGTTCAAGGATAAAGTTTCTAAAAATATTTATATCGTATTGCCCTTGAGTTCTTCGATCCTAGATCCTCGTAAGCCATTCAGATCACGTCTTGAATCGTCTCTGCATCCGCATACACCAAGGTGAAGACAACTAACTTCCGTCAATACGTGACGAATGTCATTGTCACTCAATGCGTGCCCAAATTATGAGTAATGCTGCATTTTTTATTTAAATCCTTATGCAAATTTATTGAAAACACTCTTCACGGTCAGTTTCCTGTTGCGAATACAGAAGTAACAATAAGATCGACCATCGTTGCACTTCTAAGAAATGATCACTCTCGCAAGGTTAGTTAGTAGTTTTCCTAGATTTAAATGAGTTGGGAAATGCACTTGGGAAAATTAATAATGTTATGGTTATAAAAAAATATTTTTATCCCTTATTAATTAATAGTGTAGATGTATTTATAAATAAATTTATATGAACTATTAATAGATTAGTAATTAATCACGTAGTAAATTATATTGTAAATGCTTTAGAATACTAATTCAAATAATTTTATGTACATAATATGTAACAATAATATTTGGTTAATTATTTTAAATCTCTCATTGCAACATGACAGTCGTTACCCTAATGCGTTACAATGATATATTATAAACATAATCAACAACTGCTAATAAATTAGTAAGACAACTGTATCTGTAAGATTAAGAACATCTGTAAAAACTGGTGGCAATATGAGATTCGAACCTATGATTTATAACACAGGTATATTTAAAAATATAAAAATATATTTGGTATAATTTATGAAAATCACAATTATTTATAAAATAGTGATGTACTTTTAGGTGAATCTCATGTGCGTATAAAATGGTTAAATGTTAATTTGTACAAATAATTGAAAACATTGTAGTACATAACAAAGCAGATTTATGAATGAGATTTACCGAAAATATACATTGTAAATTCGCAAAATGAAGCGTTTATGAATTAATAGTTCCTGTGTGTCAGCTCTTAGCTACTTTAGTGTTTGTTTATATGCTGAAAATAATTGCGCTAGTTAACTAACTAAAGCTCGTATTACATAGCGTACTACAAAGCACCTTAAATAACCAGATAAATTAATTTATTATTCATTACATTTATGTAAACATCTTGAATACCGATAAAATTTATTTGAGTACTTATTTAAGCATAAATTTCACTATAAAACTTTTTACCGCAAATAATAAATTATTTATTTGTATATAATCCAAACTTTTTCATTGATCGTCGTTTTAATTCATTTTAATTTAGAATGCTTAGTGGCGAAATTAATAAACGTCAATGTGATAATTGTGTACCAATAAAATACAGGTCGATATGATTTTGGGGCAAATATTAGTATCAAAACCTTGATACTAATATTTGCCAAAAAAATTGTAACTGTGCTTACTATCAAGAGGCACAAAGAAAATAGAGAAAAGCACATATATTTTAGTATATTTTTTTATATGACTTTCATGACCTGACAGATTTATACAATACGTCATGATACAAAATTACACTAATAATAATTATACAATGAAACACATTTATACAATATAACAATCGGCACCCCGACAAAGCCGCGCAGGACAATCCCGCGTCATAGCCGCGCAAAGTCAAAACAAAATTCATTTTACAACATGATTTTTATTTATTATTAATTACAAATATATATAAAAAAGAGGCGTCTCGCTACCGCTCGCGCCGACTTTCACTGTAGAACCAAACAACCTAACCTTTTTTTAATGATATTGTATTGATATATTTTCAATTCGGTATATTTTGTAACTGTCCAGCATCATCCAATCTATGACTAATTGTTCAAAAAGCAAAAAACTAGTGATAGAGCTGTCCACAAAACAAAATAATTAGAATTAAAAAATCATTTTGTTTCATTTTTTTTAATTTTATAATTTTGATTTGCGCGGCAATGTCGGCGCGGCTTTATCGTCGCGGCAATGTCAGGGTTGTATTGCGCGGGATTGTCTTGCGCGGCTATGTCGGCGCGGGATTGTCCGGCGCGGCTTTGTTTGGTCCCCATAACAATCATGATGCACACCTGAGTAGATACACCAGAGGAGTTTGTATCGTTTAATTTTAATCCTTTAAACGCCAGCGACTTTTTAGTGAGTGGCCTATTATCCCTTTTTAAAATAAATATAAAATACTTTATTTACTCATAAATGAAGCTAGTACAATAATCTTTATTAATTAAATAAATATAATTTGTAAATAATTCGTGAACTTATTTTAAAAAAAGAATAAAAAAATAACGCACCGATGAGTCGCTTTATATCTTTTATTGCTTCTATCTTACAATGTTTTATTTTTCTGATCATCGTGACCCATTGAAGTAATCTGTTAAATTAACATAAATAAATAAGGCAAAACTTTGATCATTCTAATGGTGCTTATTTCGACTAATATTTTTATTAACTTAAAAAGTAAAAAACACTAATTATTAGGTTAATTTAACGGCGACTAAAGTATTTATGAACATACAACATAATAGAGCAATAGATCAATCTTTAACTTATTTAAAACTAATTGCTGTGAAACAATTTCGTTCACAAATCTGTTTTGACAATAAAATACATTTAATACTGAATGTTTCGTATAAATATGATATATTATATAGTACTCAACTCGTACTGGTTTAAGAAAATCGATTACTATTACAAATTCATCGACATGAGGAACACAGGGCAAACATATAAATTATTTTAACCGTGATTTGACACGATCGATTTGTAAAAAGTATATTCTCACCTTTTAAACACAAAGCAGGTGATACAATTAAATAATACGAAATCATTCGAACAATTTGATAATTTTTTTTAATAACCTACGACAAACCTTGTCGAAGGCCTTCTCAATATCCGTATATATGACGTCTACTTCGACGCAATTTGTCACCGTTTTGGTGAAAGACAGAAGGTTGGTAACATTGAAACAGGACGAAGCCTATGCTGTTGATGTGATCGAAGATGTATCTATGGATAATTATTTCGAACAATTTAGTAGGAGTTTCTAACACTACGATTGGTCTATAGCTATTTAATCACAATTTTCTCAGGAAAAATCAGAAAATTGTGACGTCTTAAGAATCAGATCAAAATGCGCTTTAGAGGATCACTGAGATTTCGCAACCCAAAACTAAATCAGGTTCAAAAGACTTCTCAAAGCCGTATTTAAAATCTGAGGGCTCAGTTTAGTTTAGTAGTCAGTATTGAAGACCAAGTAGAAGAAGGGAAAAGTGACTGAGCAGAATGCATATCTTTGTAAGGTATAAAAGGAATTATTAATTATAAGCAATATATTTGTAAAATTATAAATGATCGAAATATACAGATTTAATCATAAATATGGGTTATAAAAAAAACAATATAAATAAGCAACACTATTTAATTTACTAAAAAATTATAAGTGTCTTAAAATTATTAAAAAATGTATTTTATTTAAATTAAATGAGCATTATTTGTATGAATTTAAAATAAATAAAAACATCACTGAAATAGGTACGCAATTTAAATTTTAATATGAATAATATATGGAATTTCAGCAGATACACAGTGTTTTTCTCGTTAATGTTTTTTGTATTTAGTACCAATACAAATTTAATATATTTATTATAATCTTTGAAACAACTATTTTTTTAATATTAATCCAGTCTTAAATTCTGTGTAATTTATTTTATTTTATTCTAACAATAGTTTTATCTCTGGTGTTTTAAAAAATAGTACGATATTACATAGAAACGTTTACTTTTAATTACGAATATTTACAAAATATGTTGTTAAAAATATATAAAAATAGCATATGCATAATAAAAAATTAATAAATATACAGGTAGCATCTTAATATATACATTTTTATCTTAAATTATATAATAATATTAATAAATCTTTGACGACAGTGAGGTGACGGGTGGCAATTAGACACAGTAGTATTTTATTGAACGATTTGAAATCACAGGGCGCGGGCCCGCAACCGCGCGCGAGCGCGCAGAAGGTTACCAGTGGCACCAAGTTTTTGCCATAATAAACCTGAATAAATATATATATATAAATGTAAATAGGCCTCTACAAATCTAATTAAAATTATAGTTTTAATGTGCATGGTTCATTGTCGTTAACTTGTAAGCTTTATACATATACATATATTTTCAAAATAAATAAATCAATATAAATGAAATAAAAAATGACCTCGTTTGTATAATATAATGTTCCACAGAGTTTACTCAGTGACTTATTTCGTTTTAAAAATAATTATAATAGCATACCCACAGACACTAAAAAAATACGTTCTTCTTTGCAAAAAACATTCATCGCAGTTTTTGCATAACAAAAACGGTGCAATTACTACAAGTGTGTCTCTGTGCATGTGTGTATATAAATAGTGAAACGTCACAAATGTGTTTATGTCTATTGACGTACGACATGTTGACATACAAATGGCATATACAATGAAACGTGTGCGAATTGTCGGTAAAGCGCAAAATTCAATCAGACCATATAACCGTTTATTTGCTTTGCATGAATATCGAAAAATTCAGATCAAACCAACCTTGATATAATATTACGGGGATTAAAAAAACATTTTGGATGCTTAAAAGTTTTATATATTGTAAAATAAATAATATATTATTTTACGATGTACTAACGACGTGCTAAAGACTAGGAGATTGTTGATTCAGAAAACGACCTAACATATGTTTTTGGAGAGATTCAAAAAAATATTCAGCAGAAACTTAACATAAATTGAAGCTATGCCGAAGTGGGGCATTGTTAATTTATAAGTAGTGTCTGATTATTTTAAAATGATTTTTGAAGACAATAAATGGTATATGGATGAATCAATTACGCAGGGCATTTTTTTTTATTAATAAATGTGACATTGAGTCGCCCTATACGTATTAATAATTTCACTGCAAAGCGTTATGTGGCACATATCATTCAAGTGTTGATATGTGATATTTCAAATTACCTTTAAAATATTTTATTTTTTAATCGATCTAATCTTATCTCATTAACCATTTTGTAAAATATTTAAGTGACTATTCGATACAAATTATTGTTATGTTACAACAGCTTATATTTCAGCTGTACAAACTTGTTCAATAATTTATATTTATATATAGATACGTGATAGATCGTTTCTGCTTCGACTCTTTGATAAGGCTCAAATTAACCATTGGCAATTCAACTGTTAAAGAGAAAAGGCTGCTTTTCTCCAGATTTCATTGCTGTCGACCTAAAGATCTAGGCTTAAAATATTACTGTGTATCAGGAATGACTCCTGTATTAATTCTTGCGATGAAGTCAATTAAGAACAGTTCCATTCCGGCTTATATACTATTGATTAAGCAATTATATTTTTCTCCGTTTCATTCAGCAATCATAGATGATTCGAGCGGTCCAGAAAAGTTTTTTATATTTGCGTAAAATAGTGGTTTTGCTACTGGCTAATTTTCATTATGTTTTAGCGAAATAGTTATCCTACCTAAATGCATTATTTATTACTTAAACAATATTTAGACCATAATGAGTGTTAATACACTTCAAAATAAATTTTAGCACTATATTGCTAATATAGTATTCCTTTCGATGATACACTTAAATACCAACATTTTTTAATAAAAAACAACACCTTTTTATCAAAACCATATGATTACATCAATTAGGATTTTATGTGAAACTATAAATATTAAATGCAATATACACAAAACTTTGCAAGAAATATAATTTAAAATGTAATAACATTACCAACTAATAATGTGGAAAAATGTCTCGCAAACATTTATCAAATTGATAACGTTTTATTAAAAAAAGTCATTCACATTTTCAAGGTAATAATGACGCATTAAAATTAACCATGGACGTATTATATAATTATTTAAAGCAAATTCATGAACACGTGAAATATATCATTTTTAACTTATTGCCGCATATCACGCAAAATATATGACATTACATTTTTTTTATATATACATATATGTGATGTAAACATACCGCTATTTTAGTTAGTCAGCCTCGATATTAGATACTTCCCAAATCATAGCTTAATTACTTAAAATCACTCTTTTAAATCTTAATATTGATTTTTAATATGCTTCTTAACTGATATTGTAAATTTGCTAGGGGTAAAGTCCCGTTGAGCAACTAACTATAAACTAAAAAAAATAGTGCCATTTCACTAATAAAATCATTGTCTACATACGCCATTTAAATTGAACCACATATGTATGGCATTAAACCAGAAGTATCAATGTATAATATTACAGCAGTTATATAATTGTATTATACATTAAATAAAATGAATGAGTTTATCTTTCTTATTTTAACCACAGTTAAAATATATAAAAATCAAGATTGTGTTATCTATTGAAAAAATAGTATTCATAAAGATAACGCATTTTTGCGGTCAATACCACAGTATATTCATATCTAAATCAGTATATTCATGTCAAAGCTTTAAAAATATAAATATTACCGATTTTTTTATTTAAAATATATAATTTAATTCGATTCACAATTCATTAAATTTTAATTTCATTTAAAAGCTTATTTTTGAGCTTTTTATTTTATTTTATTTATAAAGTTTACTTATGAAATTTTATTTTTTTTTGTGGTATACGCAACGCAATTTTTTTTGTAGTTAAAAATCCACAATCATAGCTTAATGCTTTGTATAATATATATCTGTATTTTTATGTTAAATACCAAACTAAAAAATTACAAAACTATAAAAAAAAATTACAGTATTTTAAAAATATAAATAGATATATAAATTTAATACTCTAATGTAATTTTAACTTATTTAAAAGTTAGTTATATGTTCTTTATTAATTATATAAATATATTATTGTGTGAAGTTTATTATTGTAAATATGATTATTATTTTGCGACAAAAAAAATAATACAAAATAATATAAATACAAGATTAAAAAAAAATTACTTATATATTTTAAAAATTAATACTTATTGCATACATTACTTATCTTATTATTAAATAAAAAAATCAATCAAATATAAAATATTGTCAAAGATGAATAATATATAATAAAACTTCAAAATTAAATACACAATGAATTTTTGACTATTTAAAAGCATAGTTTTGCTTTTATAGCATAACAAGCTTTATTGGGCGTTGCCCAATATATAATAGATTTAAACTCATCTTCTATTAATTTGTATTATCCTGTATAACAAATAAATTTTAATGTTTAGCTTGTATTGCAGTAGCACGTATTTGGCCGACAGCACGTCGCTGTTCAGTTACTGTTTTGTTTTATTGGCACGTATTGCAGTAGCGCACGTAATCGGTCATTGTCGCACGTTAGCGCACTTTAAATTTTCACCTTAAAAGTTGAAAATTGAAAATAGCACGGTTGACCTAAAATTGGCAGCTAAAATGGCATGTGCAAATGTCACGTCACTACTGTTAACCGTTCAGGAGGAGTTCTTGTAACAGACAGACACGTGTAATTTCTGTTTTATTGTTTCTAATATATAGTGATCCATAGTTTATGTATATTATTATATTTTTAATGCAACCCTATTTGTGTCAAAAATATTTAATACAGAACAATAATAAGAAAATCCAGAACTAAATAAAGTAAATATACGTTTAGTGTTTTATATCAAAAATAATCATTTTATTTAATCAAAGTTAAAAAATATTAATATTATTGACACTAAAAAATAAAACTAGTAAAATGGTATTATCAGAACAACTTAAATTCCAAATAAACTAAGTTTTTTAATAAAATCTCAAATAAATAAATATTTTTAAATTTATTTTATTGATATTTAAAATTTAACCCACGACTTTATAAATACACGATAATAAATTTTAAATAAGACTTACTACTGTCTAATATTTTTAATTAATATTTCACCTCTGCCTAAACAATAAAAAATGGTTTAAAAACAAATATTTCGTAGCTTTTTTCACTTCACATGTGTGTCACTATTATGTATATATAATAGAAATTCAGAGAAAAAGAGAGAGAGACTAGTGTTTTATATTCTCACCGTTACATGTTGTTTTGTGTGGTTCATTACACCTGTACTAAGCCTAAAATTTACAGCGATTTACCAAATCCAGGACTTGAACAGTTGAAATAAATATTCTTATAACCGACTTCAATATTTAAAAATGAAAACATTTAAGAACAACTAGCAATACAGTTGACATCAGCGTATACTTACATTTATGGTTTTACTGTTATTATGACATTCGAATACGCCACAAATGGATCAAATTTTTGCCAGTAAGATCAAATACGTCAATGTGCAATGGTTTCAAAATGCTGTGTGATTCATCACATGTCGCATCAAAAGCGATTTGACCTATGCAAATGGCAAATTAAACAAAGAATCCAATGGAGCATGTAATTTTGCGCGTTGCCATCACTACACTCCGCTCGTTCGATGCATTAATCCTTGAGTCTTATTTACAGCTCTAGCTGCCTTATCATCTTCACAACAATCAAGTGGAAATAATAACAAATTATTTCAAGGTGACCGTTATTTATTGTCGCATGCTAATGGTAACCCGTACTCAATTACTTGGATTAGAACAGAAATATGATATAGAAGCAGAGATTTTTTTAATATATAAACATTGCTATTTTAGGAGTAAAATACATTCATTAAATTTATAATTCATCAGATATGCTATTTCAATTTAAAAAATCCAGATCCATGTAAGACATATAAAGCTAGAAAAATAAACAATAAAATACAAAACTATGGCACAGTGAGATAGAAGAACACAGAAGTGACTCATCAATTAAAATATACAAAAGATTTTTGCATTATCAAAGGGCAGCAAAACTTATGTGGTTTATAATGCAAAATACACATATTTTAAACCGTATATAGTTTAGCATTTAAAAATATGGATTACTAATAAAATCCCAGTGCATAAAAATATTTATTTTTATTTTAATAAACGCAAATAAAATTAGGATTTTATTTTTATCTAATTGGATATGAATAATTTTCGTTAGAATATCTTAACAACTTATTGTAAAAGTACTCGGATACGACACATTGAACTATATTAAAAAAATAACATTTTTTTAATTATTTGTGCTAAATCTAACACACTTTTATATTTTTATTTAAAAAAGCAATCTGATAAAGTTAAATGAACTATCAAATCGAGCGTCAATTTTAAATGTATCATGTAATCTTGTATTTTTTTAACATCTGTATATATTTGTGTTAATTTGATTTTATGCTATACAAAATATATATTCAGGCACAGTGAGATAAGAGGTGACTCATAAATTTGAGTTTTTGGAATAAATAGTCAGGATAAGAATATTATTTTTTATGTAGTTAAGCTAACAATTTAAAAGCTTTATCTACATATTTTGTATGTATAAATTAATAAAAATATAATATATTCATTTTTGTACTTGAATCGCCAAAAAAATGCTTAATAATTAAAATTACAATTTTATTTTCTATAAATATAGAGACGTAAAGAATATTATGTCAACGAAATTAATCAGATTTTTTCAGTACTATTTTTTAATACACACTGTGTTCATTATTATACTTAAAAATGAAACTGTTTTGTGCAAAATAAATTGCTTTTCGTCTATTTTTAATAATCTTTTATACAAAAATTAATACAAAAATATATTTTCGATATATCTTGGTTTTTAGTACACTTAAAACCAATTTAAAAACTAAAAATTAAACACAATAATTTTATTAGAAATTAAAAATATATAGAGTTTTATGTGAAAAATGTATCTTTAAATATTTTATTTATCAAAAAACACAAAAATTATTAGATATATAGTATTTATACATTCCTTATTAAAAAAAATATATTTTTTACTTTTTTACGCAAAAATTCAAATAAAAATTATCAAAAAAAAATTTAAAATCACTACAAAAAATATTATTTTATGATTATTTTTGCCTTTATAATATTTTATAAATTATAATAAATTTAACTAATTTAAAGCTAAAAATTAGACACTATACTTTTATTAGAAATTAAAAAAATGTAATGCTAAAAATTTGACACAATAATTTTATTATGAATTTTAAAAAAATATTTTTAAATATTTGTTTTGCCAAAAAACACAGCTTATTTTAATGAAAAATTATTTTATATAAAATACAAAAATTAAAAAAAAATAAGAAATCACCACAAAAAATATTATTTTATGATTTTTTTTGCCTTTATAATATTATATAATTTATAATAAATTATATTATAGTACACTAATTTAAAGCTAAAAATTAGACACTATAATTTTATTATGAATTAAAAAATATAATATAGCAAAATAACTACAAAAAATATTTCAAGCCAATCATTTTTTTACTGTAGTGGTGTATAACGTTTACTAATAATATATGTGTATTATTGGTTTTTTTTTTTATTTTTTCATATTAGTGGTAACATAAAATTGTTAAGTAATAGTTAATATATTTATATCATAGCATGTTATAACAGACATAGCCAAATTTAGTTAATTAACAATGTTATATAATACATTTACAAAATATAAAACAATACTATTAAAAATAATTTAATAATTAATTTTTTATAGTCAATCGAATATTTCTATGATATGACTACAACACTCAAATGCATAATCTTATTATCTGCACAATTATTAGCGGTTTATTAAAACGTTGAGTTAAAACATATCGAGCATTCTTATCAGTTAAATGATAAGCTGATAAGATATCTGCGGCGAATAGCACACAAAGACTCTTCGCGTAATAAAATCATCAGGTTTTTAATATTCAAATTGACACGTTTTGCCGAAAGATAAGATTAGATTGCTAAAACAAAAATTATGTATGAAAAAATAACAACAGTATTAAAAAATAAATGCATAGTAACTAACCAAGAGATTTTTTTTGTTCATTATATGATGTTATAATAGCTTACATTCTTTTGGCGTTGGCAACCACATTGTTAATTAGTTCCAAGTATACCTTCAGGTTCTTGTCTGCACGAAGCACTTCTTCGACTGTTATCTTCGAACATAGGCGTATATTTAATAAACATATTCTTACTTTAGATTTATGAATTTGCACATCAATTAAATAACTAGAAATAAATTAATCGCGATAGATACAAAAATATTAAATTAACTACACAAAAATTTGTGAGGCATACCTGTTTTTGAGATAAGCGTTAAAGAATAATAAAGAGTGGGCCTTTTCAACATTTTGTTTCGATAAACTAACAAATTCTACGAATTTCGGCCATAGTAGACACACATAAATATTATATTCAATAATGTTTTTCAAAAGCGTAAAAGCATTTTTTTGTTGAGAAGAAGTTTTCGGTGTCTCGCATTTTGAAATCAAATAAAGGCGCATAAAGGTCAATGATTTTGGAGCGGCACTAATCAGTCAGGTATATTGAGGGAGAAAACGACTAAATGTGTTGCTCAGGTATACTAATATTAATCAATAATCAAATTTAATACGTCTACGAAGTACTGAGAATCATCACGAATTATCTCTTTCTAGCTATTTTCTAAAACATACTATTAAATTTGTCTTAACGATAATAATCTAATTTTTAAATTAACTCTTTAATCAAGGGTCGATTTTTAAATTTATTATTTTTATGTTAATTTTTTTCATCATCATATACAATATACATTTTTCTAAAATGATCAAAACCATAAAAAGTAAGTAGAAAATAGAGTAAAAAGTAATCCAGTAGAGTGTGTGTATATGTGTTTTTTTTAAGTTTCCGTCGTTCGTGGGCGATCGAGTGACCCGAGTGCATATTGTTCGCAGAGGTCTCAATATGGCCATGTCCTGATATTCCGACGGCCATCTTGGTCAAGGGCTACCGACGCCATTGAACGACGCTCATATACGAGACGAGTGACGTCTCTGTGTGTGTGTTTGTGTCGATTTCATGAAACAATGACATAATATCGTTCATTCCACATAGATGTGCAGTCTAAGGTCTATTCAATAACTATTGACAGAGGCGATAATAAATTTTCCGTATATCACGTGTCCCATATCAAGAACGACTTATGAACATTAGCTAATAACAACAACATACTGATTCACTGATGAATTGGATTGCAAATAAAATAGGCAGAATTTTTTATCCTTATATTTTAGATTGCTATAAAAATAATTTCAGCTCTTGAAGATCTAATGCCTTAAACTCCGAAGTGTGAATGCCAGTCAAAGTTTCTTAAAAAATGTCTTAGAGGAGTCCACGTGAAAAATATTTGAAGGAAAGCAATTATTGGTTACTCCATGGCTCTATTCTAGATTTTGTTGTCCGTCTGTTTTTATTAGGACGACCAACTACAGAAGGGTAGCTCGTTTTTTCAAGTATATTGTCATTGACCGCTAAAGCAAGTCAGAAACAGTCGTTTCGAAGGCAAACCCAACGCACTCGTTATCTCTTCTTAATGCAACGGATATTTAATCCTTATTAATTTATAGCTTGTGCTCTGTGACTTGAGCTGTTAAAATATTTTTCACGGTGGTGCCCTAAAAACGCTTAATCACGCCGAATTTATATTTGATTTTTATTAAAATGTTTTATATATGTTTTTAATTTTAACTGTGCTATTTAATGAATAATATACATCCGGTAAAAAATAAATAAAATACATAGAAAGGTTGCGTATATGTGATCCAACATATTCATTTTATATGTTTGTGTATGTGAATGTGAGTCATTCTTAGCTGTGAACAAACCTTCACACACGAATGAGGCATCCAATAAACGAATTAATTGAAAGCCTTTGGACTTAACGACACTCTGAGCGTCGGATCTGACGACAAAAATGGCGCCGTTCACTCCCACAATAACACACCCCTATAAAACACAATTGTTTAAGTCTACGGCTAAAAGTGACATTTTTCATTTCCTCTTAAAAAATCAGTTCCGTTTAATGTCTCGCGTTAATAAATCTATATGCATCTCATGTATCATATTAAAATCTGTTCTCACTATGTAATGAGAAACTCGCCCTCTTTATATATGTATATGGTGCTACCTGTTAAATGAGTATTTTACTATGTTCCTAACTGTTATTTTTATTACTCATAAACGACACAGACATGGACAACATAAACTCTAACTTTGTTGATGACTTGAAAGTGCTCAAAAGCTTCCAAACTTTTTTGATGATGAGCTAATAAAAAAAATATTTTTTTTATTAGCTCATCTCATTTTTTTTAGCAATGGAAAGTGCAATGACGTGTCATTTTAAAGATCTTTATTGGAGTGGAGTTTTTACCTTCTTCCTTTTTTCATGCCAATAATTCACTTATGCCCATAGACATCCAGCTTCTTAATACTTGATGAATTGAAAAGTGCTTAATGGTTCCAAACTTTTTTTGCAAACCGATCTGAATTCCATGAAGAGATGAGTTAATGGAAAATTTTTATCTGTCAGCACTGGAAAGTGCAATGACGTGTCATTTTCTAGATCTTTATTGCAGTTGAGTTTTTGCTTTCTGCTTTTTGTCATGCCGATTTCAATGAAGATTTTCGCAGTTGACATAGACATCCAGCTTCTTAATACGCTGACATTGTTTGTTAATCTGTTCAATATCAGCTATGAGGGTTGGCCTGATTTATTTTATCTAATTTTAGTATTTCATATTTTTTAATTTGCCTATTGAGTGTGGTATTTTAATATATACGTATATAATAAAAAATATAGAGAACATATAGTAGATGTTTGTCTGATAATATTTATAGTAACAACTTCAAAGTTAGTAGCAGAAGCGTATCTACTACAATGGATAAACAATGTGACGCTAATAAATCATAAAAAATCACAGTTGATTTATCTAAGCGTTTGAGGCCTATTATTAAGTTACGCCGTGAACACCGTGTAGTAAAGGATGATGATTTATATAGCACGCGTGCTCGTGTATTGTGTACTTTTCAATACGTCATCATGTGTTTAAAAAATACCAACTATAATTATTTTATTTTAGAAAAATAATACTTATTTATTTTATGCCTAGATTTGATGGATTTATGTATTAGAAGTATTGAATTATATTTTTCTATTTTAAAAAATCAATCCAGATATATTTTATTATTGCATTATTTTTTATTTAATTTTGAGTAACTTACAACTTATAAATTAATTACGAAATAGTATAACCACCTACACAATTAATTGAGCGCCCATTCTAATAACCATTTTGAACAAATGAAAAGAGAAGGAAAGGATCTCTAAGGTACAGAGGTCTTGAGACTAAAAAATTGCGTTAATAATTGTTAAAATAATTATTATAGAAACTATTGTGGGCGAGTATCGTTATTCTCGGAGCGGTGGTGGAGAAGCTAGCGGAGGGATGATGTCCAGTGGATGGTCCTCGGAGGTTCATTCCTCTCTGCTGCGGTGATCGTCTATCATCACACATCACTCTCTGACTTTTACATTTAATTTACATTTTTATATATATGTATTTATTTAAACATGTTCATAAAATAAACTGTTATCAGATTTTCCAGCGTATGTTTTAGCTGCAAAGTCACACCCATTTTATACTACCGCGGGAGTAAAATAATTTTTCCATAATCTGCCGCAATGTATTATATAAAATTGTAAGATTAATTTATTGATGTTTACAAAAGCACGAATAAATTAATAATATCATTTTACGTTGAGCCTTGTCATTTGCTACTTTATTTTAATTTCGTTATATAAAAGGTCATAAACGAAAAAATAATAATAATATGTATCTCGTTACATGAAAATTCCATGAAATCGTGGTCCCACGAAGGTTATTGGATTCAAGTTTCCCACGCGATGTCTACGCTTTCTGGTCATCTTGGGACAGATGCCATGTCATATTATGGCGACAGTGACCGAAGAAATCAATAAACCAGGGTCGTGATTGACAGGGCGTGGGCGACCTATCGGCTATATTGATTGCTGCTATGCGGCTCGATCCTTTGCGGCAGCCCTAGTTAAAGGTCAAGGCTCGCGTCATTGGCAGTGCTCGCATTTTTATTCAATTTCGACCTATAGACCTAGTATGAAGCAAATTATGTAATATTAGCAGACTTAACTGGATCAATGATACCCAAACTTGTGATCCATCGGTATATTAATAATATACAAATAAATAATCTTCACTTATCTTCTACAGGATCTTATCGTGTATGTCAGCTCTTCAATTTTTTATTTTACTGCCGAAAACATTTTGTCTTTCATCAACTTATTTGATGCGGTAATACAGAAAGGCATAGTTTATAAAAATGTTGGACCTCTATTTAACTCGATTATTCCTGAGTTATTTCAGCGATCTTATGGCGGCTGACTGTCAAAAGAATATTTCACCCCTTCGGAAGTATATAGAGATGAGCTTCCATCAACCGTCAGCTCTTTCGTGTCGGAAAATACCATAATAAGTAATTTTCCTAATCTCATTCACCATCATAATATTCCTACAATCACGATAGAAAAATTCAAGAGATAGAAATTTCTACTAAAAGTTGCAAGTAGCGATTCTCTCTTCACGTAAACGACATCTGCAAAAATCTTTGTGGTAAGAAACGCGTTTCACATTACTTTATTTATTTTATTGTTATTCGTGTACTTTATTACAATATAGTTCGCAACATCTATAATATCGAATCCACAATTATCCAAATACCTCTTACTTTTAATGAGTTTTAAAGAAGGTTCTTAAGAAACGTTTATATAAGAATATTTGGTTATGATCCGTTCATGTATCTTAATAGCTTTTATAAGAGCGTAAAGATACGATACGTATGTCACTAGAGATTGCAATTGTTACGGGATTTTTTATGTCGGTATTACCGAGAGAAAAAAACAGCAAATACCGGTATTTTTATTAATTGTTAATAAAAAGGACAAAAAAATGTCATTTCATTCAAAGTCGAATCGAATGCTTTATTGCTAAGATTATGCTGTTTTATATCGATTAATGTTGATACATGCTTGCGAATTTTGCGAAAAATTTGTTTGAAAGTATTGAATAAATATGTAGTAACTATTGTCATTCATATTTTTTTTTGTAAACATAATAAACAAGCTGGCCAAACTTCGACTTAATTTGCCTAAATGTGTGACATGACTTAAATGCAGATTTTGCGTATCAAAAAATAAAAGGCTTTTAAACAATGTTCCTTACATTCAGGTTCTTCTAAAAATATTTTATACGCTGCTCCTCATTTTCTCTCATTTCCTCAACTTTTTATTATTTTTTATTTTGGGTAAAGGTATAATATTAGCAATATTCAAATTATCAGGTATTTCTCTTTCTGAAAGTGCTTTATTTACTAAATAATTTAATTTAGTAGTATCTCCCAAGTTTCTTTAATGATATTTATTTACATCTAATTCATCAGTATTGTTTTTTTTTTTAATTTACAAATTATATTGTGAATTTATTTTAAAGATATTGCTTCAAATTCACTGAATTTTACATTCAATGTTTCACTATTGTATTGTACTTAATTATTGTATTTAACTGAGGTATTGAATTCACAATCTCTTCTATTCTTTCTGCAATTATAATATATATGAGGAACTTTATATATATTTATGTCAATCTTAATTTTTTATTGTTTTCCACATCTTATTTAACTCTTCATATAATTTTTTAGCTATTCTTAATTCTTTGACTTCCATATTATTATGTTTCATTTAAGACTTTATATTCTATTTGTTTTATTTTTAATATTTAAAATATTTTATATGATCTTTTCTCTTTAAAGCATCTTTAACATCACCTTTAAACCACTTTGGGTTGTATTGATATATGTATATATTTTAGGTGTGCACCATTATTATGTAATGGTTATCATAACGTACTAAAAAAACCTATCAAGCCATAGTATTTAGATTTGTATCAAAAAATAAAAATAGTAATTTAGATTAAAATGTATATTTTAATGTGTAATAAGTAATAAAATCTAAAGTAATTTATTTATATTAAATAAATCTACTTGAAATCGATTTTTTATTATGAACGAAACTAACTAGCATTATTTCACAAATAAATTACTTTAATGTGAATTGTCTTACATACTTAATTAGCATACTAAAAATAATCCGTTGTAATACAATATCTTAAGATATTATCGCAAAAGTTAACAACGTTTTTAATTCAGGCAATCGCCAGTTCGCGAGCTCTGCCTACAAATTTTCATTTTTTTCCTTTAAAGGTCAAAGGAAAATTCTCCCTTCGGCTCGATTTTCATCCCTGATTAATAATGCCTACGCTGCGTGCTCTTTTTCAGATTGCCAAAAAAATTCAGCGCAGAAAAAAAATCAATCTGTGCGTTTCGTAGAATAATATACAAGGATTTATAACAATGATACATCATAATCCGACTCCTAACACTGATAGCTTATAAAGTTGTTATTTTGCATATTATTAATAACAAGCAATACTATATGGGGAATGATTGACCAGATTAAGACAGCGTGTCATTAAGAAGGTTGACGATGAATCAGACAATGGCAATGACTTTTCGATCACGTAAGCCAAAAGTTTTAGTAGTGATTAAAACACATTCCTTATTAAGAAATAATTAAATAATGATCCAAACCATAGATTTTTTTGCGCTCTTTTCAGTCACAATAAACGTAATTAGCAGACACTATTTAGTTGGTTTTTTTTTACAAAAATGAAATAAATAAGTGGTGATTCTTTAAAAATCTAAATAATCAAGTTAATCGTTAATATTCTAATCGCGTCTCATAATCAACATAAGTAATTGATTAAACAATATTTTTAGCCATCTATTGTGTAGCAAAGACCATTTCCCATTTGCATAATGGTTCTCGGAAATTTTCCTTCGTCCTTGAGGTCCATTTTTTGACACTGCCTTCGATTAGTCATGTCATATTTGCATTGTACATAACGAAAGAATTATTGCGGCTGGTAACAACGCTCACAAATACATGTGGCAACACCGTAAAACCATATCGATATCAACGCGCTAAGAACGCTCGGCGAAATCGCTATTTGCATAATACGCCTGATAACGAGTCAGGCCGTGTGCACAATTTGACAGGAAATTATTGTTAACATTGTTTTGACACGATAAGCGAGGTATTTTTAAACAAAAAATATGTAATACTATCTTTTTAGACACTTTAAACGTTAACGTGATAATCAACGTATTTTTTAATAATATCAAACATTATCACAACAATATAAAACATGATTGTAAAAGAGAGCCATTTAATTAAACATTCTCTAAATCTGTCTAGCGAATAATTAATCCATTATTTAAACAGCATATTTTATTAAATATCATTTAATACAATATGTAATCATTTATAATAAATATAAAAACTTATTCAGGCGCTTAAAATATATTGCCTACCAAGCGTCCTTTCCAAACAAAGCGTACTTTTTTCAGCAGTTATAATTTACGCAATTGTTTGGTCAAAAGGTCTCTCATTAATTATTGTGTAAAATACTATGTGTATCTTACTTTCGAGATGTGCTGATTTTCATTTACATTGATTCAAAATCTACGATATAATAACCGATAAATAATAACATTGAGTGATAGAAACCCCCACAGTATGTAATAATATGTTTTATCCGCAGCTTCCACATTTTTCTCTTTGTCCACCCAACTGTTGCATAACATGCGTCTCTTGATCTACATTTCAAAGGATTTTAAACGCATCCACACCTCTACTAGTGTGTGGAAGAATCATTTACCATCATTATTTGTTAAAGATACGGTCTTAATCTACCGTGAAATCCCTAATTTATACAATAAATCTAAAAAATATGTAAATGTCTGATTTTTAGTTATGTTTAAAATTCTAAGAAATTGTATTACACGAGTCTTGCTTTTTAATGTAACGATATCGCGTCGATGTATTTTTTTAATGAGCGTTCTCCTGACATAGCTTGATACAATATTTACTCTATTTTTCTTCATCTAGGCACTAAGATACTTTAAATACATTTTCTGTTTTTAAAAAACTAAGCAATATTAGATGTTTTGGGTACAAAGCCTTAAAAAGCGTTAAAAGCGCAATAAATTAAATCCTTTTTATGATACGGCGACAGGTTGTAATGCCTTTGCTATGCATACCATACTAACAATGAAGGGATTTGCTATAAGCATCACAACAGGATCTTCTGCAACTTATTTTAAATGCTAAAACAGATCCCATCAGACATTAATGTTTGAAAGTCGTGCCTAAGTAAACTAAAAAAAATGTGTGTACCAAAAAATTGTCCAAACAAAAAAAAAATTTTGTATCTGTTTTTTTTAAATTTTATTTTATTTTTTTATGTACTTCAAATTGCTTTTGAAACTTAAACTTCAAGTTGTCGATGAAATTATATGGTTCTTTAATTTAACCCAAACCTAACTTAAACGCAACTAACTTAAAGTAGGCATTATACAATTATTATATTCATTTAGGTTAGTTTGAGTTAAAAAGTTAAACAGCAAATAAACCATAAGCTGATTTTTTTTTTTCATGTACTTTAAGTTGTCATTGAAAGTAGTAAATTTTTAAGTTGTCGTTGAACTTATATGGTACTGTAAGTTGTCATTGAAACTTAATTTATCAGTTGCGAAACGGCTATTCTGAGAGAGCAGCCGCTTCCCTCTTCACGTCACCCTGGTCTAGATATGACGTCCAGAAGCCAGAGTACATTTCAATTTTAAAAGTCGACTGGATTCTTAGCAATACAAGTTCACGAAAAGCTCACGTATATATTACAATAATGGACAAATAATGCGTAAACGTTTTAATTGTTGCGCAATAATCATTTCTAGATTAAATAACTCTTTTTCTAAATATAATTTAAACTAGATTCACTTGTATTATGTTCTCAATACTATATCTGTACTTTTTAAGTTAAGCTTAATGATCTGAATTCTTGCATATCTGCAAGTGTCAAGGAAATTCGAAAAATTTAATAATATCGTAGCTTACCATAAACCGTTTGTCAAACTCACAAATAAACCCTTTTTTACAAGACGTCTGATGAGAATTTCAGCTTTTTTAAAATATGAATGTCAAATTCATCAATTAAACGATTCTTTCAATGAAGAGATTAAATCAGCAGCTAAATTTACAAATCAGTATTTTATTTAGCATAGACATGAATTAGCTCGCCAACGAAGCTATAAAAGCTAAGTAAATATTTTCTATCAACTCGCATGTTAATTTTTTTATCACGCAAAAAACAAAAGCTTAACAAAAAATCCGATGCAAGGACAATTTGGAAAACGCAAGAAATAATTCCATTATTTGGCAACAAAAAAGAAAATCTGTGCACTATTTTTAGCGCTGCTGTTATATTTTCACATAAAAAATATGATATTTTTTCGCATAGAGTGGAAAATTGAAAAAAAAATGTCAACACTAATATTTTACCATAATTTTCAGTTTTAAATTCTAATGATATAAGTACACATGTGATTCTATAAAATATAACAATATTTTTGAGCAGTTTATAAATATTTAAAAAGCGAATAATACTGAGATATGAACTTAACTAAAACACCAAATTTTCAATGAGTACAATAATAATAATTTACTTTATAATTCACAACCGTAAAGTGTTGAGAAGTAAATAAAATGTTATGACATGCGAAAATTTATGATTTGCAATAAAACACGTTATAAACGTGTATCAATTAACATTCGTTGATGGTATTTAAATATCCACAATTTACATGAATTTAAGTAAGAGTCGTCAACATGATTTAATAATAAAAAAATCTGAAATTCGGCGAACCCTTATTAGAAATAATTTATGTAGCCATTTTTAATTTTTGTTTAAATCAATAATTTAATATCTATTTATTTTACTTACTAAAATATATACCTAAATATAAACAAATTTCAATATAGTTACTTTTAAAAAGCATGCTTATAAATCTTTTGACACCTGCTTTTTATATTGTAACCTTAAGCTTACCGTAACACATTACAGTCTTTTATTTTTGCGGAACTAAAATATTTTTACGCTAATAAAATAATTATAAGTATATAAATCATTATTGTGTTAGCATAATGTTTTTACAAATTTAAGCTACATTATTTTAACCCTCAAAACGCGTGAACGAATTGACCGTCAAGTTGCTAAAATAAACAGCAAAGCGTTATCTAATAAATCATGGTGTTTACAAGTTGTTAGTGAGACAGAAATAAACTATATAAACCTTCGAAACAAATTATATAGTAGGCGGTGTTTTATTTGTCGATGACTTGGGAGTGACGTTTGAGCAGAGATGGAGATTTTGTATACACATTGGCAAAATTTTCAATAAGGCGTCAGAATACTCAGCTTCGTTATGCGGAGCGCGTGTCAGTTCAATAATTTGCTGGAGAGTCATGTTCTGTACGAGACGCTAGTTCGTAGATTTTTCGAATATGGCTCTATTGTCTTGAATCCAAGTAAAGCGAAGTACTCTTCGTTATTGGAGAGAATTAAAAAAAAATCTGAGATATCTTTACAAGAGAATATACGGGTCGTATTTAATTCATTTCATTCTTGGTGTAGGGCTTACTCAATAAATCTCTTTTTATAAATACTAAGGGGCGGTGTCGACAAACTGTCAATGCTCAAGGACTCTTGGCTGCGAGCTTGAGAGTCATGATCGCGTCCCATATTCTTACCCGTTGTGACCAGGACGTCAGCGCTTCCACGAGCCATCCGGATTCTTACCAAGCTTTGTAAGCACAAAGATATTTTCGGTGGTAGCTATGAGGAGCTGAAATTTTTTTTTGAGTTTTTGTTTGTATAATGGCCACCATGACGCATTGGGAAAACCTATCAAGTCATAATGTTTAGATTTTCAATAAAAAATAAATTAAAGAAAATTTTTATATTTCAGTTACTAAATGAATAAAAAATATATTAATAATAAAATTGCCTTACTGACATCGATCATCATTTTATTACTGTTCGCTCTTTGGAATATATCGTTGCGTCAGACGAAAATCATTAGAATTTCCATCGCGTACCTATTGTCGGTGACAGGTCATTGACAGTTATTTGCATCGTTAATAGCGTGATTGACAAATCGAATTCTTGTTAAATGTACACCCGATCGAGTTTAACGCAATTGATACCTATAATTTGGGTTTTAATCGTAATTTGATAATAATTAATATCGTATCTGTTGTGAAAACAAAGGATCAATGACCTAACTGATATTAAAACATTTATTAAAAATTAATATAGCATCATTTAAAATATTTACAATATTTGTGAATGTGCTAGCAAAGCAATGAAGCAATCTGTGCTTCTGTCGATTAAAGAATTTAGAGCTGTTTAATTATTTTATTTATTTATTTATTTAGCTAATTGCTTATAAATTAAACAAATTTATTCAAAACATACATATAAACATAAACATAACATATAAAATACTTTATTAATATAATGTGATTCTTAATGCACAAAGATGTATCTCTACTCCATTGAAGAAACTCGCTACATTTTTATTTTTGTGGATCGTCCCAGAAATATATGTAATACAAATTCACACCTCCATACAATATTCCCCTGGCCGTACTCGTTTTCTTATACCTAACTATCCTTAAATTGTTTCTTATTTTAGTATTAAATATATGTACATCTTTATTTATTATTAAATACTGTGCGTAACATATTATTTTTTAACTCACATATAAATACTAAAACATTCATCAATAATATTTCTTGAATATCCAACCATAATATTCTATCAATCATACTTTTAAAATTAGCAAATTTATTTTTAATTATTATAAACATAAACATTTATTTTTGTATTTTACATATATGCATCTAAAACGGCTCTATTTACTAGTTTAGGGGGTTAGAAAACTACGGCCCGCTAACTAAAAATAGATTTTACATTTTCAAACTCTTGTAAATATATAAATATGTACTATACTGGAACAGCGATCCATCGAGTAGTTACGTAAGTGGTGCTCCTATTGCTTCGCATTCAACTGTGACGTTGTGCGGTTATAATTCGATGGCGTGTAACGCTTTTTACGATATTTTGTTCTTATTTTATTACATGTGAACTTTGAATCTTATTTTGTTATCGAATTATGTTTAAAATTATATAAAAGACATTTTTTTCGCATAAATAAAATATACATAAATAAGGCTGTAACTTAAGTAGCTCATTTATTACCTTATAAAATAAAATCATTTACTGGTTAATTGTTAAAGTCGTGTATGATTGTTACAGGGCTATTTAAATATATTCGGCTTTCATTGAGAACGGTTACTAGAAATCTTGAGCACATTGTGAGTTACATCAAAAGGCAATTTAATAAAAAAGCAAAATATTTTTAAATGTTTTCTTTCGCTTCACTTACTGATTCCCAACCTTATTCGATTTTAAACGCATTTACTAATCCAAGTTTTCTGAAGGCGCGCTTTAATATTGACTATTTTCAGAGATTTTATTACATTTTAAAAAAAATTAGGCATGTATGATTATAATATATAATAAAAGAAAAAATATTGGGGGTTCCAGTATGGTATTTACTTTAAGTGAAATGCCACTTTTTGTAGATTAATACATAATATTTAATAATTTAATAATTTGACACATATTTTTGAGTTTCAGTTTTTCAAAAAATGTATTTTTGAAAAAGTAGAATTTGTTGTATAATATTACGAAATATTTCTGCCTCGACTCCTTCCAATAATATATTAGTAAAAAAAAACTACTTTATTGTATTTTTCTTCTTAGTTCCGGATTGCGCAAAATATATGTACAATATTGAAAAAACGTTTTTTTAAAAACACGTTTATAAATCATCTTGTACTAATTTTCATATTTTTAGCGCCAGCCTTGTGCTTAGTTATTGTTGGAAAAAATAGGAAGCTTGTGAAAATGCAAATTGTTCTAAAGCCCTGATTATTCATTGTATTATTTACCGGCATGAACTTTGTGGGAAATATCTCAATCTATCATGTTGTATTGAACCAGTTCTGTCAGTCATGAACTTAACCATCGTCGGTTCCATGACTTTTTTTATCAGAAATGAAAGTCAAATATCCTTGCTTTCCCATGCAGCAGTTCAATGGCTCAGTCATGGTGATACAGTTTTATCAAGATTTTTTGAACTCAGAGGAGCGATTGAAATTTTTTTCTAACAAAAAAAATATTTTCGAATATTAAATGCTTTAAACCTTTTCTGCGAATATCATAGGATTTCTTCAACAAATTTAACTTAAAATACAATGAAAAACAGTCCTCAAATATAAGCTTAAGCTGCGGTATAGTAATTTTGACGTTGAATGAGTCATCATGATTTAAATTAATAAAAAAAAATTTTCGCAAAAAAATTTGCTGCGGTTATATTTTCTTAACTTGAACTGTAGTTCTAGCAGCGTTTATATTAATATTTGTGATCAGCAGCTCCTATGTGAAAAGACAATTTTAAAGATGAATTACATACTATTCGCTCACATCCCGAGAGGAACTCTTCCGTACCAAAAAGGGATCAATTTCCGCTGTACACTCGCCGCCACACCACCTACTAGACTTCCCACGGACATCACACCTACGCCAGCTTCTCCACCACCACTCGGAGAAAACATCTCGCCACTTATCGTCTGTCGGAACATGAGTAAATAATATAATAAAAACTCGAACTAGATTCTACCAAGCGTCTTACTGGCTACGAAGTCACACAGCGTTCTCAAACCTTTAAGATAAAATATGTAAATAGATGATATTTTTTACTTCTTACTTTAATTTTGCTTTTTGGCTTAGACTTAGCCGCATTCTTAGCACCTTATATGTTTGCCTCGCCTTTAACCAAAAAAGTTTGCTGACCCCTGCTCTATCTCAATGTATACCTTGAAAACACAATTCGATCCTTAGATCAGAATCTTTGTCGATTTTTTTGTCTTTGTCTTTGCAAGTTTGTCGACCCCTGCCTAAATTCATTGACAGAATATTAAACGGACTGTCTGTGGAGGGATGCGCGCCACGCGACAGGATATTTCTGGAAGGCGTCACGCGCAGGATATCAGGATATTTCTGGACTTGTGCTATTTCGGTGCATAATTTAGCCGCAAAGGGCGCCACTGACGCCCACGTGTCAATGTTCTTTGCGGCTTTTTTGCGGTAATCCATATTATCAGTAATAAAGTAATATATATATCAAGTAGTATACATCTATTATAAAGAGAAAATTAGTTCGCTTATGAAAATTTTCAAGATCGAATTCTTCTACATTACTATATATTTTATCATTGCCATTGCACTCTTGGACAACCCGATCCGTCTTTTATTTCTGGATCACGTCCACGGTTATTGAACAGAGTTGACCCAAGCTAGACAAACTCCTTCATAACCTCTAGAACCGGAAGTCAATTGTCCTTTTCGAGACTCAACTGCCACGTGTCTCCTTTTTTATTTCAAAACTCGCTATTGGTTACAAATTAAACTTATAATAAGAAGTAAAAGCTCATTGACTTATGTAGATACCTGTCAAGATTTGACGGCCACTGATTGCGCAACCCGCGAAAGTGAAAGTGACGCTCTTGTTATTGTTGTTACGTTTAGTTCGAAGGTGATCCGATTGTTCCTTTCACGTGTAATTGAGCTAACACTAATACGGAACTTAGCATATGAATTATTTATACACTCAATACTATAATAAATTTATTTTAATGATTACTTTTCAGCTCTTTCGATGTTAATATAGGATATTTTTCAATTTGTATATCCGTGTTCAATTTCAAGAGGAACCACTAAGCAGTTCTCAAAATATCATTATTCTGGCTAATCCAATAATCTATTCTTAATACGTTACTGCCAATAAAAATTTGCGCTAGGCTAAATTAAGTTCTTATCACACATTGAATAGATTAAAAAATAAAACTAAAACCATTGTTGTAATTTGATGGCACCGGTGCACACCGTGGCGCAGCGCTATACTTGTGTACCGAACACTGGTGAGCACCATGGTATTTATCATAAATATTACGGTTACTAGACGTATATATTTGTATGTATATGTCTAAATTCCGCAAAGATTTTTCGTATAACTGTGTTTTTTAACCTAGCCTAGTAAAGTTAAAATATTATTCGAATGAACTTTTTGATCTAGTTAACTTAATTTTACCCATCAAAAATGTTTGAGCAAGTGTGTTTATTTTTATAAATACACTTGCTCAAACATTCTTGATAAGTTTACTAGATCAAAAAGTTCGGAAAATTCGTCACTATTATTATTAATTATTTTTGTCACATAAAAACAAGTTTTACTAATTTTTTTTTGTAAAATCAAAAATACGGATTTTGTCAAAAAATGAATTAACTAATTAAAAATACTAACATAAGATTTTTATGAAAATTCAATCAATTTTTTCATCACTAAAATGGCAAAATAAAACATTACTTTCTTGTAGCGATTATATACTCAAAATATCAGAATTTTCACTTAAAGAAACATAAATAATTTTTTTTAAATTAATTTAATTTATATGTTGAATCATATAATATAGTAAAATAAAATTTAATATTTTGTTATAAAGTATAAATAAAATAACATTTTTCCCAAATAACAGTATAATAATAAAATACTGATCACTTTTTTGTACCGATATTATACTCAAATTTTGATATTTTCCACCTAATAAAACATAAGGAGCATAATCTTTTTAAAAATAAATTATAATATAATATATAGTACAATAAAATTTAATAAATCTGTTATAAAGTATAAATAAAATCAACAAGATTTTTAATAATTTCATTGTTTGATAATTTTGCCTATTTCTTTAGAACAATAAAATAACAAAATACTATTTACTTTTTTGTAACGAGTTCATACCAAAGATTTATTTTTTCCACTTAAAAGCGTTTAATTAATATAATATTCAACCCAAAATTTTGCTTTAAATTAATTAAAAATTTACAATATATAGTGCAACTAAAAATAAAAAGAGTTTTACTAATTTTGTCGAAGCATTTAATAAAAATGCTTAAAAAATAAAATCTATTACACACAAAAAGGAGACCACAAAACGTATTTTTATATTTAAATACAGAAATATTTTTAGAATTGTCGATATACGATATATAAATATATTTATTAAAGAAGTGTATATTTTTTTATTATAAACAATATTTTACTTTGATATTTTTTTTGTTACGTTTCTATTTTTGTAGTAATAAAAATATATTATATTAAGTTATACAATCGACTATATCAATAGAGCTGTTTTTATTAGGAAAAAATAGATACAAACAATATATCACAGTGTGTATTCACGTGCTACAAATATTGTTATTTATAATATATATTCATAGCTCAAACTATAGCATAAACTCTAAAATATTGTAGCCATTTATTTTTTTATTCGTATTGAGTTTTTCAATATTTATTAAGAGCAATTCAATATTTATTAAAAGCTATATATAAAATATAAAAATGCACACATTATATGCAATAAAATTATTATATATGTTTTAGCACTATATCGAAAACCAATCGTATAGTACCAACTGTAGCACACCGTAAAATGCACCGAATCGACGCAAAGGAAAGTAAACATTCAGAGGCGCGCAATCGTTGGTCTTTAGATTATTATTTATATGCACAAAAAAATAATAAAAATACACATCACTTCAGATGGCTCATTAGCTAGCCCGATATCGAGTCTTTAATTAATTGATATCGTGTTAACACTTAGCGCTGGCAAACGACCGAGACAAATTACAAACAAGTCACACGACGAGTTTTTGCGGCGATAAGTCTCGGTAAAAGGAAATCGATCCGATAAATATCGATCACTATGGCAAGCTATAAATGCATTTTTTCATTCGAGCAAGAATATAGAGATAGTTTTAAATACTAAAAAAATTAAATATACATATCATTAGGGCTCTCTATATATTTTTTTAATAAATTTCAGATATTTTTTTGTATAGATTTTTCTCGTATAACTTATTTTTTTAAATTAAATAACATGATAAAAGTATAGGTATATTTTTTTATTATATAACAGAAGAATGATTTTAATCAGCATCAATTATAAAAATGCAGGTAAATTTGCTAATAATATGTATTAAAATTAAATTAAGACCATGGTCAAAAAACAATAAATAGTAATATTTCAAAACACAAAAAAAAAATACAAAAAAAAAAATAAAAATCATGAAATAATATGAACCGGACCAGCTCCTCGTAGCTGATATTAAACATATCAATGTACAAGGAGCCGGATGACGACAGCCACTGGTGAGTCATCAATACGGTCATCAAAAGAGGACGCAATCGTAATTCTCGTAAGTCAATCAAAACTGTAAATCCTAGAGAATAGTTTGATTGATAATAACACTCTTTAATAGTTTGAAGATATGCTTAGCGACATACAATTTTATGCGAGAACTCTAAGAATCGTATCCCAACGCTCCAAAAAAAATCCTTTAAAATTGATATTGCAATATGTTTTCCTAAGCAACGTTTAATTATAATTTGCAGTTACACAATCTTGATCGACGCACATTAAGCAATTTAACATTTTTGACATTCGTATCAATAATTCTCCATCTTGTTTTTTTTTTTGCATAAGCTTGATATTTAAAGCGATCCCAGAGCGATTTCCTTTTTATGCCTCTATCCATCAATTTATTTTTATCACCTCTGTACATCTATTATAATATAAATAACCCGTGGCAGTGTTTCTCGATCGTTTTTTACTATACATGATCGATGCTCGATGAGTTTGATCAGAGATACAAAAAATCTACAATAGAACCTCTTCGACCGACCCATGAAACTTTCACCTAGATAATTATTTTCGAAAATGGGTAGGACTCAGAGCACTTGCGCATAGTTTTTGATGCGAATTAATATTTCTAGTCGTCTTGCCTAATGGAAAGGCACGAACTAGGAATTGTGTATGTATGTGTTGTGTGTGCTTGAGAAATTCACGTTTTAGTAATGGCCGCTTGAGTGGCATACTATTTGGGCAAGATAGGGAACTGTCTATTATAAGCAGTCGTTTCGCGTAATTATGTAACACATTGTTATATATTTTGCCATATTATTCGTTTGGAGATTTAGAAAATTATCGGAGAAAGGCAATGAGCGTGACTGAATCTGATGTGAGAATCATATATCGTAGATTTATCATTTGTAAAAGTTAGTAAAAATATCTTTGCGAATTCTTAATTTTTATCAATTTAATATTATATATTAAATATAAAAGGCAAATAAAAAACCCTACAATTATATTAGTGCTTTACATAGCTGTACATATATTGTAAAATAGTCTTAAAAACAACGGCGATCGACTAAAGCCGAGCATTCGGCGCTCCCGCTCCTTCCGGAGACTTGCATGTTTCAAAGCAATATTCACCTGGATGCAGATCAGCAAACTTCTCAGACGGTTTTCGAGCAAAGATTTCGTATATATTCCAAATTCTTTATGGTTTTGAGAATTGACGCAAAATTTAATTTTATGTGGTATATTCCTAAATGTGGCATTTACTCATTCAGCGCGATTGTTTCGAATGATTAGCGTCGTAATCATTTGGGCTAACGCCTGTTATGTTACAATAAAACAATTACAATAAATAAATAAGACTTGCCACAAAATAAATCGCATAAACTATTATAATAAATCATCTTTGCTGCATCTAAAACGTAACAAGTCACGTGGTGTATGCACATGGTGTGACCACGCGTTTACGTGACAAGGATGTAAATTCTACGCGAATTCCTGTCGGACGCAGTCATGTCCGTGCAAATGTCCGTGAATGTCGATCTCAGCTCATTATCATTCAGCATACACAAAAAATACTATGATTCGATTAGCATAAAACAAGATCCGGCTGCTTGTTTTTTTACTAGTATTCTTCTTTGTGTGATAATCTGGATCTTCGGCTACCGGGAGGGCCTCTCGATTTGTAGTCACGATTAGTACATATACGTAGAATATTGATACAGATAAAAAATAGTAATAAAAACTATAAATTGAAGTACATTTAAGGCGTTTAGAATATTAATGACGGGCTTGACAAAATGTCTATATTTATTTTTGAGTTTATTATAGTAAAACGTCGACTATAATACATTCTTTACAGCTTACATTCATATATGCTTAAAAAAGCTTAATTCTGGATTCTGGCCATCTAGCTGGAATAGGGGACGCAAAGAGAGAAGCGGTTGCTTGATCTGAAATTGGGTCAGCCTCCTCTTGGTTAAAGTTTATACGAGCATTCGTCATTCTGACATAAAGCAATAAATCTAATAAAAGGGTTTTGATTGAGACAAGTTTAAATAATGGCAACTGTATTTTGATTACGTATTTCTTTAATTCTGTAAAAAAAAAACAATACTTCGGAATAAAGTTTGTATTTAACCCTTAATTACTCGCATGGGGTCAAAGCAATTTCGCATTAAAAAATGAAGCATTTGCTGTTTCTCGAAATTACCCGCGCTCCCGCTAGCTTCATAACCCGCGTCGAAGTTTGTATTCCTGTAGCGACCAAGGAACGGGAGTGGAAGGATGTGTCGCTGCGCTCTTAAGCGGTGACCCCATGCGAGTAATTACGTTACTTTTTTGAAAGAGATTGATTGGGTTCCGTGGCCGTTTCAAAGGCAAAGTTTACATGCCAAGCAAACCAAATAAATACGGTATAAAAAACCAAGCATTGGTAGACTCCAAAACATTTTATTTGCTGGCCTTTGAGGTTTATTCTGGCAAACAACCTGCGGGTCCTTACCAAGTCTCAAACAGCCCAAATGACATAGTAAAACGTCTTGTAGAGCCGATAAAAGAAAGTAACCGTAATGTTACCGTAGACAATTGGTATACGAGCGTGAAACTCGCAAATGAATTATTGGATCCACCTTACAAGCTCACTTTAGTTGGAACACTCAAGAAAAACAAACCCGATATACCTCAGGATTTTTTGCCAAACAAAACTAGTAAAACTAAACGCAAAGTTTGTGTGCAATGATCACTCTCAAATATACTGTCAACAGTGTAATAAAAGTGATTCGGAGAGTTCCTAAAATATTCTAAAATTTTAACTTTATCTCAGTATAAGTATAAATTGTTAATTTTTGATAATTATTTTAATTTAGCTTGTTTTTGTTTAATTAGATATTTAGTTAATGTTATTCCTTTTAATTATAATAGAATTAATAAAGCACTTTAATAATAAACAAGTTTTATTTACTTATATATTTAATAAATAATAAAAATTATTCCTACAATTTGGGGTCACCTGTGACCCCATGCGAGCAATTATGTAATTTTCTTTGTGCGAGTAACTAAGGGTTAATAAAAAATCTAGAAAGATCATTTTAATACAAAATAGCAATTGTACATCCATTGAACGACATCCATTGATCTATCCAATTCTAAGAAAAATGAAATACAATAATTGATATATACAGAGGCGTTCATTTACATTTTTGTATTTTGTAATATATATATATATATATATATATATATATATATATATATATATATATATATATATATATATATATATATATATATATATATATATATATATATATATATATATATATATATATTTTAGATGTTTTTTATATCGCGTTTGTTTTTGATGTTTCAAATAGTGAATTCGCGAATTTAATTAAGGTTTCTTTAACAAATTCGTTCTCAGAAAATATGGTGACCTACTTGTAAATAAGCAATTGTTGCCTTTAATTACTCTTTTTAACGAACGAATTCTGCGAATTTAGGTCGTAGTACACACCGCATTTATTTTTTTCTTTGTTGAAAAGAAGCGTCTTATTGTTTCGCGTTTCGAAACAAAATAAAAGCGCACACAGGATCATAGATTTTTGAGCGGCACTAGTCACTCGGGTATATTGAGAGAGAGAAAGACTGTGTTACTCAAGTTTTAATAGAAAAAGACTACCTGTGTTGTTAGTTATATATTGTTTCAAATTTCATTTGAGATAGTACAATCGAATATTCAAATATTTCATTGAAAACCCTAATTGCGACAGAAACACCACATATCAAACATTTCTTTTCGACAATGACGAAAAAGGCTTATTTCCATTCCTCATGAAAATTATACGTTTGTGAGTTTTTCAACCATTTTTTTTATAATTTAGTAGTCATTTTAACAGCAAGTTTTAACAAATGAAAATAAAAATCATACTTCTTCAAAGTAAGGCTATACATAGTATTTAAAACAGCAATAAAAGAGAGATCTCGTTACCAAAATTTTTTAATTAATGACCATCACGTGAATTAAAATTTTTTTTTTAATATAATGTGCAATAAATAATTTATTTGGATAATATCTTATAAAATAACTCGCTTTCATCTGAACTATTAGATGATAGTGAGAGCGAGCGTTGCTCATAACAGTGAATCCCACATGAATAATTCATAAACATGTAAAACACAAAGATATTCAGAGCTATGAATGAAGCTGGAATAACGACAGAGAGGCAGCGGAGACAATGTTTTGAGCCCAACCAATCAAGTTGATAATCACCATGCATTAATATGATGATCATCTGTCAACATAAAACTCACCTTGAAGTAAAAATACAGATCATATAATATAAACACTGGCTCTTCTTTGAAAATACTCACCAATGAACGATAGTAAATACTGACTGAAAAAAATGTTTCTGAACATCTGTCAAAATATTTTTATATTTATTCTGGCCGCTTATATTCTGAACGATCTTTTATGATATTTTAATATAAATTCTGAATTATATAATATTACATAAATTTTCACAACAACCGTACTAAAATTCTGACCCGAAACGATATCTTAATTTTGTAATCATCTCAGATTTCTTCTATAATTTTACCGACTTAAAAAAAGCCAATGTCACTCTAAGAGACAACAGTCCTACAAATCCACAGTTGGCATAGTGGCCAATTCGGCCGTGCGCAATTATATGTATACATATGCTAAAAAGCGTTTAACAGCAGTTAAAAGATAAAATTTCTTGCATGCTGTTAAATTGGATTTAATCTTGTTTATTAGATCAACGCAAATAAAGAAGAGAAGAAGAAAAAATAAGCGACCGACACACGATTGACTTTACCTTGAATTGTCAGCGAGGAGAGAAGAAAACAGAAGGTCGTGATATGCGCGATGAAGTGTTGCAATGTTTTTAAATGCCATTTTGAAGTTAAAAAAATAGAAGTGAGTATGTATAGGTGTAGCTACTAATAACAAGAGCTCAGAAATTGATCTAGTGCACTATGAGTGAAAGGAAATGTGATAATAAATCGTCCGCTTCGTTTTGGCCTACGGATTAATCTTTTGTACTTTTCAGTGTTGGGCAATAAAATAGCCTTGCAAAAATGTTTAGCAATAACCCACATTAGCTTATGAGCAGTTCTTGTTATTGTATTACGTATAATTTGGTTGGAATGTATATTATTTAGGTGATAAGCAATTAGAAACTGACCTGAAATAATAACATTATTTTAGAAAAGTAGATAGTATAAAATAGTAATTATGGTTCATCGATGAACTTTTAAGGTCAGTGCATATGAAATGATGTAGTAATGACACAAATACGGATTAATTAATATTCTGAGTATCGTTCATTAAAATTCGATTTAATTTGAGTTCATTTGAGGTCACCAGAAATTATATCGACGATGTGTTTACATTGTCTTAAGCGAGAAAGAATATATTATAAGCAGTCCAGTTGTTTAGAATTACCCCAGTTATAAAGTTTTTAAAACTACACATCAGAAGAAGACAACATCTGTGTCATTTCCATGATTACTTAACTAAATTTAAAATAAAATACTAAATATCAGATAGGGTGTAGAAAGCATTACGAAATAATGATTGTAGGTGAATTATTGCACATAAAAATTGTCAACACCAAAATTTCACACAGCAAAAATTGCGAACAATGAAAATCCGAACATAGATAATTGCGTACACGAAAATTTAAAATATATTATATCTATATTTAAACGAAAGTTATTGAAATTTAATGTCAATATATATATCACAAATATCAATATGATTTTAAATAAAAATAATGTAATTTTAAAATAAAAAAAATACAAAGAAAATTGATTTTGAATAAAAGTAAATTTCCTTATTGACTTTATTCAACTAAAAATATTTACTCAAGTTTTTAATTTTTAAGGGGGCAATTAGAAGAAATTAGATTTAAATATAAAATATCAAAAGTATTTCATTTCAATTTAAATCACTTATATGTACAAAAACTGGTTTATTTTGTTTCTTAGACTTTCTAAAAAGTGTTTTGTTTGCATCAAACAAACGATTGCATATCTGAGCGGAGATTCATTAAACGGTGTCCATTAACAGTTTTAAAAGTATTGAAATACAATCTTAGATCTTACACTAAAAGGTCGGTGACAAATACTAAGTATAGTGCATATTTCAGCCGACTATTCTATAATGACGCAGTTTCAAATTGGATCGATGTCAATCCTACCATTACACAGTGATACAGTCTAATTATATTTTTAATAGACAATAATAAATAATCTGGTTCTGCCCTAAATCATCGATATAGGCCAAATAATCAAGAACTAGAAGGGACTTTGAAATTCCTTTAAATTTAAAAAGACTATAAGTTAAAACACGACCGAACTAAATCACTTCATTTAGTAATTTATTTTTAAAAAGAATTAATTAATTTTTTATATTTTTTTAAGCCAATCAGTCGTAAAGTCAGTTAAATTATTTTTTTATTAGTATTTTGAGCATTTTATTTTACTCAATTGCACAAATAATGAAGAAAGAATAAGCTACTAAGTATCTAGTTAAGTTTTTCAGTTATGTGAATATAAATTGATTACCACAATACAAACAAACCATTTAGCCCTATTATAGCCAGACAAGACTGGAACATTTTCTCCATAAACTTTGTTCACACATTCGGTAACTTCATCCAGAACTACCAAAATTTAGTTGAACAAAAAAGTTCAGCCAAACTCCGTCCAATCAGATCCAATTAAAATTATCACCCAAAATACTTCTTAAATATAGTATATATTATATATTTAGTAAAGAACAAATTTTACAGTTAATAACAAAAATAACTACTTTTAAACACATTAAATAGTTAGGCTTCACTTCAGATTAGATAATTACTCAGCTTCTTACAAAAACTATGAAAAAAAAATCCTTACCATTATTTTGAATTGTTGTATCAAAAAAATGTAACATTGAGTACTACTTTGTAAAGATGGATTCAAAATGCAGGAGCGTATTCTAGAACAAAAAACTTTAGTTTAACTGATATAGAAAAGACAATTAGTAATTCCTCTTAATACATTTCAAAACTTTTGCTACTTTTTTTAAAGAACTTAAAAAATACATATCAATCTGTTGCAATTAGTCGCAATTGAATATTATTTTCTTTCCGGTTTTAGACTTTAATCATTTTTTTTATCAACTATATTAATATATTTTTTCATATATACCTGTTAAAATAATAAAATAATGTAATATTGTATTTATAGTGTACCTAAGATTATATTAATATAATAGCATTCTGCTTGCTTTAAAAAAAAGCATTAATAATCTCACTCAATCGATTAGATAGATTATATTTGTTTTATTTATATAAAATATTTTATTACTTTAAATTAGATTAATACTTTTTTAACTGTAAAATGCAACACATAAGTAAATTATTATTTTAATGCTTAATAAATAGAAAACCTATAGTTAAACTGTCTTGTTTTTACACTGATGATTCTATAATAGACGTGAGAGCTAACCCTTTGAGCGGTATCGCCGTACATGTACGGCGATTTTGAAGTATTTCAGATAGTTATTTATTTACATATGTCACTAAAGCAATAAGAAATAAAAAACATTGTTTATGTATAATACTATTTAAATGTTATTTAATGTTTCTATATAAAATAATAGCAGTAAATTAAAGAGTGCGAAATAAATGAACATATCAAAAAATATTTTTTATTAATTTTATAGAAAAATATTGGGAGCCTCTGAACTGATATAAAAAAATCCACAAAAGCCGAATAATATGTAAAAAATATATAAAATAAATTAACGAGTTTTAATAACATAAATTATTAAAATATATTAATACAAAAAAGTAGTAGAAAAAATCAAAGTAATAAAAAAATTGAAGTGCAATATAAAATATTAATTAATAAATAACATAAAAATACTGCAAATTAACTCACTCATAGGTGTTTACTACCATTTTAATAAATGTGTACAAATTAACTCACTACTCAAAGGGTTAAAATTCAAGATCTTATTTAACAAAATGGCAAAATCTCTGGTACATGATTTTTATCTGTAAAAAACAATCTAAAATAAAAGCAATTATTGATTTCTGTCTTATATTAAATTTAATAAAAAGAATATTAAAGCAATAAATAAATTAAATATATCTCACGCAAAACTCTTTTTCTTTAGTCGTTTTCAGAAATTTTACGTTGAGTTTGTAATTATGAAAGTGCGATCAAGTATTTCTTAAATGTATTTAGTACCTAAATATCATATACAAAAAAACGTTAATAAAAATTGCAATTATATATGATTTTATTTTAAAAATAAGAATTGCCTAATAAACACATTCTATAACACCACACCTTTCCAACTCTTTATGTATTTTATTATAAGTGTACAATAGAGCAAATGATTACCGAATTGACGAAATAAATAAAGTCAAACATTCTAAATAAATAGCTATAGAAATGTTTTCATAAATAATTATAGGCATACTGTTGGAGCGCAAACTATTGGTTACAAAATTATTATTGAAAACGTTCTTCATCGTCCATAATATTAAAAGAATTTACAGAGAACATTATAGGGCTCATAAATAAATATTTGCAGAAAAAAAAGTAAAAACTATTGTCACTCACTTCAATGTCGCTTTCTATGAGTGTCGCGAGAGCGAATCGTGAAAGTGCATCCGATAAGTGCAAATTCCACACAAATCGAAAAGTTTCGCTTTCCATCGCGTGAATATTTTTATATATCAAGAAGAAGAAAATCTTCATCATTACAACGACACCAAAAACCCTATTCTTCAACGTCATTTAGAACTAGATTTACAAAGAAAAAAGAAAGAGAATCGAACTATATCACAATTTAAGTAAAGAAAATCAATATCAGATTAATATCACGAACGAATCGATATAAGTAGTTGTATTTAAAATCTTAAAGAGTAATTTAAATAGCATAAAATTCATTCGTTCAAGTCGTTTTAGAGCAATTATATTATCAATTTTTCTTCACAGCAGAGTTTTTAACCACAAAATATCTATCTATTCATAAATTGACAAGGCCATAATTTGTCACAAGCAACTCTGTATAATATAAACTATATATGTGGACATATATGAAGATCTTCAACTGGCCGGCCGTCGAGAGGATTCTCGTCGGCCGACCTCAGTCAGCTGATCATTACTTCTTGATCCGACAGCTAATCAAATAAAACGTGTTAATATACATTGACGCTAACGGACGATCCTGACACCTGAATCAATGCTTCTTTTGACTCGACCATCTTAGTTCACTGCCTCTCCCAGATGTCATGAAACCATCGACCTACCTCTACGACTCCTTTGAGTGATTGAACGGTTTTTCGCTTAATCTAAAGACAATTAAAGGGGTGTCCTCAAGATAGATGCAGATTTTTTTATGGATCCAATCCGTTTAACCGGCCTCGCGGTCCAATTAACCGGCGGCTATTAATCCACCGCGCGTGTTAAATATAGGATCATATTCTGAATGCCCCAGCGATAAACATGTCGCTCGGTCGGATGCCAAAACATGGACTCATCACTCGGGCCACGTGGTCGGTCGCGGCCGATGTGCAATGTGGAAAGGTGAGGTGAGGAATTGGAAGAAGACAACGCGAAAAATGGTTAAAAATACACCAAAGCACGCTTCAAAGAGCAGGGAGCGATCTGGGAGATGCTCATGCCATGTGATATTATGTTCTCAAACGTTGATGATATTAATCTATCTAGTCATAAATGTCGCATCGATTGAATGCTGGGATCCCACCGATGGGTTGTAGAAGTAGGAACATTTATGTAACTTGAGTTACCGACGCAAATAATTCCGAGAATCATAAACGTGTAATCAATAATGAAGTCATTTGGTACAATATGAGGGCCTGTGTACATTACAGGCGATGTATGCTACCAATTAATCTGCTATATGAATAGCACATTGAAGATTGCGATGTATAAATGTAAACACACTTGAATACGATGCAGGAGTGTACAGGAAATATGAATTGATTTTATTATAAGAATTATTTAAATCAGGTGAGTATCCCATAAAATCTGTCAATCAACTTTGCTTTCTTATAATAAGATACAATGACTCCCATATATGATATAAACACTCATTGGGTCCTAGAATAGACATTTAATAGGGATGGAATATCATATTGTCTATAATATATTCGATTTAGAAATCACAGTCAGGGAAGCACAATGGTATGAAAATTCGATAAATGAAATAAAAAATGTGGAAAACAATAAAAAAAATATTTTTAATCTATGACATCATATGGTGAAATTTAAAGAATTTAAATCAGTGTCCTTAAAAGAAATTTAAAACATAATTTGTAAATTAAAAAAAGGAACCAGTACTAATAAATTAGATGTAAATATTATTAAATAAACATTGGAAATACATCTTCAAATATGGATCCATAATCTTGAATCCTAGCAAGAAGATAGTTCATTGTTGTTGTAAAGAGATAAAAGAGAATTCTTTGGACATTCTTTCATAGGGGGTTGAGAAAATTGGCATTTTCTTGGGGGGTGGCAAAAATTTAGTGTAAGGAAAAAATAAAATTCATAAAAACAAATTAAAAATTACAAGACATGAACGTGTCGTACATTGTTAACGCTTTGCAGGTACTTAAGAAGTTGACATTGACAAATTTGAATTCTTAGCTTCGATGACATTGACAAACCGAATTCTTAAATAGATATAGTATATTTTTGTAATCAGTTTTTTTTAATTAAACTTTTTTTATTTAATTTTGTGTTTATATATTTTTATTGATTTTTAAAGATATTGTCTCTTGTACTTCTCTGAAATCAAATTTTTAAATACATATTATATTTTTTTATTATTTGTGAATTATATGTTTTTACTAATATTACTTCATTGATTTATAAAAATACTGTCAAATAAATCTGTAACTAAATTTTTAAATGCATAATACATTTTTTGTTATTAGTTTTTAACTTTCATCATTAATTTTGTGTTTATATTATTTCATTGATTCGTAAAGAAATTGTCTTTTTGCTTTTTAAAAATAAATGTTTAAAAGCCAGTTGTGTTTTTTGTTGTTGTTTTTATATGAACAATTTTTTTTTTATAAAATAAGGTATTTATTAAAAAATAAAATAAATACAAAAAAGCTGTCAAAAAATCATGTTTTTAAATAATAATATATAATTCAATTTTTCTTGACGTAGCATATATTTAATTATATTAATTACCTTCTGAACTTTGAATTTTGGTCATTTTAAGCTCTGATAGCTGAAAATATTTATTGTTTTATTTTTTCAAAATATAGTAGTTTTATATACATATGTAGTATTTACAAAGTTTGATTCCGTAAGCAGGCAAATCAAATTCAAGAGCGTCGTTTAAACATTATTCAGTAGTCGGAACAGAACTTTGATTCTAACTTCACACATGTTGGCCATTAACCTCTTTTCTTGGCCTTAACAATCGTTCTTACAACTTGGTCTCAACGACTATTTTTTTAACAGTATATATTAATAATCAGTATACTTCTGTATTGTAAAGAAGAACTTCACTCACTTCCTTGATTCACAGAACAAACATGTATTACATCTGCCAAATGGCATTTCAGCTACTTATATGATTATGAGAAAAGATAATTATATCTATCTTCGTCTAAATTTAATATTGTATGTATATACATATGTACATGTCTTTATTACAATCAGAACATACGTGTGGACACGATCGAGGCTTTTACATTCAGATACAAGCATTTTGCACAATGCGATCTTGTTTTGAAGGTAAAAATTATTAATTGGAAAGCTGAAAGGCATAGCGTTATGCAAAAACTAGAAAGTATAATATAATACGGTCGAGGAAGTGAAAGATTCAGTTGTTGTGCGATGCACGACAACTGTGAACTATTATTAGTTCAAATCCATGAATTTTCTAATGGACTATTTTTTTTTATTCATATAATTTTATATATAAAAAAATAACCTAATACAGTGGTTCGTAAAATTTTAAATACATTTTTAGAAAAACTAAGCCTAACGATATATATTTACAAAATATCACTTTTTTAATTTTTATTTGTAAAGATGTTTTAAATTTTATTAAAATCTTATTCATTAAGAAAACAATAAATAACTACAACAAGCATTAGAAAAATAACTATAAACATAAACCACCAAATATCAGACTCATGAACTGTAAATGTACTTAAACATAATTAAACGTCATATTATGTATAAAAAAAATAATGAAAAATGGGGTATTCTATTTTAACTGCTAATCCACTAAAAGATTTTAATTTTTTAAGATGCTTTACTAATAAGTAATTATTAACTATATAATAAGTCTAATTAAGTATGATTTTAAAAAATATATAAATTCTATTTCAATAGGAAAATTTAAGAGAACTATTAAATCACACCACATATTTTTTTTATGTAATACTAATAATTAATTGTTGTATTATTAATGATATGCAGAAACTTTGCTTAAAGTTGCACATTAATAATATAAGTCGATATTGCATAAAATAAAAAAAATGTTATTGTTTTATACTGAAAAGAGAAAGCAATTACGCAGTCGTCAAAGGAGGTTCGCCGTATTGTCATTGAAATACACCTTTGTGGGCCGTGAAAATATCCAAAAGCTAATAAATGCATTATTTACACATGTATGTAATTCTAACTATGGAACTAGAGAGCGAAACTAGCTTAGAGTCTGTGCTTTACATGTTGTATGTTATTTTTATGTTACAACAATTGAAATATCGGCGAAAAAATTGTGAAATTCTGTTCGCCATGCGCTACGCCATAAGATTTTCAATTAATCTCGAAGATAGATGTGAAAAGAACTCTTGAAGATTGATGTGATTGCTTGATTGGACCAAATCAGACGATCGAAATATTGTTTTCTGGTCCTCTAGATTATCGTCTGTGATGATTCGACATAATCTCTACTAAATTTAACTTCAGACTCAAATACTGTGTATTTTAAATCATAAGCAAAGTAAAAAAAAACCATGGCAGTCTTACAGCTAAAAATTTTTCCAAAAAATAATAAAGTTTAATGACTCTATTCTCCCTCAATTCCTTCACTAATCTAAATGATTCAAGGTGAAACTCGAAACTAGGATTTTATCTTTTAAACGTCTTGTTAGACTTTCTAGTTGTTGAGTAGGTACCTTCGGTCTGAGTGTCGTCAATCCAGCAACAATAGAATTATTGTGTCAATAACTGATGTTTATTTGAGGCGGAATTTATTGACCATTTTATTTCTACGGTTATCTTAAATAGTGTACTATCTTAACATTCATGTCTGAAGTATAATTTTTTGTTATGACAAATTTTGAAAATGTCAAGAAGGTGCTTCGTAGGCGGATTTTGAGCTAAACAAAGGGATGCGAAGAGAGAAGCGGCAGCTTCTGCAATCTTCGATGGTCTGAAGTTGTGTCGGGCTCTCCTTGATTTTATGCCAAGTTGAAGAGCTCTTAAAGTGATAATGCCTTGTACTTCAAAGTATGAATTCCAATGAAAATCATAGATAAAGTATCCGCTCCTTTTCAGTAGAACAAGTACCTAAAAAACAGAATTACTATCGGCAATTACCAAATTAAGAACGACCGTTTTGATGGCAATACCGAATGCACGTTTTATATTTTAAAAATGCGGTGAATACCTTTAATTCTTTATAATTTATAGCAAGTACTTTGCAACTAAGGCTGTTAAAATGTGTCCCACCGTCATGGCTTCTTTTTAACGAAAAGGTACAATGTGTTATGTGGCAAATTGACCTTTTTATAATTCAATAGCTTAAATTAAATCCTTCAGTTGTGATTAGAAGAGTGGTTTAATTGATTAACTTAACAATGCTAATTACTGAAGGGATAGACAAACCATGACGCATGTGGCAAAAGTAGTGCCTTTTATGATTATAAGTGACTGTGAAATTCTTTTAGTGCAATAAAAAATATTAAGCATCCAAAAAAAACATTATTTTTCTTAGACAGTTGAAGTCCGTCTTTGTATACCACTGGCCTTTTCTATGATTTGCTTTCTTTAATTGTAAATGAAGAGATTGTTTCATGATTTGTGTCCGCAATAGAACGCTGGTGTTTTATTGTATTTTATTCCTTATAAGCATGTCGCTAAAACACCGTTTCTTTAATAATCCAAGGAACGAAAAATCTATTACATTATCAATTTTTAAACGAATATTATTTAAAATAATTGCAACTTGGTAATTATGGAGAGTTCTGTTCGTGGCTTTGAGTACTTTACTCGATTTTTTTAGATGTAACGTTACAATAATTTAAATTAGAAGATTTGTTTCGCTAACAATCTAGATATTTAACCAGAACTTCCAGAGAATGATCGACCCGGAGAGTGAGCCGATATCTGGCCCTTCTCCGACCGACCTAATGTCAAACTAGTATTTTCTCTATCAATTCTATAATAAATCATATGTAATCGCCAATAAGACAATAAAGTAGCTATCCAACTTTTTATCTGGTTATTTAAATATTCAAGGAAGTTAAAACGTCTTACATTTTGTACTATTTTATAGTAAATGCAGCTGTTAATTTAAAACAGTTTATATCTTGAATTTAAAATACATCTTTTTGTCCTATTTTTCGCTGCGTTGCAATTTAAGCTTTTACATTTTTCTAAAATATAATACCACTGGTAAATTTATCCCCACTAACACAAAAACAAGATGAGATAAAAGTCCGCAAGGTTGACGACCCCTACAGCACAGTATATGTAATATGCAATATTTAGAGCCACAAACATATACATATTTGAGTGTCATCGACGTTATTAATTTAGGGTTATGCGTCGTCTGCTTCCCCAGGCTCATTTTTTCTCGTCTGCTCTCGTTTTGCATATGAGCATTTTAGGCACCTTCGCCACTTATTACAAGCCATAAAGCGATAGCTCGCGTGCTATTATTCCTAATTGATTACACGTTTAGCACCTATCATTTGGCGTGTTTAGCACCTGCCCGCCGCTTCGCCACCTCCTAATTCATATTGTTCTCAGACGATTAGGATCTCACTATCTCTATCTCGCTCTAAAGTGACTACCTGTGGTCCGAAAATATCCAAAACTCGCTAATTATAAATTGGGAGACGGCACCTGTCTAGAGCGTCTGTGCGATACAATCGCATTTGACATGTGCACGTATTTCACGTGTTAACGCTGCCAAGTCGGATTCGTGTCTAAGTTGCTCCTAGTCACATAGAAAAAATCTCAAATCAAAGTTTTTATCAAGCAGTATGAAGAAAAACATTCACCGTCTGCTCAGGAATTTGTTTCGAGATCATCTCGAGAAAAAGTAAAATCTTATTTCTCAAAATATTTTACAACATAATAATTCTAAATTTTAGATTAAAATTATTTAATAGAAATAAAATTAAAGTTATGAAAAACAATTACAGGTATTTAGACCACTTGCGTTTGCACTTGCGATCACCGTAATGTCCACTTGAACAACGAAAAAGTCAATCTTTCACAATACAAAATTTTACACCTATTTACGAAAGTAATAACATTACACAACAAAACGTGACACCATTCTTCCAAAGACCTCCGCCAATAAAAATAACCCTTTGTATCACTTCTTAGATGTATGTTCAAGAAATACACGTATAGAGCCATAGAGTATCAGAGGCATAAGTTTGCTGGAGCATATATAAAAATTCAATTAAAAAAAAGAGTACTTTACTTTTAATGTTAGATATAGAAAAGGCTTCTGACACTGTAAAACGTGATGGTTTAATTTATAGAGTATACAAATAATAAATCCTTGGCTATCTGCTACACTTAATTCTAAGTAATAAGCATTCGATACAACATATAATTTCAATTGTAGTTTACTAGGGTTCTTTCACCCTTATCTTGTATACAAATATCACCCAAAAATTTAAAAATACGCGTTTATTTATTTATACTGATAAAGCGTCTGTTTTAATAATTTGTAGTGAACTTTTGAAAACTTATGTAGTATATACATATGTAGAAATATGGCAATTAAAATATATCAGAATCATATTTACAAAACGAAGACAAGCTTTGCCACCCCCAAACTAACATGAATATGGTTTTCATGTAGAATAAAAATATATAATTAATCCTTATATAAAAAACAATTAATTAAACACATTTTAATAAATATTTGCTAGGTGTGGAGTAACACATTTTATACTATTTTGACGATTCTTGAAGTAGCTACAAAAAACTTAGATTAGATTTGTTTATCATTCAGTATAAAATTTGTATATTAATTATTCTGCAAATTTACTGAAAATATTTTTAGATTTACCATAAGAAACTCTATTTTTATACATACATATATTGCTAGTATTTAATAAAATTGACGTTTTGAATTTACACGATTAGAGTGATTTGTAGAGCGTTTTCTAAAAAGAAAAGTTTTGGTACTCTTTGTCGAAAACGACCTTGTCGCGTGTCAAGGTCGTGTGAGTGTGCACCTATTCTCCTGCAGATGGCGCCATCTTCGGGGATGCACATGTGCACACGTGCCCCCGTTCGTGTACAGATCGATATGCATACACACCGGAGAGAAGGCATCTCGCGCCGGCTGCCCTCCTAATTACAGCCGACGCCCGCCAGGGGTCGCCTTCCTTGTTAGCCGCCAGGGGCTGCCAAGATGCGGTTCGCATAACTTAATTGCTTGCCAAGTACTGCGGAATATTTTAAAAGCAATACGATTGAATCGAGTTTAGTTAAGCCATGAATATCAGGTTCAAAGTTAAAGAGATTTAAATTGCTGCTATATGTATTACACATTACGCGCTGGAAAATAAATTTTAAGAACAATAAATTGTTAACCAATTCCAGATTAAATATGCTGCGTTTTATAATTCAAATATAAGCATTTTATTCTATTTTTACGTCTTCATGAAGTGCTGCGAACGTTGAGAATAGAACGGACCATTTCTGCCTGAAGTGTAAAAAGGTACTTTCACAAAAAAACATATTTTATAAAAATTAGGCACTTTTAAGTATTTTTTATCGCTCATCTGTTATTTTTTAATTTTTTTATATTTATGCTGTTTTGAAGCTCAAAAATCCCTGATGTTAAAATTTTGTTTAAAATGAGTAATAATATCTACTTTTTTAACGTTTTATGTAAAATATTTTCTCCTACACATATATTTTTTTAAATTCTAGGGTAATAATCAAAACCGTTTAACAAACTCTGCTCTAAATTATAATATATACTAAGACCCACAACTGTTCATAGTAGTCATAAATGTTGTTTGACTATAAATTCCAGAGTGTACATTTTTAATTTTATTTATAATCAAATTTTTCTGTTCCATTTTTTTGCTGAATGAATATATTTAAAATAAATTTTATTTCAAGGAATATAATTCATTATAAATAAAATAAAAATTAACTAACATTATTTAAAAAATTGATTTTTATTTGAACAAAGACACTTAAATTTTAGTATAAAATTCTTAAGAACGTGCCGCGTATCTCTACAGATCGTTTTGAGCATCTCTAGATACTTATTTCGAAGAAAAGCGACGTTGCAGAGATGCATATCAATAAGCTTAATCATATATGTATTGCGCAACAACGAATAGTCTGGTTCCACCCCAGATCATAGAGATTAGCCAGACAATCAATAACTTTAAAACACAATATTTAATTCCGACGTGTATATATACCAAAACATTGCTGTAATGAATCAGATACTTCAGTCTACAACTTTTTTTATACACTATACTCAGAACTACCACTTCGCTTTCGACTTGGAACAACGAGAGTACAATCAAACTCGCATCAAAGTTCAGCACAATCGAATAGAATATAAAAACTTTTCATTTACATTTCACTCCTATTCCTTATCCATTAAAATTTGTTAATGAGACATTATCTAGTAATACTATTTGATATAAAAAAGGCTCATTTTAAAATCTTAACACTTTACAGCACATTGATGTTTTATATTAGTTTTATTTGATTAGGATAAAGCTACATAATTAAATGTCTACATTTTAATATCATAAGAAATGTTGAAAGTCCCTGGAGCGGTCGACGTTATGCACTACACGAAAACGATTCTCGCGATTCTTGACCTACGGCGCGATGGGGATGAGCTGCCAGGTTTTCCCTCTGCTCGCAGCTTTCCTAAACCATTTTTTTTAATGCAGCAAAATTAAAATATATATTTAATCAAAAAAATCGATTCAAGAATTGGGTCAATTAAATAACTTTACATAAGCACAAAGAGGCAGATAATAAGTGAAGAAGAAGAAGAAGGAAGAAGTAACACTGCGAATTCGCTAAGTGCACATTTTCGCAGAAGCGCGGCGAGGATCGTTCCAGAAGGTGCATTTATTAAGCGTGGCCGTTTGGGGAAGGACAGAGAAGGGGTTATACCTGGAATGGGCTAAGTGAGAACGGGAAAGTAGGATTTGCGTCTCGGAGCCGAAGTTCACAGCGATTCTCAATTATTTGCCTTTAAATCAATTATGTGTGGGTAATTTTGAAAAATCCACAGTAAATTAATCTAATGGATATTCCATGAATATAATATTAGATATCGATATTTTATGTGTTAGAATGCCTCGAATTTAACCCTTTTTTAATCATCATGAAGGGGATATGCTTAAAGTGATATTATCTTAACATTTTTTTATTATTATATAATACATCGATATTTTGATAATATATCCAAAAGGTTCGGCAACAAAAGGGTTAAATAATTAGATATGCTACTAATTTGTAAAATGAGTACTACAAAGTTTAAAATTATTTAAGACAAATCGAAACATTAAAATCAAGCTTTTTTAATTCGTCAACTACAATTCTATTTAATTTCTTTTGACGTTATTTTTTTAGTTCTGAGAAGTAATAATTATTTTAGCACTGTATTATAAGACAAAAATAGTTTTAAAAGTATTTATTTAAATTTTTACTTAAAAGTCTAAAAATCGTGCTATTATCATCGTAGTGAGAATCAGATACAACAAGATCTTTGCTACAAAAATAAGATACCTAGATATATGCCCAAAATAAAATTCTGATGAATACATTTCTCAAATAAGATTTATTTAAAAAAAATGATAATCCTGGAAATGATCAATTTTTTTAATATTTTTTATTATACAATATAATACATATATATTCAACATTTTAAGGTTCAGCTTCAGTACACTTATATACAATAAAAAAGGTAAAATTCTGTAAAAAAAAAACAATAATTTTAAAGGATTTCTATATAATTGCACAGTAGAAAGTGACAATCAATCAACGTGTTTTCCCAAAGAAAAACACCAAAAAAGCCGTTACCGGTACTAAGGCCGTACGAGTCCAACCCGTATGGGCGGCTACCCAGCTTTTGACGGCCAGGTGAGCGGGCTTCCCACCCCCGTAGTACTAATTATTTTATTGGAGTTGTATTAGCTGACGCTCATTGCCCTAAATTACCATTTTCTCCAAATCGTCAAAGCTTCCTCCAAGGAAACATAAAATACACATTAATACTTAATATTTAAATGAATTCATTAAACCAGCGCCATAAGTTTTTTCTTTTAAAACTTTTATAAATAAAATTCGATCGATCTTAATTTTCTTCAATTTATATGTACAGTATGTTTCTAATGTGTCTATCAATTATACTGTAATTAAACATATTAATAAAAATACTTTTTCATTACTGTAATATTTACTATATTGACTTAATATTTAAGCGCATTTTATAGCGCTGTTTCAGACCACGCGTGTTGGCCGTTAAGCTCCCTTCCTAGCCTTAACAGTCAATGTTACATAATATCGTTATATAAATTGGTATATTTTTTTGGTATGTTTATCTTATATTTAGTTTTCTTTAAAATGTAGTTGTATGCAAATACGTATTTTTTTAAAATATGCAAGATAAAATACATGAAGAACACTGAAAGCAGAGAATACATGTGTTTTCAAGTCTAATTTTTTTATCACAAATTATTTTTATTTTTTATAGTCTCTTTAAAAAATATATTAATCATAAAACTATATTTTTCATATAAAAGTGTAATTCTTTTGCTATATATTTCAGTAATTTTGATTGATTTTGCCTAATACTTTAATAATTGTCAGAATCAGTTGATAAACAGAAATTAATAAAATTTATATTTAAATGGTTAGTTATCCTTGGACTAAATGTTAGTATTTACACAATAATATGCGTTTTTAAACAAAAACAAAAAAAAACGGTTGATATCCGCAATTGGGGACTAACTGTCCAATTTTCTAAAGTTACTGACAGATAAAGTACTTGACCATTTATAATTATAAACACTATAAAGTCGATGACTCGACATGTGTACCATGCTTATACCAACAGTCAATGTCCGGTGACACAACCCCTGTGCCACATTTTTTATTAGCACTATTAGTCTATGGATGCGATTTAACAAGAAATTTTCGGGTTTTTAATCCTTTGGAGTGTTTTATCGGAACAGTGGTGGAGAAGCTGTCGGAGGGATGATGTCGGTGGAAGACTCAGATGTCTTGTAGATGGCGTGGCAGCGACAGTACAACGGAAGTTAATCCCTCTCTGTTGCGATGCTCGTATGGTGGAGTCCCTCTGAAGATGTGAGCCTCCATACCGTATTTTGTTGCTAAATTAAATATTAAAAATGTAAGCACTATGTAAAATCATCGTTTTATGAGATTTATATGCAAAAAATATAGCAATTATATAATTGTGAGCCAAAAAAATATTTATAATAAAAATACAATTTTTCATGCAAAAATAAAAAATAAAATGAAGCATTTTTGCTTTATAGAAATAGTAACTTTATAGGGTTAATTTTAAGTTGTCGTAAAATAAATGTTCAACGCTATTGTTTATACATTATAATTTCGCAGAAATACTTGTTTTTACTAAAATAAAACTACGAGCAATTAGTGCTAATATCAGCAGCTGTAATTTGACCTCAACCACGCGCTGTTTTATAACGCGTTTATTAATACTCCCGCACACTAGCTCCAACCCTAGCTAATAATAGAGTTGCGCAACCCCGCTTCAAAAACAAAGACACAACCACTGAAATGTTTACGAGAGGTTAATCGCCCTGGGACGTTCTCGAGACAGCCAGGATTAATGAACGTCCTCTCTCGTCTCCTGGCTCCAATCTGACGAGTCACCCAGCATCCAGCCAACATCTCAATTCTCTCAATGAATGAATGATCCTTGGTTCCAAAGATACTATATCCATACATTTGTCAAAGCTCAGAGACTCGAGTGGGTAGATCGCGTTGTTAAAATTGAAAACAGCCCTTTGCTAAAAACGAATGCGACTATATTAGTATAATGATCCAAGGGTAAGATGAAACTAAGTACCAGAAAAAATGGTCACTAAATCTAATCTAATATAATCAGACTTTATGGTAATATTAAAACAATGTGAGTATTAATTAGGATTCTAACCCACGACCTTCAATGTATAAGCATGATGCATACTACTGCTCCATCGCCATTTGAACCTCCAAGACCTTATAAAACAGCAAAAAAATATTTTCTAATTTGAATAAAATAAAATAAAATCGCAGCGAGAATTTTCCAATTTTTTTAAAAACATTTTTTACTGTTAGAACACTACTATTATAAAATACATTTACGACTCCCACCCCGCCCCATTATTTTTTATATTAAAAAGCAAGTGTACTATTTTCAATAAAAATATATTGTGCTCTAATAAATATTACATTTTTATTTTGTATTTTAGTGGGAGTCGGAGTCGAAAAAATTGAGCGACTCTGACTCCTTTTTATAATTTTCTTTACCACGTTGAGTTCATTAAAAAGCGTTTATTTTCCACCCTTATAATAAATTTGATTTAAGAGATTCCACAAACGCTGACTTATTATAGAAGCAATTATTTTTTAAGATCTAATTTAGTTTAAATCACGGATGGAAAAGACTAAATTTAGATTAAGTAGAATTAAAGATTAAAGATTAGATTTAGTCAACCTGGCAGAATAAAACCAATTAAGCAATGTTTTTCTTTTGCGAGTATAAGTGTCGCTTTCTAAAGACGTAAATATATTTCGTCATTCTAAGAAGTGACTACAGCGATTGGCTGGATAATCGCTGCATAATTGTGATTGGTCAGCAAGCTTTGCAGCCTGGAATCCGATGAGTAGAGGGCGGGCACCAGCAGCCACCCGAAGATTTAGGAGATCCTCGAAAAGATCAGCAGTAGTTAACCGCCCATGGACAACATACGTACATGGACTAAGACATCCCATCGCCAGCTTCTCCACCACCACTCGAAAATTATACTGTCGCTGCCACACCAATCAGAACTCTGAGCATCGTCCACTGACATCAACCCTACGCCAGCTTCTCCACCGCCGCTCGGAGAAAACATCTCGCCATTTATAGTCTGTCGCAACACGTGCAAATATGATGTAATAAAACTCTAACTAGATTCCAGTCTGAGTCTCACTGGCTACGAAGTCATCACACTAGGCTTCTCAAACTTAAAAATTGCTTAAATCGGAGTAGAAGTCAAACCATACAATTTTAAACGAGCCCTGGTTTTTACTGACAATTTCAATGATTTTTATTATTTTAAAGTATTGAATATACTTTAGAAAAAAATTCATGATAATCCAAGCCATGATAATTTATATAACTTTAAATGTCCATTGTTTTTAAAAATCATCAGCCACTGGAATTAAAAAATTGTAAGCTTTATTTATTGCAAAGCAAATTCATTTTCTCATTGTTGAGCATATTTTTTTCGCAAAACCCAAGGGTTCTATAATACAAATACGAAAGACCATTGCTTTGTAATACAATAAAAATAAAATTTCTGAAAAGGGTTCGTTTTGGGCTCTAGTTTAAATTGAAGCACATACAATATACTATAACTATTTATTTATACATACCGTCGTCATATGAGCAAAAGTAACCAACTACAAAATTGTTAAAATTAATAAATTTCATTATCTATCTTTGAAAATAAAAATTCACTTAGCTTGCGTTTAACAATATTAACTTTTGGAACAAACTAATGCTGGAAAAGTGTTGAATTTAATTTGTTTCAGCCAGTGTCTCAATTCCCTTGATACGTATGATGACACACCAGTTGACAATCCTCGGTTCAAATAGTTTGATATTCCTAAGTTCAATTTTCTAATATCGCACCGAGAGGATCGAAGAAATAATTGAGAGCTGACTGAGAGCAGGTTCAACGTCCACCGAGCTTTATCTACTGGGTCAGGTGAGGTCAACCAGTCGGTTCTTCGGAGGTGATTCCTTCATTGCCTGCCTGTCTCAGCCAGAGCACAAATAGGCTATAACTTTGTACGGGGGACTGGCGGCGCCAAAGCATCGGCGGCAGTCGCCAAAAGATCCATCTTAAAAGCGCATTTTTATGAGACAACAATCGAATTTGCGAGTCATGGTGATATGACATGAATTCACCTTTGAACTGGGTAAAATAATTAATAACTGAATATGTATGGAATATATTTAACAACTCTAATATTTTCAAGATTTATTTCATATGCTTAAACCTCCGCAGATATTAGATTGTAGGTCTGGATTCCTGATGTCGCGTCGATCTGGACAACGCGAAAAGAGAAGCGGCGGCTGAGTCGGTCTTTTCTTGGTTGTAGTCCAAGTTAAATATCTGATGCCTTAATCTTCGAACTGGATGTTCAAGTGTCTAAAAATCTGGATTGTTTTAGATTGAGGAAAATTTAATGTCGGATGAAATGCACTACGTTTGTAGCGAAAAGTGTCTTTTTTATTTTTTTAAATTAAAGGTAAGTACTTCATCGACGAACAATGAAAGCGTGGATTAAAAACTGTCCTAAAATATTGTTTTCAATCCTTTGCTGAAAAAGCATATTGCCTTAAATTAAGACTACAGTGAGGTGAATGATGTTTTATTATTACTTTGATCAATGCAGTAAAGTTGATATTTAAAAATAAGGATATTCAATACTTTATAAGGAAAAAATGTTTATAACATTTTTTGGACTAGCATAATATTAAAAGATTTAAATAATTCCACAAAATTGATATCGATAAGTCACCCCTTATCTCGTATAGTCTTGAATTTTGGTCACCACAAGCTTAATAATTCTAATGCCTTTTTTATTTTTTTTTCCTTTAGCAGTCAGCCCTTTCAGTATTTCCATGAAGCTTAAGAGTTTCGATCTATTAGCAATTACGATGCTCACCTAATCGAGCTTTACTTTAGTACACTGCCCGACCTCCTACCTAGGCTGTCTCGTATGACAGCTTCAGTCTTCAGCGTCACTGATATAAATATTTTTTTTTTAATTGCAATAATTAATTTTCTTTCTTTAATACTGATAATGTAACATGATTGTAACACCATGAACCACAAAAATTGAAGCATAAAATGTTTGCCGCTTATATTAAATTGTTCTGAAGACAGAAAACATCTTGATGATATGGTTTCAGTTAAACCACACTTCCATTTAGTAATTGGACCAAGTGTAAAAACGGTCAAAAAATTTTTAGCAAAATTTACAAGTGTGAGAATCTAAATGTTATGCTATTAAAATATGAACCTGATTGACAAAACCAGTTTCGTCATGTGATATATAATACAAACGTCTAAGATTAAAATGCGCTATTTGGTAAAATGGAATACCACCATGAGAAAACATTTTCTTAGATTAAGTCAAAGTAACAGAAAGTTTAATTTTTTATTAAATCTTACACTGACATTCCCACTTGCACATCTACTTCAAGGCATGTGAACAACTTAGCCGCTGCTTCTCTCTTCACAACACTGGTCTAGCTCGACGTTCGTAGTCCAAAACACAGAAAACTTCACAGATAATACTGGACGATTCTAATGATTGCACAAAAAATAAATAGCAACACACATTGTTTTGAAAAAAAATAAAACATAGTTATATTAATCCGATTTACTAAAATAATGTCATGAAATTCAATATTTACCGATAATAATTTTATATATGATTATCAATATTCCTAAAGCAATTAAAAGTATTTTTTACTACTAAAGAAATCCAAAAGAAACAGCTCAATTAAAATTTAAAATGATAATAAATTTAAAAACTTTGTTATTTTTCCTGATATCCCTAAAATATTTTCTTTCTTTTGAAAATTATTATTATAAATTGATAGCATATTTATATTTTCATTAAATTAGGTAACATAATGAGAATGAAATATAATTAAAAGGAATAATGAAATATTAGGCAATGAAACATATTTAATGACTTGTATGATTCTATCGTTCAGACAAAATAAATAAGAAGCTTGATAATTAAATATGTAATTATAATATTGGATTTAGTTTAATTAGCTTATAAGCTATAATAAAATGTGTATGTATTATATGTATGTATATAATAAAAAGTGGTATATTTTTAGTTGATTTGTTTTCAAGATTCTACCTAGAAAACAAATTATCATGAATAAAAAACATCCAATTAAATTACATTTACATCGTTTTTCAATTCACACAAACTAGGGCGACCTATAAATTTATATAACGACATTTTCTTGGAAAGAACGCCTTTATTAACTCATTTCTTTGTTTACTATGTGGGTTATATTGTATATAAATATATATATATATATATACGTTTGTTATGCTTCTAAATAAATATATTTCTCACATCTACAAATTATTGTAATTGGTTGTAATATTAATATATTTTTAAAAGAATAGCATTAGAATTATGTTGCTTCAAACTTATTTTTTATAATATTGCAGTACAATGCGATGACATAAAGCGATTGACTCGTGACTTGTTAGTGGTCAATTAAATTGAATATTATAGCGTCCCTATTTTTCGCTCTTCTTAATTATTCTCTAATATAGTACTACTTCTTCACTGTTATAAAGATTACAATTTGCGACGAATTTAATTACATTTCACTAAAATTTGTTCTAAATACTTCTAAACCAACTTCACCCAGGCATGAAGGTGAAATAAGTGAGTAAGCACTGTGGCTTATGGAAGATTACAATCTTTTCGTGTCGTGATGATGAACATCAACCGTCAATTTCGCTTTTGATCTCCTTTTTTTGGAGGCCGGTTGAAGTTAATGACTAATAATTACTACACCGTTTGTTGTTTCACCAGTGATTTCAGTGAGTGAAAATTGTCACGTGCTAATTGATAAATTACGATTCAATGGGGAAAACGTTTTCCAATTGTTCAATGTGTATATAAATTATTATTATAACTGCGGTATGCTAAAATTATATTATGATGGTAGAATGTTAATAAATGACGCGAGATCATTTTGCATCAGTTTGTTTTGTGCAATAATATAATCGTTGCACGAATTAAGCCCGCCAATTAAGCAATTTCACGGTTGGAAAATTGTGCAGTGTCATTTGGAGAACGAAAGCTTTTGTATTCCATATTTTATTTGTAAACAATATTTTTTTATTAAAAAATGATATTAAATTGCCGCATTCAGATATAATATGATACATTAAACCTAATTTGTATTCAATCCTTAAAATATTTATAGAATGCACTGTTTGATATAATCTTTAGTTCACTGCGGAATACATTGGGTGCGGCATCACGATGGTGTCGTTTTTGACCAAAAACTCACAAGTGTGGATGCAATATCGTAAATCCAATAATTATTGGCCCACAACAGTAAGAAGAACATTTTTGCTGTTGGCACTTTAGGGCGACTTTTAGGTCATAATTTTTCAGCTATGATTTTATAATGAATCCTTGGACCAATTTGTTTCATCAGCGACTTTATATCATAATCAGTATCTTAAGAAGAAATTCATAACATAATTTGTAAATTAAAAAAGGAACCAGTACTGTATAATTAGATGTAAATAAATAGAATTAAATAAACTTGAGAAATACTAGGAACTAAATTACATTATTTAGTAAAATATGCATTTTCCGAAGGAGAAATACCTGATAATGTAAAGATTGCTACTATTTTATACCTATACATAAAATTAAATACAGTAAATAGAATAATAATATTAAACCAATTAATATGTTGCTTTAATAGAAAAGGTGATGGAAGAAGTAGTAATTAATTAGTTAAATGATTTCATTATTTATCAAAATTTTATATCTGAACAACAATCAAGATTCAGAGAAAAACATTTCACTGAGACTGCATTACAAGTAGTTTTAAATGATTGGTTGTTAGTCAAGGATACAAAAAATCATTGGAGCAGTTTTCTTGTATTTCAAGTTTAATAATTACTTATATAAAAGAAAACAAAAAGTTAAAATAAATAATGTATATTATGAAGAGAAATTAGTGTCTTATGGAGTACCACAAGGGTCTAAATTGGGACCATTGTTATTTGTTTTGTATATTAATGATATAGTTAATAACGTGAAAAAATGTAAAATTCATCTATTTGCGGATGACACATTAATGTATTGCATAGGTGATAACATTAAAGAAATTGTAAATAATTTAAATAATGAATTAAGTATATTAGAAATATGGTTAAAGAATAATGTACTTAAATTAAATGAGAATAAAACTAAATGTATGTTTATTAAGTATAAAAATGTGTTAGATAATAGTACCAAAATAGTAATAAATAACTCTAGTATAGAAATAGTGGATAATATCAAATATTTAGGAGTAATTGTTGATACAAAATTAAATTTTAAAGAACATTGTAATTACATATTAAAAAAAAATAGTAGAAAAATAGGTTTATTATCTAGATTAAGAAATATATTAAGTATAAATAAAAAAAAAATAATTTACAATAGTATAATATTGCCCCATTTTAATTATTGTGCAACACTTTTAAATATGTTAAATAAATTAGATAAACAAATGTTGCAAAAACTACAAAATAGGGCAATGAGAGTAATCTTAAATAAAAATAGATTAACTAATTGTAAAAGTATGATTGATAGATTAGAATGGTTGAATGTTCAAGAAATATTGAGTATGAATGTTTTAGTATTTATATATAAGCTAGAAAATAATATGTTACCAAAATATTTTAATAAGTATTTAATAAGAAATAAAGATGTACATAAATATAATACTAGAAATAAAGAAAATTTAAAGATAATTAAGTATAAGAAAACGAGTACGGCTAGGGGAATTATGTACGGAGGTTTTGATTTATATAATAGTCTTCCAAGAGAAATCCGAAACAGCAAAAATATAACGGGTTTCATAAATGGAATAAAAAAACACCTTCGTACATATAGAAATAAATTATAATATTAAGACTTTATTATTGTATATTTTTATTTTTTCTTTCTGTTATGTATTTTTTATATATTTTTATATATGTTTACTAAATTTGTTAGATGTAAAGATTAGCTATTAAGCTAAATAAATTAATAAAATAAATAATAATAATAAGTAAGCCTTTAAAATAATAGATAGAATAATAATGTTGAAGAAATTGGAGAATATTTGTATAAGTAAAATAATTTTAAGATAGCGTAATAATTATTTAAAGAGGAAAGCAAAAATTTTAAATAAATTATGCGTATTACAAATGGAAAATAATATCTCACGGTGTACCACAGGTAAATTGGGACCTTTGCTGTTCATGTTATATGTTAATAATAAAAAAAATGTAAAATACATCTGTTCGCAGACGACTGTTTGTAGAAAAATGGTTTAAAAATAATGTACTTAAACTAAATATTAAATTTATTATAAATTTAAATTTCTTAAATTAATTACAAAATATGTTAGATAATAATATAAAAATAGTAATAGATAATTCTATCATAGAAATAGTTAACAAAATAAATTACTATATAATACATAATAAATATTTAGGAATTAGATTAGAAAAATAATAATAAAGATAATTTTATGGTTAGGCAATTTATTTATATTTATATTTTTTTCATAATATTAACGTCATATATATTATATTTATCTGATATTTGAAGTAAGTGGAATGCATGAAAGGCTTACAAGGTTACCAAACCTGCAACTGCTCAAAAAATTAACGGCAACGATTCAAAATTAAATACCTCCAAATTTTTATAATTGGTCTTTGCATCGAGACTGAGCGAATAAAATAATAAGCGCATATCACTTCCATTCGATATTCTCTTCTGACATGAACCTACATCATGCACTTCCAGCAATTATTCCTTCCTTAGGACACGCGAGAGTTCACCCAAACTAGCACCAAGCAGAGCTACACCGAGCATCGAATGAAAAAGCAGCCGCTTCCCCCTTCACGTCAACCCTAATTGAGCTACGGCGTTCATAATCCAGAATTTAACCTGATTTTCCGAAACAATATTATTGTTTCGGAAAATCAGTTTCATCACATATTATAGGTAATGTTTTGATAATGGTGTTTATTCATAAAAAATGTGCAATGAGTCGCCAATTTTTAGCGCACGTGTGACCCTTCAACCGCGAAATATCATTAGATAAGAAGCTAACTAATAACGAGTCATCGCCACATGAGCTAATATACAACACGTAAAAATTAATAAAAAATCGATAAGCAACCAAAAAAAGCAGATAACGAACGAACGTCGCCCACGTCAAAATCGATACTACTTACCATTTTCGGCAAACTCACTCATATAAAATTACTACATTATAAAAAGTTTGCTTCCTTGTGTAACTTTTTTTGTTTAAATATATTATACAATTCATACTATTGATTTATATTATTGGCGATGAAATTAAATTTATATAAAATATTTTTTTATTCTTAATTTTTTTAAGATGGACTTTGCGTCTTTTGATGGAGCGTTTGACAAAGTGGTCTATCGGACGCTCACTTCCGCGTGCTTAGCTCACCTGGCGCCAGAGAAGCTTCTGCGTTTTGACCTTCAACTTTTATTAGAACGGTGCTCATCTAGACTGTTTTAATTAAAAATAAATCTAGATTTCTGCTATAGACCTACTTGGATAATTTGGCTCGCATATTCTAATTTATACCTTGAAAAAAACTTGTTTTTAAAAAATATTTGTTCTATGGTAAAATAAAAACTTGATGTCATCAAACAAAAAATATTAAAAAGCAAAAACCTTTGCTTCTTTCTTGCATAGTATTTAAATATTTTACAACGCGATGGACTGAGCATTTACGGTACGAATGGCTGCGTGCACTTATATACACTCAGCAAGTATAAAAGACATAACACAGCCTAATTCTACGAATCTTTACCATCATGTTATAAACTATATAGTGAACAAGCAATAAAATCTAATTGTTGCACAATAGATTTAATGCCTTATATCTCAAAAGACATCTTACAGACAATTCCTTCTGCAGCATGCATTCCGAGACATCTTAATTTATGCAGTCTCCCCAGTAGTCCAAATAAAACCGTATTGTTATTGGCGCAACACGTACGTGATAAGATGAACGTCACGATACAGCAGCAATCTCTAAACTTAATCATAATTGTTAATTGCCGTCACCGGAGCGCAGACATGTCAATTAGACAATTTTGTCCCGGGCCAACCGGTTTTCTTCTGCATTATCTCTGCACGATCTGTTTGGATAATTAGCCAATTGGTCCTGGCGATGTCCTCGCCGTTTTCCAATAACTATCTTGACCACTGGCTACTTACACATAACACCATTAAAATGCATCGTAGTGCCGCATTCACACTGATGCAAAAAGTTATCCAGAAAAAATCTTTGCTACGCAACTCATTTCACCTACATCACAACTGAAATATAGTTTTAAAGCCTTAATATGATTTGCTTTAGTTTAAAACTGTGTAGTTGTTGTAAAATGTTAAATTCAGATGAGGGAATATCTGTATATGTAGTATTATTTTATTGATATTCATATGTATAGATATGTATGATACATAATAAATAAAATAAAACCAACAAGACAAGGATATATTAATTTAAATTTAATTTTATCGGGGTAAAATTCAAAGGAATGTCGCTGTCGGGACCACCCATAATCGTTGCCATTATGGGTGAGTAACATAATAAACAACTCATGTTAATGTTATGTTAATTCTAAAAATAAAATTTATAATAGTGTGTTTTTTTATCGGCACTACAATGAAATAATCAGAAAAGCTTATCGAAAAAAATTGCACAAACTAACCATTCGACAAAAAAAACAGGTCAATTTCGAATACATCCACCGAGCAGGTGAAGTATCCCCAAGTCATACATTGTAGAGGATAACGACGTTTCAAAAATGTCTGATTTTGAATTTATGTTAGACAAAAATAAAGAGTGGGACTCTACCCCAAATCATCGTTACAATCTTTTATTATATATTACTAAAAAAAAAAAAAATAATAGTTTTATTTTAATACTAAAAAAAATAAACTACTTATGCTTTAAAATGTGTATTAAACGTATTAAAAAATAATGCAGTTAACTTAAACAGAATTAAAATATGCTTAGCAAAATTGTCTTAATTATCAATTATTTGAGTGCCACATAACTTTAAATGTATATAAATTTTTTTTTTAATGTAACCCAAACATTTCTATTTTTGTAATATAATAAATACAGCATTGTGTATATTTTTTTCTAATACATAAATAAAAATCAAGTTAAAATAAATTAAAAATAAAATATTTGTCAGGACCACACAAAATCGTCGCCCTCGGATGTCCATTAACGATATCCATTAATAGTTCCAATGAAATTTCACGAAAACCGTTGGACCTTAATTAACAAAAAAAAATCTGTTCTGCAAAGGCGGCAGAAATTGGTAGATTTATGTATTTAAAAGTGTTTTAAATTTTTTTTTATAATAGCGATAAATTAATTTTGTACTCTTTACATATTTCGCTAGGATTTTTTGAAGCGAAGCTACAAATTCTTACCTTTGTTTGATTTAATTTATCTAAATAAACATTTTTAACCTTTTCGTTTTTCGAAGATTTTTTACAAAAAAAAACGATTTTTTAATTATTAGATTAATCGTTATTTTAAAACGTGTTCTCAAATATCGTTACATACATTATATAATATAAAGTATGTTTAAAATATATTTTTCGGGTTTTGAACCCTTTGGGGATGTGACTTTGCAGCCAGTAAGACCCAAATAGAAACTAGTGTTAATTTGATTAGATTATATTACATATAATGCAGCTACAATGATCGGCGAGTATCATTTTTTCCGAGCGGTGGTGGAGAAGCCGCCGCGTGGATGTTGTCGGTGTTTTGTTCGTCGCGTGGCAGCAACAGTATTTCGGGGGTTGATTCCTTTCTACTACGGCGCTTGTATGGTGGAGTCTCTCTCAGGATGTGAGCACCCATGATAGTATATTGTCCGCTGGCAAAATCTCTTACAAATTATATCTTAAAAATTCCACATAAATAACAAAAAATAATGTAAATTATTTTTAAACAAGCAAGCTCAAGCGGAGATATTAACAAGATCTATTTTTAGAATAAATTTTATGGCAATATGAATAAATCTAAGGCAGTTATCGTGTCTTCCAAAACACACGTAAATTTTAATTTCAACTGTATTTTAACTAACATTTTCTTTAAATTGTTAAAAAGTTGAATTTTTCAACGGAATATGGATTTTAACCGCTTGAATAGCCGCCATTTTGAAACAAGATGGTAGATATGTCTGGCTAAAAACTTGACCAAAATGTTCAATATAACTAAAACTACATCACCATGTCTTCAAAAACCCACATAAATAACAATAATATACAATTAAACAATACAATTGTGATTTTTTAATTTCAAATTTTTTACAAAATTTATTTTAAAAAAAATATATACATATACTATATTATTTTTTAATATCGATAGAATAAAAATTACAGCAGCTATCATGTCCTTAAATTTCGGTATATTTCAATTATGTATATATGATAATTTAACGAATTTTGAGTTTTTAACGAAATTCATCACATGCTTAGCTTTGCGAGGTGGTAGAGCTTGCATATCACGCCTTTTTTATTTAATTTATTTTGCCGATGTTTCAAGCTCGAATGTTGGGGTCATCATCAGTGGTATAGTACCGGACTTTTTTTTCACGACCGGAACTGGTTCCAGTATGATTTGTTAGAAAATCTTTGAGTTAAATTGAATAGACATCAACAACACTACACAACCCTACCGCAATGCAATAAAAACAAATAACCAGGATATTCGCCTCCGGGTTCACATAAACTAAAATCTCATTAATCATCCTAAAGAGAAGCGTTCCGGTACTTTTTTAGAACTACACCACTGGATCTGATTCGATGTAAATAACGAAACAATATGTACCTAAACCGTACCCCAAATAATACCAAACTTGTACAATCTCGAATCTTATTTGCCGTTAAGTATTAATCAGAAATAATTTGTTTGAAAATCACTTATTACTTATAATATTATATAAATTATACACTAATTATGTAAAATCATCCGCTTTTTCAGCCAAAAAGTTACCTTGAAACTTTAAGAGCTTAACTCAAACTTCAATAATATTGAAAGACACAATGGTTCGAATATCTATTTTCAAGAAATAAATACTAAAATTAGAACAAAAAATAATTGTTGAGCGTCCGGTATTTGCACACGCTTCAGCTGCGGTACCTCACGGTAGTGAAAGACCGACCGCTAGTCTATTTTATAATATTAACTAATTAAATACAATAATTCTATTATTAAATTCCAATTTATTAACTGCTAAAAAAGAAGGACATAAACACACTTTAAAAATACAAAAAAAAATACAATGTATTATTTCAGAAGTGAGACGATTCAGTGCACCTTAATTATTTAGTAGGTACTATTGTATATCACTAGGTTGATAGAATTATGTTTTTTTTTCTAGATAACATCTCAACTCATACAGAAATAATGAAGCTATTGGTAGTAATAAATGCTTAATGAACTACTTACAGATTTTACATTGCTCATTGAATCGGTGTGAACGTGCCACAACTGCTTGTTCCATAATGTGCGAGCACCGTCACATTGACAGGTTTGACAGCGACGGACCAAGGCGCCGAGACGTATCCGATTTCTCCTCTAGCTTCTGTACTGTCAGACCGCAGTTCCGCAATTGAGTACAGTGGGCAACTAATGCGTAGAGGTGGACAAATAAAAAAGTGTAAGAGATACGTTTTTGAAGCAATCCAAGGACTTTCCATTAGAAAAGAAATCAGGTTAAAAGCATTTATTTCTACTATTCATTGGATTTGTTCCAAGTAGACATAGTATTATATGTTACTTTACTTCGATCTCAAAAGATGAAAAAAAGATCAGGTATCATATATAATCAACAAGAAATTCACAATGATACAGATTTATTATCTAAGGGGAATGAATGAATAAAATTCCACGATCATCAAACTTAAAATATCTCTTTGTTAAAAATAATAATTGTTGACAAAAAAAATTGTAACAAAGAGGAAAATATAGGTCATACATTTGCAAAATAGATATTTTAAATTTAGGATTTAATATAACATAAAAAAATATTTACCGTTACTTTGTCGATCAATAAGTGTCGTAATTAAATTGCACAATCGACAACTCATAAACACCAATGATATTTTGCTACTACGCCGAAGCATGAAAACAATGGCATTTGCGTTGTCTGCTAAAAACATTTTTTCTGAACCAGCGATATGACGCTAATATTTCATGTCAGCATAAATTACACAACCGCAAATTCAACTATAATATTAATTTATAAACTAAAATTAATCTGCTTCATATATGACATACAACAATCGACATTTTTTGTACTTTGATCACGGTAATTAGAAGTACATATATCAGGTTTTCATACCTATTTTTTAACAAGAAACTCTACAGTATACACACTTCAGATTTGATTAGAACCGTCGAAACTTTTGACGCGTGTCACTTAACCGCCCCGATAACAGTTATCAAACGAGATGCTAATCTACCGATCTGTATCTACGCGCCTTGATTGATAGCTGTGGGTGCTTACAAGTGTTTACATACATATTTATCGACACGCTTGAACCGGTCTCGGCAGGGGTGTTCAATCGGAGGATCACTGCATACTCCGCCGATCTTGCTTTGTGTGCGAACACATTCATGAAATAGTTCGTTTGACCCTTCAAACTACTTTGAGAGTTAAGATACTCACAAGTACTCGAAATATCGATTTGTTAGCGAGTGAAATGCTGTACTCAGGGGAGTGCAAACAATGATAAATGTTTATTACTAATAATATATAATTTTAAATTAATTGGTATCTGATTTAGGTGTTCTATTTCAAGCTAAAATACTTGTAGTATAAGATGATCAGATTTTAAATATATTAAACACTTTAAAAATATAAAGGTCATCACGGAAATTTTTGCTTGAGGAAGACAAATTGCTGTGGGAACTAAAGTAAAAAGATCATTTCGAAAATTTTGTTCAAAGGCCATTTACGAAATTTTTGAGGAGGAGAAACTGCTACCGAAGGATTTTATTATTCAATGATTATTTTTAGCAAATATTTTTGTAAAGGCAATGAATCCGCATTTCTGCGAATAATCTAAAACACTTTATTCTCATCAGCATATGCATGTGTATGAAAAGTAACAACAGAGAACCCAAATTGAGTACCTGACGAGTACTACACTAAAAAAACAAGTAACTAAAGAAAAAGCTAACAAGGCTGTTTGTAAAAATAAATGAGCAATATATAAAATATTTGTTCCATAAAACGAATTGTTTGTGCATTACTGTTGAAAAGATTAAGTGCGAGCGAGCATTGATCAGAACAGTGATCACCCCATGAATAACTCTCTGCAACAAATCTTCCGAATAAAAAATCCGAAGATTTACCTTAAATAAATACACAAACAATTCGTTTCATGAAACAAAGTATTTATTTAAATGCACATACAACTCAAAATAATTCCCTGTTAAATCGCACCCCAAACAAAGTTGCTCATCTTCTAAAGAAGATCCTCAAATTTTTTTTGATTGAATAAAAAATAAGTCAGTATATAATAACATACATATATCCAATAACTGATCAATCTCTTCTTTTAGCTTCTGATACCGTTTTTTTAACTCACCGGATATTCTAGACATACTCTGTCATTAGGTTCTCAAATATTGTTTTGTTAACAAGAACAGGTGTATTAGACAAGTACAGCAATCTAATTACTTAACCACCTGTCGGATAATGTTGATCCATTCTCGTCCGACTTTTTGAACGCAATATAACCTAAAACATTTTTATAATAATTATATTCTTATTGCATATTTTAAATGTAGCTTAATTGAAAAAATATTTGGGGCGGTGCAAGTAAAAACCCAAGCTAGAAATTAGGTCATAGTATCAATATTTTCCATTCACGAATATCGACTATTGAATATTAAGCGAATGATTCAGCTTTTGCTGATGTGCAAAAAATGACAGGTGTTTTCTTTAAACGCTAAATAATATACATGTGCAAAATATTATAACTGTAAATATTTTTCGATATCTAGGCTATTTATAATTGCGCCTTATTTGTTATTATTTTAAGAGTCAACATGTTATTTTTTAATATTCTGCTGATCAAATGTTTTTCTTGTTAAAAACCGACGTTCTTTGAGTGCATTTTAAGTACATATGTATATAATGGATAATATTACAAAATACTGAGAATCATGATCCTTTACACTTTGCAACTGATTTGACCTATATTAACATTGTTGAATTTGTCTTTAAATTAATCTGACGCTTTCATGTATATTTATCATATATACAATATATTTACTACAAAGTGAAGCATAAAGATTTTCATTTTTCGAGGGAGTGCTATGTAGACTGTATAAAGAGTAGGTTTTAAGTACTCATCATGAGTTGTACTGATACGGTTTGTTGTTCAAGCGCATTATGGTAACAACCCAAAAAATATTCCAGTGTACCGAATCGGCAAATGAATTTTTAATCTTTATGCAACCAGATCCACACTAAACAAAATTACCTTGCAGACCATTAGAACGCCAGAAAATATAAAATCAGTGATAGCATACATTCAGTAATATTGTTGTCTCAAGAAGAAAGTGTTAAAAGCATTAAATTTATTCAATTTTAAATTATCACTTGATTTATTGTTTTTTTTATTCCTATATTTTTTTTTTTTTACTTAAATTGTAAAAGATTTTTGATTTTTTGCCTTAAAGTTTTATTTCATGTTGTTATTTTTTTATTAAATTGTAGCAAATACCAAATTGTAATAAACCAGTAACATATATATTATAAACAATTATTCTGTTTGTAAAATTATTTATATTATTGAAGAAAACGTATTTTAAAAAAGTTCCATAAGGCACAGTATATCTTCACTGCAAGAATAATCATCGACTGTCGAGATGAATCATTGGCTCAACTGGAGAGAAAGTGATGCAATTACTGCTCGTATTGCGAGACATCGCTCGTTTATCAAGTCAAAATTGCTTTAAAATTTCTGCTCCTGTTGCTAAGCTCTCGTAAATTTATTACTTGCAATTTAAGATTTCACTGTATTTTAAAATATAAATATACCTTTAGAACACTACATTAATTTATTTTTTATCATAGTCACCATGGACCTGAATTTTATCATAGTCACCATGGACTCATCTAGGAACGAGTTTTTTGTGTTTGATCTTAATTTTACTGTGTTATAAAAAATATCTCCGGACAAATATTTAGATGGTTTATAAATTCCATAGATTGGTAAACGTATTTTTATTAAATTATTAAAAAGGTTGATCTGTGCTAACGGATGGTACTCCACTTATTTATTCAACATGGACGTTAATTCTTCCTGCTTTAAATTTACGAAACAAGTTTTTAAATATTTCACATGTTCACAACGTCATACTCATAAAAATAAACAAATAAACGAACTTATTCATGTCCAAATCTGTATTGCAAAAATTGGAGAAGAATCATAAATAAATTTAGGATCACTATCTTAATCAAAAAGGGATGCACGAGAAAGGAAACTGGTCCTTTATAAATTGATACTTTAAGCGGTTCTTTCTGCACCTGAAAATATATAAAATCAAGTCCTACGCCCAAATTAAGCGTATACACACGAGAAGAACGCGAAGATTCTCACACTCGAGATGGCAATCTCGTACGTTTCTCGGTAGCCGCCCAGTATCGGTTCTCGGACGCGCTCTCTGTGTTCTCTGTGAATATGATTTTTAATCGAATGTGCCGAGGTCAAAATACCGCGCTGACTCCACTGAGAGATAAAGTCCACTACCAAGATGAGATGACAACAGTGCAAGAAGATTTCAAGCCTCGTCCGATTTCGAGCATTTGCGAGATCAGGTAAGCGAGTCGGTGTCGGTGTGCCAGAACCGGTTCCGTTTGTCTACTACGAGATTGTAATTCTGTTATAATACAACACGACCAGAAGTCAACAACCAATCCCGCCGGCTGATTCACGCACAAGCGAACGCTTCCTCATATGGCACTCGAGTGGGAACAAAGCATTCAGCTGAAAGTCGCCAAATTTTTTTTTACAATTTTGTATACAAATAAGTTCAAAATTATAAATAAAGTAAAACAAAGGTGCATTTTATCACCTGACCTATTTAATATCAATGGAAAATATTTAATGAGAAGAGCACTGGATGGATTGAATATCGAAATATTAATTGGAGGAGAAAATCTGTCGAGCTAGATATACGGTGATGACAATATTATTAAACCGCGTCGAAAGAGAGAGCAACCTAGTAGGCCTCAAAATTAACAATTCCAAAACCAAAATCCTAATTATCGATAAAAGAAATGTCCAACGCGAAAAAATTAAACCACCACAAGCAATGGAGTTTTTCTGTAATACCGGTATTACCGAGAGAAAAACAGTCAATACCGGTATTAACGGTATTGACATTATTGATTAATTATCCGAAAAATAATCCGAGTACCATTCGCATGATTTACCGTGCTTATTGCATAGCAAAACCAAAGAATTCGAATACCCTGGAAACTATTGTTTCGATATATTAAATATTTTAATTAAAACACTTTTATTAATTAGCAAAAAAAATATTTCTAAAAATACGGACCCCAAATCTGACTTCTTTTGGAACTATAAATCTAGGACAACATATAGGAATGCTTCCTATTTTTTTATACCAGGGCCCAGAGCACCACTCGCCAATTTATTCCAATAAAATATATTATTTATTATACTTTAAAGAAAGAACCTTTTGAGAAAGAAGTACATAGAAAATTGTCAATATGTTAAAAATAGCATTAATTAAATTTGAGTTTTAATTGTCTATGAATATATTATACAATAAAAAAATCGTAAATATTTCATAACAATTTGGCTTAACATATGCGAATTTTTTTCCTGAAAAAATCATTGATTTGCCTTTATTAAATAAGTTATTTTATGTATTTTAAAAATTTTAAACTTTTTTGTGTAAAGTAAGCTAATAAAAAGTTATAATATTTAGTTATTACAACAATTAAAAAAGATTATATTTTTCGTATTTATTCACTTAAAAAATTAAAGATAAATTAAGTTTGATGTAAAAAAAACACCCGTGAAAAAATTTTGATTTTTACTTATTTTAATCGTATAGTTACTAGACGATTAAAATATGTAAAAATGTCTTAATAAATAATTAAAAATGAAAACTAGACTATAGTACAACCTATATTTAGATGGTAACAGAAAAATACATTGCATTATTTTCCAATGAAAAGTTTTTTTTAAATATACATATATACATCACGCATTTTTTTAATACGTTTTTTTACATATTAATATTTAAAATTACTTAATACTAACAATTAACAGCTAACTTTAGTGAAACATATAGTACATTAAAAAAAATTTTTTTTTTGTAATTTCAGTTATATAAGGTAATAAAAAGCAATTATATTTATTCGTTTAAACAATAAAAAAATATTAACATATTTTTCATATTTATTATTTAAAACAATAAAAGATAAACTAAGTTAAATGTAAAAATAATATTTTGTAGTTAGTAACGAAAAAAATAACATTTAACGCAAGTTTTATAAATTCGTTTTTTATTTAAATATATTATTAAGAATTACTTATCGCTTATATTTAACATCTATGTTAAGTGAAGCATATTACATAGACTATTTGGGTAAAAATATGTCTGAATGGAGATAAAAATCAATAAAAAAACTTCGCCAGCCATCCCTATCATAAAAAAAAGCCTATGGTAATTTCTCTGTTACATAACATAATTATTGGGAACTGATAGATACCATTAGACTTACTCGAGATTTATCTCGGGTACTTCTAAGCCATAAATATACCGTTTTCAATAAATAATATAATATTATTAGTCAATTTTTGTCTTCAATACCGGTATTACCAGTATCGGTACTATCTGTATTGCAATCCCTAGTGAAGTTTTTATTTATAAAAATGCGATTTTTATAAATAAAAATTCAATTATTTTATAACGATTTTTTAATTGATTTGTGAACTATATTCTTTACTGATGATTCTAAAACATATAATAGATTTTTAGTTTAGATGCTTAGAAGTTATCACAATTCATTTACGACGAAATAAATCAATTAAAATGTTATTGGTTGCGGTTTTTACTATATATTATATATTTTATTTCAATTAATTTATAGATTATTTCCTAATAAAATATAATACTTACATTCTATACATTTTCAAGAATGACTTGTTTTATATTGGTTTCTAGCTCAATTCAATTACTAAGTATGTTGTAAATTTTCCTTGGATTACCGAGAAACTGTTAGCATATTGTAATTTTTTTAGACAGTTATAAATATATAATTAATCTAGTAAATATAAATAATCAAGAATTTGCTTCAATGCTATTTATATTCCTAACACATTTGACACAGTCAAATTATATCACTGCGTATTATTTTCCAATAAATTAAACATGTTTGTTTAGGTGTTAATAAAATTTACATTGAAATAATGTCTATTAAAAACAGTTTAAATGGCGCATGATAGTCGTTTCATGGCTGCGAAATTAGCTATGAAAATTTCTTCGCCAAGTATTGAAACTGCAATTTTTGTTCTACGACAAGCTTTTAGAATTAAAATGCAAGCATTGGATAAGTGACACTTATTGGATGTTTTACATATTAGAAACGTAAATAGGGAAAATGTACTACGTGCGTACGATATGTATTTATGCAAAAATCTTAACACATAACCACGCTGTCGCTTTAAATTTGTTATAAGCCTCGTAGTGAAACCACCTGTTGGTTGTTTGCATTTTTTTCTGAAAAAATACCGCGCCTGCACTACAAACATCTGATTAATTCTGCAAACTTGTTTCTTGGTGTCTTGAGACACAGATTCCACCTGTTCCGATATGACGACACAAGTTTTTTCTTTCGTTCTGAACAAAATTTATGCTAGTTCGACTAGTGAATCAGAAACTTCCGATTATCTTATAGTATTGTTCATTTGCAATAGATTCAGATTCCAGATCCTTTAATTGATTAAATCGACAGGATAGTTTTTGATATTCTAATGGCAAATATTTTTATATTGTATTTATTTCTATAAACGTCAACCCATGTCAAACTATTATATACACTTAATCCGTTTATATGTTAGGACGTCAAGAGACCTTTTTTATAATTTTAAATATTCATATTTATATCTACTATATATAAGCCCCTCAAATAGTACATTAGACATTTTTGGAAAACACTGACTTTTCAATGTAAAATTAATAAAAATGTAAGATTCAAATGCTCAAGTTAATTCAAGTTAAAACTACATAAATATAGATACGTAATGAATCTAAACTCAAGTTAACTAGATAGATTAACTAATATAATCTGTTCTCACGCAGCAGATGCATTGCAAAACAAATCTGAGAATTGAAATAGGCTGCTTCGATCTGAATCTCTGGATTATATATTATTACATACGTGCTTATTTTAATGCAAATTAAAACAGTTGATTGTCTGTGTCGATTTGTCGCAAACTCCACTGGTGACGAACTCAAAGCTCAAGTCAAGTGGAAAAAAATTCTTGCTGCCGTGTTTCAGCTTATGTATTGCCTAAGAAAGAGAAGAGGGGATAAATAACTCTTCTCTGGTTTTTTAAACAATCATGAATGATTTCACCGGGCGAAATTATGATCATTTTATTTTTATTTTTATTGCTTTTAACAGCAAGTGCATTGTAAAACTAAAAATTGGTTTAATGTGAGTCAAGCTGTGTTGATTTGAAGTGAGCTCCGCTGGTAGCGAGATCAATTTCTAAAGTCTAAATTTATAAAAGACGAGTGGTAAATATTTATACTGTAGTGGCATTAAATGTATATCGTGGGTGATTGATTCCTGGAATCAAACACTTATATAATATAAATATTTTAGCTTTTTAATGAATATTGCGTTTAAATATTTGTGTAAGACAGGCAATGGTATTTTTGCAGATTTAGCTACCTGTTTAGTGGAACAGTTATCCGTTTCAATAAAACGATTGGCTATCTGAAAAACGTTATTTTTTTTGTTTTATTTTAATTGTGCCAGATTAGTATTAAGGTAATATTTTTTTTAAGTAATTGCGCCGAAAAGGAAATTTTAGCGTCATATCGCTAGTGTATTATTCTTGATTATTTTCGCTGCACGCTTAAATACCGCAATTTTAATGCTCTTTTATGTGTAAAATCAATAAAAAATAGTATATATACAACTTTTAGTATTTATAATAAGAAAATAATGGTATCAGAATTTCATACAATTGATTTAGTAGTTAAGCTTTTAACTTTTTCATTGCGATATATTATGTTACATATGTTATGTAGTTAAAAATATAGATTTGGATTAACTATTGTTTACCTTTTAAAGACAGTTTTTTTTCTTATTCTCATATGCTTTTACTGTTGCTATCTAAATTTTTATAGGGAGTAATAATTTAGTTAAACTAATATGGAAAACTTTACATATTTAATGTGTAAAAATGTAATAATAATACTTTATTTCATATTTAATGGTCTTACGTATAATACATATATGTATAGACAATATAATAAACATTGTTTCATAGATTCTATGTCAACTATTATTTTAAACACTTACTTAATATTTTATGTTTTTTTTTATATGACTCAATTAAGTATCCATTTTATTTATATTTAATATTTCAATTTATATATTTATTTAATTAACAGGTATATACTTGTTTTTAAACACCCATTTACAATTTTAAATATTGTACACTAGTTTTCGATGCAACCCGTAAGCATCATAAGATTCCCTATCGAGCTCGACAGTTTACCGTTACATTATAATTAGAATCCATTATTATTTGCCTCTCAGCCATACACCGTGGGGGTGTTACCCTGCGCTTCTACAGTAATATTTACCATTTTATCTGTATTATATAATAATGCTCTTTTCTTATAATAAATATAAATATTTTATTGCTTTTGGAAACAACAATAGTAGGAACACATTTAATAATGACTATAATAATTATATTTATTTAAAATATGGTTAAAATTCTGCGCAAAAAATCAGGTAATTAAAATTTATGGAACGAAGGTTAATCGGATATATTCAGTTAACAATCCATTACTGATGCCTACTCCCTAGAAATAAAAGTGGGAGGGGTATCGCATGCAACTAAGAAAGAGATAAAGGATGCTATTTCGTGTAACGGTACTTCATCCAGACGACATGAGAATCTTATGAAGCAACAACCCGTCACTCACACCGAATCTAGCCCATAATCTCGCGCTTTGCGCTTGAAAAATTTGCTTTTTGCTTGTTTAAATAAAGTTAATTATCTTATTAGTTAAGTAGCAACTTATAAAGAAATCAGAAATATTTTTCACATAGGAAACAACTAAGAATTAATGTCAGCCGTCGTGTTTCGTACATTTAATAATATTATTATTAAATTGTGAATTTTTTGTATTTGTTATATACATGTTTTTAATTTATTAAAATGATTTCCTGAAAAGGTCCTAAAATAAATTAAAGAGCTGTCACGAAATGCACAAAGCGATATATTCTGTACTTTGGTAGGCTTATTGTCACTGAAAACGTTGAAAGGAACATAAGAAGACAATATTTTTTCTAAAATAATGAAAGAATAATTAAGCTACTACTTACAAAATCAAGTAATTCTGCTACGTAAATTATTTTAGAGGGGCAGACTGAAAGAACAGTGAAATTAAATTCTAAGAGCAAAGTAATTTTTTTCTGTGCTTTTTCAGTTTTTTAAAAATCCAAACATCAAGCATAAGTTAAGTAGAAATATACATACATATATGTACATATAAAATAATATACAATGAAAATTTTCTCACATCTATAAACATTTTTTTATAAATGCAATGAAATCGCCTACGTGCCTGCTTCTGAAATGCAAAACGCCCAACAAGGACAAATTATCTAGTTTCTTTTTTTTGCAGTTCTTTTTTGTTCTTTTATATCATTCTCCGAATCGATATGTGCATTTTTTGATCCGTGCATGCATAAAATGTGTCTCCGCGAGCGAAGATCACCTTTCGTCTCCGAAACTGACCTTCACACTCGACGAAGTAACAATACACGTACGACGTATATGTACATATTGATACAGTGTGTTCAGAAAAATCATATCTATATTTGTACTGAAGCACATTGAAATTATACGGAATTTAATCATAAAGCAATAAAGTACATATAATATGAATAAAGTTTTCACTCCAAATTTGTTTTAGTAAGAGACGCTGCATTTTTAATGTATTAAAGGACGACGAAACCACAATAAAGGACGTCCTGGCCATAGTCAAAAGTATCAGTAGGATAAGCAAAAGTCTTTATTTTGTGGATCGCAAAAATCAAATTAATTTATAAGACAAAAAATATATTTTATTTAGCAATAATTGGCACTAGTATTATATAAAAACTTATATTTATTTCTGTGGTGGCAGCAGTGCCAGGCGCCTCGAATCAGAACGCGTACTCTCCCAGTCTCTTACGACCACAGTACAGTTAACCACGTTTTAACTGTCTGAGGAATACGTGTAAGACTTATTACATAAAAGGCATTCAAACATAAAATAAATCATGAGCTCTTTGCAAATAAAATTTTAATTGCCAACTACGTTGACTTTTCAACTTCAAAACGTCTAAAAAAACAATTTGATATTTTCTCATCTAAAATACATTTTGATGCACTAGGCTGCGTAGCGTAATTTTTATGATTGATATTTGAATCAGTTATTTTCTCAAAGTCGACATATATTATGAACAGTCTGTATGAAACGCGATCACCGCAGATAATGTATGAATTATCGGTTATTTTTAGGCATCGTCTGTCGACCTTGGCGAGCGCACTTGTGACCTTGAATAATTAATTAACGCACAAAAGATGATAACGAACAATAACGGCCGCGTAGATGATACGTTTCGTTAATTTTCAGACACGTAGCACTCGCTCACTGCTCTCTCGCTGCTGTTGTAATAATTATAATAATAATAATAACAACATTTTTGCGATGCTATTTTTAGAACGCGGTGCCAACGGCGCTCAAAATGTGAGAGAGCAATTATCTCTATTATGTTGTTATGTGTGCTCGCAAAATATCTCGCCAAAAAAACACGTTATACATAACTGAAAAATGTTATTAACGGCTTAAAAATTAAAAAAATTTGAGAACCACTAAATTTTATATATCAGCTATCTACGCTATATTTGTAAGTTACATATTAAGTATTTCATGTGTGCATTCATAGGCTTCAGGCGTTTCTGAAGCGGGTTTAATTCTGGATTTCGTACTTTAAACCACTGGATCAGGGATGCGAAGAGAGAAGCGGCAGTTCTTACAGTCTTTCATGATCTGGAGTTGGGTCAGCTCCTTCTTAGTCGAAGCTCGTACGAACTTAGTTAGAGAGCTCTTGAAGTTCAGATGTTCAAGTGTGAAAATACGGGTTTCTTCGTTAAAATGGAACATTGCAGTGAGATTTAACTTTTTTAATTTTTAAGATTTATTGCTGACTTAACTTTATTTATTCAGTAATTTAACAGTATGTATCTACATAATTAAACAGTAAGAAAAAAAATATTTTTACATCAATTATTTATAATTTTGTAGAGAAGTATAGTAAAAGAAATATATTTTACAATAAAAATATTTTTAACCTAATCAAAAAAATGTTATCGATCGCTGTCCGACCATATGCTAAATACAATTTAAAAAAATGATACACATTGTACAAAAGAAGAAGCATCGAATCGGGTAATTGCGTTTAAAAATAATTATTAAGCAGCTAGCGTTGACGATCGCTGGAGCATCGGTGCGCGCAATCAGAGCGTCCATAACAAAAGGTTTGCGACCGCTTCGCTCCAATAGGGAAAATGCCGCAGTGCGCGACACCTACAAGCTCATGTCACAATATCGCTCAACTCCGTTCAACGGCATGCACTCAAACTGTGGGAACAGCAATAACCTACAATTATAATGGTCAATTTATAAATTGCTATTAAATAGAAAATTGAAAAAATTTAAACAGCGCGGCTTCGGTACATGTGAACGCAGTATCACCTTTGTTTTTTTTATCTTAATAATAATAATCGTAAAATAAAAATAAAGGCACCCGATTCTCTGCTCCGCATCAAGGGCGATCTACAAAGCTCAGGACGAAGACTGAGCCCCATCATGGAAGGTTTATCTTAGCACCGATGACCTGCGGTATTCCCCAAGCTCCTCGCAACTAGCTGGCAGCCAATAAGACGTCCAGCAAAACGACCTTTTTATTTATCGCCCATATATATTTTTGTATATTTTTTTTTGTACCTATGTAGCGGCAAAAAATAAATGCAACTTTCAATTAAATTCGTGTGGCACCCATTTATTAAGCTTTTTAATTTCCCTGGTTTTTTAAATGGCATAAGGTTTGGAAACGTTTTGCGTAAATCAAATTAGCTTACATTTTCGGTTTATCATTATTAATCATTTTTTTACAATAAAAAATCGTGCGCTCCGGTGATGTACACTTAGTTTACAATTGAAAATACACAAATTTTATTACAATTTAATCATTGCAACAAGTTTCTTGTTGCAATAGTCTAAAAACATTTTAAATAAATTATTTAACAAAGTTAATAGTAAAACTAATTCAAAATAATATAAACATTATTTGATTCAATTACAGATTTATTTAAAAAGTGTATTTTATGTTACATATAAAGTTTATTGATTTCTCGAATAGTTTTTTTTTTGCAATAATCGTTATCGTTAATTTTATTTATCATGTTATTACAAATTTATTTCAATAATATTCTATATTCAATATTTGTAGTATTTTTTCTTCATGTATTGCAGTAGCACGTAATCGATCGTTAGCACATCGTTGTTCAGCTCAACTTTCAACTCAAAAGTTGCAAATAAATCAAATAAATAAAAATCAAGCAGCTACTGTTGACCGTTGATAAAGAGTTCTTGTGTTAGACAAATGTATTTTTTGTATTATAGTATTGATTTAAATAAGCTCGTTAAATTTGTGTTCAGTAAATAGTTTAGATGCAAAACCTTTTTAGCAACTATATTAGAACAATTTTTAATTTTGCTTACACTGTTAGTTAATTTGATTGTATTTTTAGCAATATTCTATATTATCTTAAATTATCAGTTAACCAACATTAATATATTTTTATAAAGAACAATGCTATTGTATTATACTATTTGTTTATTTCTATTTAAATTATGTATATAATATGTTAATGTCAATCAATGTGAACTTATGCCAAAGATTTCGTACAGTAAATAGAAAAGCTAAAATGTTACATATTATTTGCTACAAACCCGAAACCCTGATTGTTCAATTATAGTTTATACACCTTGATTCTTCAACCAACTGAAAATATACAACATCTAATATCTAAACCGGAGAGATCAATACATAACACAAAGCTTTTGTGAAACTTTATTTTCTAAGAAGTCGGGGTCACCAATTTGCAGATCATAAATATCACGCATTAAGTATTTATAGTAGATATGTGAGCAAAATGAGAACACGAGTCGAGTTTTGTTTCACCGACAACAATCGATCACAGTTTGAGAGCCTCCGGTTCGAAAGGAACGCACTCAATGTACCGTACGTAAGTTCATACAAGCTCATCCGGCGTCACGGATGAATATTTAGTGTGATTCTCCCGTCTCACTCGCACTCGCTTGCACCAGAGCGAGACAGCGCCAAGTTATGAAGGTACGGAGCTCTCGTGACGTCACGGATGAATATTTCAGTGATCTAACTGTATCTCTCTTTAGCATACGAACAAACGGCCGACGTCGAAAGGGATAGAGCAATTATGTCAAACGGAGAGTATGAGAGCCGAGACCCATACACGTTCCATACTTATTTAGGAGTGGCGCTTTAGCCTTCATCAGGGCCATGGCCACTTGGACGAGTCTCCGCCACCTCCTCTGATCCTTAGCCTCATCCTCCCACTGCCGCAGTCCCACAAGAACCTTATGAACCTTGCGTTATTTGCCTATGAGAAGTTAATAAAAGCTAATAAAACTTTAATTTAAAATAAAATATTTATATATAAATTTATAAAGATTAATCCAATTTTTAAAAAAAAAAATACGACAATGTATTTTTATTAATTATGAAAAATAATATCAATTTAATGGCCGCCTCTGGACCTTTTGCAGCAGCCGATCCTTTCGATAACTTTTTCATACATTTCGGACGGTACTTAGAATGTTGGTTTTTAGGTGCTTCAACGTTTCAAGTTCGTTGGCGTAGACACTACTTTAGTAACCTCAAAAAAATCCAACGACATTAAATCACATGATCTGATTAAATGCCTAAATCACATGATATGATTTAATAACTACCTATTTTATTAAACATAATTTTAATGCTAATATCAACGTATCGCACTTGGTTAATAAAAAAAATATTATTACAAAAATTGCAGATGTTTGAAAAAAATAACTTTAGTAACTGATTCTATATATTCAGTTACTAAATATTTTTTTTATAATTTTATTTTATGTGATGGTATACCATCACATAAAATTTTTTTTTATAAATTCACATAAGAATTTAAAATTTATTTATATTTAATTAAAATGTGTGTAGCGTGTATGGGTGTCTGTGAGTAAATATTTTCCGAGTTGAACCGTTTACGACGCGGACGCATGTAGCGGTAGTATCTATCTCTTTCGCACTCACACATCGTTTAATGCGTTAGAGCGAACTGGAAATATATATTGACAGTTTGTTCACGCGGTGCAAGAATTAGTTTTCGGAATAATGCGCCGTTGATGGTTTTCACGTTAACGGCCTTGCCGTATTGTGGCCGCAGCATCCGAAGATGTTTCTCATCCGAAGCGCTATTGGGAATTTATTACGCGTCGGATGAGCCGCTTGTGCGTTATGACGACGCGAACTGCGCGAAGATACGTTTTTGTATAAATAAAGCCATACATATTATACAACTTAATAATAAAATAAATATAATATATTAATATTGAGTATCAATGATGTATAAAATAAATATAATAAAGTTTAACAAACCACCCCACACTTTCAAAGTTTTTTAAATAACGCAACAGATAATTTATTTTATGGTATAATCAAATTTGATCGAATTTTTAAATTGGCTACGCCCAATAATTAATGTGCTTCATGCTGCATGCCTGATTCGTACTGTCGAGTACTCTTCAAATTATATGTAGCACTGCTGCGAACGAATGGATAAGATATGTGATATATCAACGTGCTGCTAGGTCCGCAGACACTGCTCGCGGGACTTCAGACGCGCGTGTGACGTGTCTCATGTTATATATGAATCGCTACAGTTCAATTTTTAATTTTATATTATTTTTTATCGGTTGCTCCGCCCATTTAAATCTTTGTATTACTTTTATAATTAATATTATTAGCAAGTATTTCATTTCACACCTGTATCTTTTGCTGTCTTTACTATATGACATTATTTTTAATATAAAGTTATAGTTCTGAAGTTTAGATTTTAATTGAAAATTATTATTTAAGAACAGTATTTGGATGAATATGTTCCGTTATTACGATGAACTAAATGGGGTGAATTTGTACCCCATTCCGGTTTATTGCGTTGACTTTTTGTTTAGTACGTTTAATGTTAAACAATATCAGCATTAAATTACTGTATCTGCTATGATTTGCAAATTTTATGCGCTATCAATTTTTTTAATCCGTTTGATTTTTTGTGCCTTTTTGTACATAAAATAATTATCAGTCAGATAAGCAGATAAGCATTTAATGATGTAACAGCTGTTATTATTACTCTTCTTTTTTTATTATTACACTATATACAAATCGTTGCGTAAGTCCAGACATTACGTCTCTCGGTCACTACAACTAGATCGGTAGCACGCGTTTTGTTTGACTCTCTCTTTTGAAATGACATCCGACATTTATGTAAGGTCCTCGATGCTATTGGCTTTTTGTCTTTCCGCCGGAGAAAGCTTCTTTTTGGTGCTCGCCGACGAGAGAAGAATACGAAGAAGTTGTAACAGTGATACGTCACGATGTGAAAAATTGTGTTGAAATTACATTGGCAATTCATTCACCTTTGGAATCAAACTGAAATAACGTTAATTAAAATACGTCGTAGTAATTTTCCTACAACTACTTAGACTACGACATTATATTATAATTTCTTCGTATACTGAGGTAAATATAAGGTGATTTCTTCCCGCCGCTTAAAACGCCAGAATTAAAATAAAATTGCGTTATGAAACATTAATATATTTTGTTCAATATCTACTTATCATTGTGTGGTCCTGTTTCACTCCATCACTGTGTGAGAGTAAGCAATACGATCGTTACTATGAATGACACCCTTGTATGTAAAAATCTGGCTCTGATGTACTAGTCTCGTCTGGTTTAAGAATATTCTTCCAGAAGACCACCATACCATCATAATTTTTTCGAGTGCAAACTAGGCTTTGAAGCTTATTTTTTGTCTAACAATTGTGCCTATAAATTCCTCATTGTAGCCTATGATTCTCTTCATGATGTTCTTAATGTTTCTGAAAAGTAATAAATAACAGACTTCGAAACATTTAACTACGATTATCTTACACCAATTAATATTTTCCCGAAAAAAACTAAAACTTTACAATACAATCCTATTGGTTTATACAATTTAAAATTATAAAATTCAACACGTAGCATGTGATCTCCTACACTCATACCACTAATATCCAGATATTATCGTCAGTGGAGTCAGTGACTAATATGGGTATGAGTATTAAAGGCAAACTCAACACAAAACTCAACATGCATAAATAAAATAAAACATATTTTAAAAATCTGGTCACCTTACTGATGAACAGATTTTTTAAATATGAAAAAAGGACACTGTTTGGTGCCTGGAGGATGGCAATTAGAAAAATATTGAGTCGCTGCAGTAGTATTTTATTGAGAATTAGTTTTAAAATTGAATTAAATATAAAATGTGAGCGGACGGTGCGTGAGGCCCGCACCGGCGTGCAAGACAACCAGCGTTGCCACGAAAAAAGTGTTCATTTCGCCAGTGTTACCAGAGTGACGTTGTATATGGGTCGCTACAGTAAAAAGTTAATTATTGTTACGGGAGTTATATCAAAAATTTTGTTTAATACCAGCTCCGATTTTTTTTTTAAAAAAAATGGAGCTTAAAAATGGTATTTTTTAGCAATTTTCATTCAAGAAAGACGCATTTTTTGAAGAGCACAATACTCCTTAATATAAGAAGACGTTTGGTCACCTTACTACCAGTCAACAACCTAACATTAACTATGATTAGACTCATGCGTTTTGATGGATTGTCTCGAAATCTGCATTTCCTGAGTTGGACTTATTCTCAGAACTATTCTCAGTTCCTCATATGACCTCGTGAGATATACAAACATATTATTTTACAAAAATAATATATCCAATTAAAATATCTCATAATCGGTATATTTTAATTTTATTTCTATTCCCAGAATTATTTGCACACAAATCGCTCTAATTACGTCATTGTCCCAAAAACGTACAACGCAATCCACGATTGCGTTAGTAACACACGTCAGTCTTTACTTTATTTTACATTAATTTGCATATTATTTGCGCACTTTTTTCACATACGAGCCGTTAGAATACGTTAGTGGCTAGTTCTGATTTTTTTAAGATATGTTTATACCAGGGCTGTGGAGTCGGAGTCGGAGTCGGAGTTGGAGTCGTGGAGTCGTGGTGTTTTGGCCGGAGTTGGAGTCGGAGTCGGAGTCGTGAAAAATGAGCGACTCCGAGCATTTTTTAAATTATGAAATTTATCAATTTTTAATTGCGTAATAATGAATGTGTATAGCGTATGAATATTAAACTTGTAGAAAAACACCAAAAATACCTGATAAAATTAAACTTTTTTGAGTCGGAGTCGAAGTCGGAGTCGGAGTCGTGTTTTTTTTTAACGACTCCACAGCCCTGGTTTATACTACAATCTTTATAACTTAAACTCTGGACCAATTGTTACTGATATAATTAAAACTCAAATCTGATTTCACAATCACAAATTTTATGAAAAATAAATTGAGATTTCTATTATAAATATTATAATAATATTATTATATATAATAAAAATATTTAGTTATTATTATAATTTTTTGTTACAACTAGGTAAACACAATCAACAACTACTATTTAAGTACTGAGAAATCAGATTGAAATCACAGTATATAAATTAATAATATTTATTTTATTAATCATGAGCTATTATTACATCTTATGCACTATGCGACATTCACGATATTCATCCCGAGGATTAGGAAAATATAGAAAAACTTAATCTGTGACAATTTATTGCAATTATAATTATATATGATCACCTTAAACAATGAGCATCGATCCTCAGACATGATACAAATTTAAATACACTAGGGTCCATATCAGATTCTAACCCAGATCTTTCAGGTTTTAGTCCCTAAGTTATAGCACTGGTATCATATATCATGCAGGCTTAATATAATTTACTTTCTTAGTAGTATAATTTATTTTAATCATAACATAGCTTTAATCCATATTATAAATCCAAAGATCACTATCAATAAACATTTTCAAAATAATATAATAATCTATAGATTAGAACATCAACAAGAGTTTTTTTGCTCAGGATTAAGCGTTTTCTTCTAGACATAATTCACCACGTATTTAGAGAGTTTTTCATGCCGACTAAAGCGGATATGATTTAACACTTTTGCAATAAATCACAAGGCGAGCATCGAGACGTGGCGAGCCGTGAAAGTGGAGGAAGACCAAACGTCTCCTAGGAGCACTCGAGGATTATTTATGAACGGATTATGCTCACTTCTTCGATTACTTTTCTCGATGATGATCCATATATACCCTTGGTTGATTTATCAGCTGTGATCTTGACGATCGCGATGCATCCGGCGTCTGGTTAAAGGCCAGACTTGAGCAATTTTAAGCAGCTAACTATGCAACAATTAGCCAGTCGTAGGGATTGGCACGAACACCTTGAGACTTGCTAAAATTGACCTGCACTTGTCTGAATCCGACCGGCATCTGTCAGCGTTCCTTAACCCGTTCACTGGGTGACGAAATCATTAAGAAATTACTTTTTATGATTTGTGCTTAGTCACCTAGAACGCCTTGAACAGAAAAAATGAAAATCCAGCGATCATTGAGGAACTTAAGATTGAGTCGGAGTGGTCAAAAAATCGGCTGGATATTTTTTATTTTTGATAGTTCGATATTTGCTTTGAAAGACTTTGTCTATAAAAAGAGGTCCATACAAATGACTTTTCACTCATCACTTCCGAATTGAGACTTTGAATATACAGAAGAGCTTAACCCTAAGTTCATTGCCAGTGGAGCTCACGCTAAATTGCCACGGGCTTTAAGGTGACTTGGGATTTAAGTGAATATATTTTTTTTGCACAAAACTTATTTTATACACTTTTTTAAGAATGCACAAAAAATACCCTCGGCCAAATTAAAATAAATCAAATTATAAAATAAAATTGTATTTCTTTTAAAAATAAAAAAATACACTCAGTTAAGACAATGACATAAATAAAACATTTTACTATAACAGTTGCTAAAAGAAGCGATATTATAATAATTTCGAAAACAATGAATTAATACCACCCTGTGTACTTACATATACTGGTACATCTAGCTGGGCGACCGACGAACCACAGGGCAAAATTTTAAAAGCACGTGATGTCTGTTGAAAATAAATAGACTGTAGAATAAACGTGTATGATAAACATTGCTTTCGCACATATTTATTTTGAAGAGCATCACGCAGTTTTTTGCTTTATAGCACGCGAAAGTAATCAAAAATATATAGAGATAAATATTTTTCATATTTCCTATGAAAAGATAGAGTTTTATTATAGCCATTAATTTTAGGTGTGCTTTTAAAAATTGTTATATTTTTTATCTATAGTTTTTCGTTTTGTATTTTGTACGATACGCTAGACCGTAGCGTCTTTGTATATAGCTCCATTGTCTAGAAAGGAGCAAAAGTACTTTTTCGTTGTTTTTTTTTATGAGATATGTATATAAGAGGGAGTACTGGCAGTATCCGTATTTGTATTCTAGTGCCTTTTTGAAAAATAATTCGTAGCGTGAATTAAATTAATAAATGCTTTGAAGTTTCTGAGGGGTGGTGTCGACAATCCATTGATGCTTGGACATCAATGAATCAGCTGCGCGATTGCATCCTTTATTCTTAACCATTGCAATTAGGAAGCCAAGCTCGATAAAGCTCCAAGAAATAATGGAAAACTAATATTAGCATTGTTCTGATTTTTTTGCTGGCGGTGCTTATTTTTGTTTTAATACAAAGTTTGTTATTATTTTTGTGCAACAATTGAGATCGACATGTACAGTTTGTAATGTTAATTGTACGTTAAGTTTTATTTCTCTGTGCACGTCTGAAGGATCTAGTCGTATTCGTAGCGGGCGCAAATCTGAATTTACCAGAAGATGCGAAAAGAAAAGCGGTTGCTTCTGTTATTTAATCGTGTGAATTTAAGTCAGCCTCCTTTTGATAGAAGTTTATAAAAATTAAGTGAGTCCAAGTTGGGGAGCTCTAAAGTATATTTTCCGAATGGAAGTGATTTTTGTTTTAAAATAAAAATTGCTAGGAACCTTGTGTTACAATGCATTTCTCGGCGTAGTGTCTACTCAATGAAGCAGATTTCAAAGACTCTAAGAGGTGGTGTCGACAACCCATCAATCGAGTTTTAGAGTGCTTTGGAGAGTTGCGATTAAATCCCTTATTCTTGACCATACGCTCCTCTTGCACAGGCCATTCAACTCCTCAAAGAGTTTGCCAAATATGTTTTTGGCGATAGCTATGAGGAGCTGGAAAAAAATATGTGGAATGGTGCTCATATATTTAAAGCGTGAACCATAAATGTTTAATTGTATATGTATTGTTTGTACTATGACATGATCAATTGGAAATTTATTTATAATTATATACATAAAATAAAATGTGTAACCAAACAATTAAATTAAAATAAAAATATATTTATCTTGGCAGATATTTTGTTCAGAATTACAATTTCTTTTGCTAATGGCGTATGTAAATATGTAATTGATTCAACAAATTTTGCAAAGCATGAGCGTATTCTGGGGCAAAAAACTGGTGATTGACAAGGGTTGAATTACAATATTTCAGTACCTTAACAAATATTTAAAGCCATAAACTCAGTGAATCATGTCCATAGAGTAAAGAATATCATATAATCTTTACTCTATGATCATATCCATATGCTTTAATATTGAGATGAAATAATACCTTAAGAATTTTCTTTGTATTCTTTAAGAAATACGAAGAGGTGCTTAGCGTTAAAAGAGTTTTAAAAATATATATATTATATTGCTATATTACTTTAAAACACATGGCTTTTCCTCGTTTAGATGATTAATCCGTAGATTTATCAAGGTACTGTGCTAAAATTCAGCATGTTTTCATCATCCACAATCTCTACAAATACAATGCGACACATCCTCCACTACATTTTCGCCGATTTATCTGATAACCTGTGTTTCAATGACAAATTCGGACATTCGCCATTTATCTCTATCACCTTGTCAATATTTTCGTGCGCATTTTCGCCAACGCGCATTCGCCGCTAATCTCGCTTATCAGATAACGGCGATCTCGTTTTAACCACAGATTCAAAGCCAACATCATTTTACTACAACTAGAAAAAGTTTATATATATACATCTAGAAGAGGAATAGACTTCTTAATTAAGATAATTTTATTATTTGATAATTATTAAAATAATATTACGTGTTAACTATTTACAATTAGTTAAAATTAGTGTTAAATATCTGAATAATAACCAATCATTTCATTCAAACTTTCACTAATAGAAAAGGAAACTGAATAACATCCGTTTAAAGCATCAATTACTTAAATAGCAAACGAACTTAAAGCAGCTAAGAAAAATGCTAATTTAGTAATAGTAATAGGTTGAGGATCACAAAAGTCTTTCGGTAGGTAACTGTTACAGTACAAACATTTAAATGATGTACATTCGATATATTTTTTATTTTTTACTTTTAACTTAATCTTTTCCTTATACCTATAAGATGTACAAAAGTGATCTGATCTATAAAATAGAGCGATAAATCGCCATCGGTTGCCATTCCTTCAGCACCTACTATGGTGATAAAATTCTTAACAAACATACCCATAATTACTATCGGCATGCTTTACTGAACCAGCAATACAATTTTCGTCTGCGTCATTCCATGGTCTCTCTCTCTCTCTTATGCTCTCAAAAGCGGTGATAAAGTTATTGACAATTTCATTGACTACGTCAATACCGACTTTCAAAGAGCATTTGATCAAGTTTGTCGTTAACTTATTTTTTGGAAATTAAGCTTTTGTACGTATATGTACTTTGACTATTTTTCTTATTTTGAATTATTAGTTATTCAAATATTTGTTCAACGTTTCGTATAGTATTTGTAAATATTTGTAGCAAAACATTTTTTTGTGTATTTAAAAAAAACGCAGTTAGTTATTTTTTCATTTGATGTATCGCTGCATTATCTCTAGCCCAATTGGCTTTTTCTCTATTTATAACAACCATGGCCATAAAAACTTATAAGCAACAATCAAAATAATAAAGAAAAAATATTCGCATATGCGGAAATTCCAGAAATTACTAATATTTCTAAAATAAAAAATGTGTAGCTGTGGACTTTTTCAATCCACTAAAAGTATTATTATTTTTTATCATGGATGTAATTTAAATTATCTGATTTTTCTTCTTTTTATTATGCCAATAAAATTGTATTTGCACAAATGTGGATTCGCTGTCTTAACATAAAATAAAATTCTTTTATGTGATTTAATCAGAAATACTTCTGTCATAGATTTATAAGTGGCATCAATGATGCTCGACTTCGTTTTGCGGATCGCGTCACTTCAACAATTTATTGGCGATTCGCCTTCTGTACAATACGTTGGTTCCTAACGCCTTAATATATTGCTACACGTTTGTCATTAGAGAGGAATCAGAGGAAATTCATTACATATATCTACAAGAGATTAATATAAATTAAAATATTCCCGAATTTTATATAAATATATTTTATACAAAATATATTTTCGGGTTATAATCTTAAAACAAAAAAAAACCGACCTCTGATCTATATATATCTACAAGAGTAAGTACGAGTCGTAATGGTATTTATATATTAGTGCCCATTTAAAATACAGTTTATTGCATTATCAACTTAGAAACAATTTTTGAGTTTACCTAGAGGTGGTGGCAATAATTTATTGATACTTGTATCGATATCTGTAGAGTGCCTAGAGAGTCGCGATTTCATCCTTTATACTTGACCGGCACGGCCAGGACGTCAGTGCTCAAGAATGACATTTTTTTAATTTTGAAATAATTTTGTATTTGTAATATAAATGTGGGTGGTATATAAATAGCGTGTATGTATTTTTGTGTATAAATGTATTATACATACATATGTGTATGAAATGCTATATTTGCTATAAAGGTTATTTTGACGCATTGTGGACATGATAAATAAATATGATAAATAAATATTTAATATAAATCTTGGGTACAACCAGAAAATTTAAGACTAGAATATTCCAAAGATTCAAGTCAGAAATGTTTTCATTGTAACGAAGACTGATCTCAGTATAACGAAATATTTCTATGAATTTAGTTGAAGTGTTTCGCCGATCCTCAAATATTTTTTATAAAACATTTTTTAACAAATTTTATAGTGTTCATTTCAGTGTTCTAATAAATGGACAATAAAAACATTGTAAGAGTTTATTTTTATGCTAATTATTTGCTAAATAAAATAAAATAAAAGTATATCATCTTCCTTACATTCAATATAACGATTTTTTTCTTCGGTCCCGTGAGCTTCGCTATACTAAGATTTCACTGTAATTAAATATCTCGACCTTCTCCCTCTACATATAATAATGTGTATTATATTAAATACCACCTGTATTTATTGCTCAGTTGCACTATAGGAACCTGAGAAAAATATGTACAACCCACTCTAAAAATACAATAGGGGAATTGCTCGATATAAATACATATATTAAAGATCGGGGAAGGAGGGCAAAGATGCTTTGTTTTCAAGCACATAAATTCTATAAATAAATTTATATATTATATATAAAAAGTCGATCATCGGATCGTATGATAATGTGTTCAAAAGTTATATCGGTGTTTGAACGTAAGCTATTTTTAAAATAACATTCAATAATATAAAATGTATTATTAAAATACATTTACTGTTATAAATACCTGATAAGATTCCTTTGAGGTCGTACGTCACTACATAAGTTGATTTTTTCTTCAGAAGTATTTTTAGACCGTAAAGTTCGGTTGTGAGAAAGAAATTTTCCAAAAGCTATATCCTTAGGTATATCGCTCGATCATCCCCCGTCAGCCGAAATTCTTTGAGAGCTTCGTTCAAAGGCGTATTTTTAACCTCGTGTTAATTTTTTGATATATTGTCAAGTTAATAAGATTCATTATTTGAAAGTTTTATTAGTAAAAATAAAGATTTACATGTAATACATATAGCAGATTACACTCTCTTAAAAATTTTAAATTATATTGTCGACCGCTGTACTAAAGAATGTAGACAACCCTGGAATTGTATTTGTGATGTTGTAGGCATAATGCGATATTTTGAGCTGGCCAGTGATGCTTCTAGTTCCACACCCACTTCCAAATCAAATGGATAATTCACCATGTCGATTCGTTAATATGGCCTTTCGAAAACGAGCGGCCAAGCTCTAATTCGGCGTTGTGCACAAACGATGCTAAATTTTCGCAATGGCATAACGCGCTTTGTTTCGGTAAAAGCGTGCACGGTCCACATGACGCCGGCCCGTTATTTTGCAACCGAGTATCGAAGAGTCTCCTCCGTGTGATGCAACCTTAACGTTGATGCAACGCCACTGCTTGTTCTCTTAGAGACTAGACATCATGTGTCAATACTGCGTCTGTATGTAAGGTGATGTGCTCCACATGTCCGCCAATCCGCGGAGATCAAACGGATTAATAGAGCGTGCTTCGGATCTTTCAGTCTTTCAATATATGGTTCTGTGATAGAAACCATTGTGTGGGTACTATTTCCAGATTCAAGCTATTGTGCTTTCAATAACATACTTTCTTCACACGTTTGATTAAATCACAATGTATAACTAATTTATTTTTTATTTCAAATTTGACCATCATGATTTAAATGTACCCCAAATACGTCACACAAACAATAATTATACCATTAAATATGTTAAGAAAAGCACCATCTCCGAAAACATCCTTGTATTTGGCAAGCTCTGTCAAGACGGATGAGCATTCTCAAGCGCTAACGTCCAGGCCGCGACGGGCAAGAATAAGGGACGCAATCGCGAATCGCAAAAAAATTGTATCCTGCGGACCACTACCGTAATTTTTTTATACAAGTAACATTATAAATATTAAATTGTATTATTTTTCGCAGTTCAAGCTATATGCCAAAAAAATGATTCTAAGAATATACATACATATTATGTATATAATTAATGACTTTAATGTGAGCAATAATCACAGATATAAAATGCAAAAATCTTTCATATTGTAGCAAAAATGTTGTTTGTGCATTAATGTTATTTTTATACAATAAGTTATTTTTGTTTATAATTAATATTTGTGCCAAAAAAAAATAATCACGTTTACATAAATTTATATAATTATATCAACGTATGTATATGCAAAATTTGCAAAGCGGGTTAAATTATAAATTATGGACGTTGAGCTGAACCAAAGGTACCGTGAAGAGGGAAGCGGCTGCTTTCTCGATCCTGTTAATTGATGATCCTGGTCCAAGTTTGTACGAACTGTGGTGTATCTTAAATGGAAAGCTCAAGTGGAAGTTATTGATGGGTTATTAGAAGTTAATCGCAAACAATAGTTGTTGATTTGAGCGCTGTGTATCCGATTTTATACATTTGCTCAGCCTGAGAGGGTGTAGTTCTCATCCACTCTTTGCTGCCATTAACGATTATGACGAGCTAGGATTAGCTTGTATTTTACTAGACTTGTATGTAAGTTGCGATGGATTTTAAACAGGTTGCAACTAGGGACTGCAATAATACTGGTATTACTGGTGTTGATTAAGGGTATTCCAGATTTGCATTTTTCTTAAATAATTGATGTTATATGTGTTTCAAATTTTTAACTTTTATTGTGATACTCTCAATGATGCAAGGTAATAAAAAGCAATAATATTTAGTTGTAACAACAGAGAAAAAAAATATATTATATATTTTTTTAGTTAAAAAAAAAGGCAGAAAAAAACAACATTTAATATTTTCCAATGATGCAAAAATGCAAATTTTTCAAATACGTTTTTTATTTCAATGTAATATTTTATTACATAGACTATTTGCGTATTACATAGACTATTTGCGTAAAAATATGTCTGAATGGTGATACAAATGTATAAAAACTTGAAAAAATTAAATGTAATAAATGCAATACCAGCATTTATTTTCAATTCACCAGCCATCCCTATCATAAAAAAGAGGCCAGCAGGCCGCAGCGGTGCGGTCATTTATTTGTTACGTAATTGGGAGCTGCTAGGTACCATTAAACTTGCCTGAAATAAAGCAAGTGTATTTTCTTTTATGTTAACACGTTACGCACATCGTATAAAAATATGTTAATTTTTTTAATTTGCCCTGAAGTATTTGTCGGGTGGGCCGATATTCCGACTTTCTGGGACTAAAAGGGTACAATTAACAACGATTTCTTGTTACAAAAGAAGAAAGATTTTGCGTCCGTATTGTCGAAAATATATTGTGTTTTAATTAAAATAATTTGTAATTAAAATATTTATTATATCGAAACAATAGTAATTTTGTAGGACCTTAATCTTAGCACGACCTTGTAATTTTGAATTCAACTCATTTATATGAATAGAGAGATATGTTAAATATAGCAATATGCTGACCCACTTATGATCATTAAGCTTAAGAAAATCGTTCAGATTATTATTCTTAAGAAACTTTTAATTTATACAAGTCGCCCAAGTACTTTTCCTTAATTTCCACTTAACATTATTAAACAACAGCAGTCCACTGTAGATTGAATCAACTTCCTGTAAAATTGCGGAAAATACTCGCATGTAAAGAACTTGTGCATAAATATATAAATTCACTATATTTGTTACAATTGACATTACATCATTTAATTATGTGAATTCTGCCTTGGCACTATTGCAATGAAAAAGAAATAGTATTTATAAATCCCATATTTTTACCACCAAATTGAATGACCCAACTGTATTTACTGATACAAATTTAGATGCAGCAATGCTTAGACTTCTTGGTGTAATTTACTTCGGACTTGAGCGGGGACCGTCCGTAAACGATGCGTGTCACCCAAAATGTGTTACTTTTAACACACATGTCATTTTATAATGACCTATAAGTGCAAAGCTTTTTTTGAAATTGAAGCACTAACCGTAAGAACAAACCCATTTACGCATTAAGAGTGCAATAAATCCATTTATCATTTTTTCATACCGGCTAGTGCGGACTGTACGTGACAATAGACGGAATTAACTAAAAGCATCACACTAGCCATTGTGTATTTCAATTTTATCAATTGTAAAGGAGCCTATATCTGTATAAATATAAATATAAATAATAACATGTTTATGTATTGAGATATATTTATAAAAAGGAATGTAAGATAAGGCATTCAATACAACACATTGCTGATAATAAAGCAAATAACTAAATGAGTCTTTTTGTCAATGGGAATAATTAAAATAAAACTTATTTCGACGCCTTATCGCAAACTTTAGCGATGTGCATATATTTTTATACATATCTTTGCGTGTTTTATTTTAATATTTGCTTCCATATTGGTGTCAAAATTGTTGTCTAAAAACAGAATATTAGTAGATAAGATTAAAATAATTTCACGCGTTTCATTTTACTAAGAAAATATTATTTAGTGAATAAAATTATATTAAATTTAAAACTTCGTTCAGCAACATAAAAATGAATTATACCAAAATACCAGTATTCGTTATACCGGTATTTTAAGCCGTATGAAGCGAGTGCATAAATTATTTTCTTTATTATTGCGATTTAATTGCTTAAAAAATTCAGTTGCGAAACTGTCATAGCAGTTCGTGACTTGTATAATGTCGCAAGTTATACATATGTACCGAGCAAGGTTCCTAAAAAACGCACCATACAGAGATAACAAGCAGCACAAGGAAATAAACATGAGTCATATTGTGAAGCTGATAATCGATTAACAGATAACGGCAGCAATAATTGTTAAAAACACCGACCGACGAGGGGGAAGCGCTTTTCGTGGAATCAGATTTCGTGATTTTTTTGTCGCAAAGTATAGATATGAGTAACTTCCATTAAACGACAAATTATTTTGAGGCCGAAGGGGTGTGACCTTGTAACTAAATAGACGCTGGAATAGCTGTAACAGTTAATTTTATAAGCATATATAAATTACCATATACATATATAGATAAATGGTGGAGTTGAAATCGAAGGTCCGAGAGTCTTCGCTGGAGTGTCAAGTTGTATTCTTGTCGGCTGTGATTTCGTGGATCAACAACTTTCAAGACGATCTGCTGTTATCTTGTCTCTGTAACCAATTGTCACAATTTTTTAAAGCTGGTTTAATACAGCTCTAGCGAATCATATCGAGGATGTTTGTAAATCAATTGCATCGCTTCTTGGACACTCCTTGTAAATGTGTTTACATATTAAAATAAATGGTCCAGATTAGCGATAGTAATGTGCTTAGTGTAGAATATATTTTCTCGCGCGCGTCTTTTCCAAATAAAGCATAGTTATTAGGTGATATTTATGGGTAATTAAATAATTAGATGGTCAATGTAATATTTCCAATTATTATTGTGAAAATACTGTGTATGTTTTTTGTTTATTCGAATGCTAGAGTGACCTCTAAATTATAAAAAAAATGTACAGGTAGTTGAAACCTAATATATTATATTACTAACACATCAACTTTCTTCAGATAAAAAATTACAAAAATTAAATAAAAAAAGAGTGCCTCAAAAAGTTTTTCTACTGAGTCATATATGGTATAATCGTTTTTTTACGTCACTTAACTTTTATCTGTGTTCCATTATTATTATGATATAGAATATGTATATAATAATAATATAAGTGTGTCTCGTTCTCATTTTTGCGTAAATACACTAAGATTGAGATCAATTAGCAAAGCATTTTATCCTCATACATAACCACCTAAGTTTTTATAGCTAATATATCATAAATGTTATCTATTCAAACTAGTCACTGTCTATTGGAGCGTTTAAATTATTATTGTTACACTTTTCTTCTAAGACATTGCCCTTGAACTTCGACTACAAGTAACAAGCGTCACATTTGACCTATAGTAGTATTCCATAGTACTCACTGAAGAAGAATTGCAGTCGGTTACAGTTACAGTAATAACTTTGTGAGCGCGTGGCCACAAGTCGATGAGCGCGTCGAAGGAGAAAGTCGGTCAAAATCTACCATATTTTTCATTATCCCATAGTTGTCTCTTCTTCTTATTTTCTTTCTCATCTTTACGCGCCGAGATGATACTGTAATTAAATACCTTTCGATCGAGCGAAGGTTTTGTACGGTTACTAAGAAGTGTGGGCGGATCTGGATGCACCCACTATCTACCATACTGTCTTTATGAAGTATGTGAAAGAAAAAAAAAACAACAAGAATTACACTAAACCGTTATTGGGTCGGAATGGGCTCTTTTGGGCGTGTGTTCGACTACCATCTATTTATAAATTGGAAGACGTTCTCGATTTTTATTTTGTGTATTGGTATAAGCTACAGTTTTTGAATAGTTCTTCTGTATGTTATTGTTAGAAATACTGGAAAATTCCAGATTGATTTGTCATGACTTCCTCAATCCTCAAATTATACATTTTAAGTGTCTGTTATTTCGTTTTATCTATTATCTATGTATATCTATTACCTTGAAAGTTTTTGGTAGAAATTTTTATCTTTTCCCAATATTATCTACACATAATAATTCGTATAAATAATATATAGTATCAGTAATATGCGTTTGATATCTATGCAAACATTAAAGCAGAAAATAATTATGTTATAGTAAACGTAATAGTAATAGTCTATTGTGTATATAGAAGTTTTAGAATCAATTGTATAAGCACAAAGAATTATTTATTTTCTTCAATAGTTTGTAGCTGTAGTGCTTATAACAATGGTTTAATGGTATTTAATTTACATTTAAAAAATTTTTAGCATAAAAAATATATTTAAATATAGGTGTGGCGACCACACACAAGCCCCGTTACGACCAGAAAAAATCTTAAACAACACGCAAGGATTATCCGGTGCATTGAAAAAATATTTATTTGTTGCGAAACGGTCACGGATATAATAAATCACCTGATCCACAAGATTCCCGTTGCAGAATATGACCTTGGACAATGCCCATCAAGCAAATGTCGCTTTCTAAAGGCGTATACCTAATTCGCTGTTCTAAGAAACGAGTACATCTATTGTCTGGATAGTCGCTGCATGATTGTGATTGGTCAGCAAGCTTTGCAGCCTTGGATATTTAACCCTGGACCGCGATGAGAAGAAAGTAGCCACAAGCGGTCACTCGCAGACACTCGAAGAAACCAGACGACCGCCGTCTTCAGACAACATAAGATTCCTCAATAGCAGAGAGGGATCATCCTCCGTTTTACTGTCGCTGCCACGCCACATACAAGACATTTGAGGACCCCCCACGGACATCATCCTTGAGCCAGCTTCTCCACCACCGCTCGTCATTTATCGTCTGATTTTTTTCGCTTAATTCGCAAGCATGTATTAAAATTCAACAATATATTACAGCATAAACTAAGACTTTGAATTAATGGACGAACTAAACCACGTTTAAAGTTCAAAACAAGACAATTAGGTATAATTTAAATTTAATTGTAATGTAATAAAAAACAAGTCAAAATCAAAAATTTTCACAAAAATGAATTACCTGTGACATTGTAATTTATTTAAAAAACAATAATTGCTGGGGTATTAGAATGCAATGGTTTTGATAATTAATAAATACGATGAAACATGCGAGATGTACTTTTTTATTAATAATTAATTTAAATAATTATGTCAATACCGGTATTGACAATATTTTAATATCGGTAATACTGGTATTATTGAAATCATTAGTGCTAAAATAAAATATCAAACATTTATAAACAATATATATACAAAATATACAAGTAGCTATTGGCAAAAACATCATATGCCTAACAAGCTCGTAGAGAAGCTGGATGGTTTGTCTTAAAAATACATTTTCGAGCGCTGACTCTCTGATCGCAACTGTGCAGAATTATGGATGCAATCGCAACTCTCTAAAGCACTCAGCTGACACCGTCATTCAGAAATTTAAAAAAGTGCTTTATTGAGTACACACTTCAATAACTCTGAAACTTTTGACTGAGTTTCAATACAGTAGAGCCAGATTCGGATGACGTAAAAATTTGTATTCCTTTCAAGTTTATAGGTCAAAACACTACCGCATAAGCTATACGGCAGTTATATCAAAGAAAAAGAAGTTATAATATAACTATTGTGCCACATCTCTACAGCGACTTAAGGTCTTTTTTTAATGACATCGAATCCGCATTTGTTTGATTTTTTTTAATCACTTCGAATATCCTAACGGCCGCATGTATGTCAATATTAAAAATCCTAACGAAGCATATTTTTCAGTTTTATCACCATCTGCCCTAAAAGGTTGTCGATCGCTAATGTCCACTGCGCCGCTCTTTCTTGCACTCCATTGAAAAATTGCTTACACTCTTTGGAAACTCGTTTGGCGTCTTGTCATCGTAGCCGTGTAAAGATTACTTCGACTGTCATACTTCGAGATGGATGAAGAAATTTTCGTTATTGGCACAGATTAATAAACATGTATTGATGGCGCGAACATTATCTGACCAAAAATCGAGTGGCACGCGACGCGAACTATGACGCGCTAACACGGTGAGCGGATTCGCTCGTTAATCATTGAAATTTATTATTGCGCTCTTGTGTGCTGACTTTTTTTACCATTTTTTTATCTTCGTGTATTTCTACGTTTCACTTTATATTATCAAAAAATAAATAAATAACTTGAAGCTTACAGATTGAGTGAAAAAGAGCATCGTTTAAATTTTATCTGTTGGCGATTTAAATTTACTGGACCAGATTTAAATTTCAAATTGGAAGCAGCTGCTTTCTCGGGCTTTTAGGAGTTGATTCAGCGTAGCTCCGCTTGTGCGAGCTCAGCTACATTATGCAATGTGGCTACATTCTGGAATTAATATTCGATTCTCAGACCTTATTGTTAAAATATGGTTCAACCGTTTTAGTGCAAAGCAATACCGATAATGGTCCAAGTAAATAAGAATAAGAACAAAAGTGATTATTGCGTTACAGTTTTTGATCATTAGTTTGCAACGCATGTACAAGTATTTTTACAATGGATAGTAATAACACGTTATTGAATTTCACTAATGTAGAAGGTGGATATCGATAATATCAATAGTAGCCTAAAGCTATAGAACACGGTCGATACCCGTTCAAGATATGCTCTTATGCAAATCTATGCCATATTTGTGCATTATCCATTGTTTATGATTATGTTGCTATTTAAAATAATAATAATAGCAAAAACGCCTTTATTAAGTTTTTATTTGCCAATAAAAAGTACGTAAGATGTCTCTTTATACCATATTAAACAATCACTCAAATGCTAAAATCATAGTTTACTGGTCTAGTAAATAAAATAATGTTCCTTTAACGCGGACAGATTGAAAGAGGAGAGTTTTGTGAAAATTGATACACTTACACATTGGCACACATTTCATATTAAATTGCTATTTCTCAATAAAGTTTTGGGAATAGTGGATGAGTAGTGTGATTTTTCAGCCAGTTAAACGCCAGAAGGACTGTTTTATATACAGTTTATAAAATATACATATGAAGTAATTTCCTACAAATTTATTTAGCTGAAGGAAAATTAATAAAAACTCTTTCCGTATTAAAGAACAACGAGTGACGTGTGTTTATATTACTGTCTCTACAGAAACTTAGCGAGTCATATTTAAAGTTTTAGCTTTAATATTTTAAAGGAAATTTTAGCGTCATAGCGCTAGTCTATTGTCCTCGAAATTTCTTTCGGACGGCACGATGATATGTCATTGTTTTCATGCGCGTGGCAATTTATTTTAAATAGGCAGACTTAATATTTTACAATTATTTTAACAAAAAAATTAAAGCTCATTCAGCTGTCAATAACAATTGCGAGACAATTATAAAAATAATATAAAAAACTCTTTTGGCTTATCGAAAAAAATAGCCCTAAATCGTTTTGCATTCTGCCGATTCCATGCGTATTTATTTTCTTATCGTAGTTCTTAGACCACCAAAGCAAAGATAAATCCGCCAGCCGGTTAGAGTAATAGAAAATAGCAAAAAAATATTGGTCAATTAAATACTTTTAATCTTCTAAAAAAGTATGTATATTTTCAAACATCTGCCACGAGCAACTTTGCAAAGGTTTCTTATCTGATGTCTTATACTTAACAATAAGGTTAATGATTTATTAATAAAAAAAAAAAATTAGTTTTAAGAGTCAGTTATGCTTTTGCCGTTGAAACCTGAGTATATATTATATATGTATATATATTGCTATATTTGTGTTGGTGTTCTAATATTTAGAAGAAAATTGGGCTTCAATATTAATGATGACAGAATTTGTGAACAATTTATACAAGATTACATGTTATATAAATTTCTTAAAAAAATTTGGCAACTACGGCCATTAACAACATGTGAAGTAGAAGGTGATTCATTATCAGTAAATGTCAAAGATGGCTTAAAAAAATTGGAATGAGAAATTACGATATCAAGTATCGATGATGTTCTGGCTGCAGAAATGGAAGCAAATCCTACTCAAACTATGGTCGCGAGTCCGATTTAATAGTGCATAGACACATAAAGAAGATTGGGAAGGCTTGGAGGCAATGTGTATGGAGCGAAGAAAACAAGTCGGCGGATCTCCGCATTTCCTAATGCCTGCACTACACTCTCTGGAAGTTGTCCGAACCGAAGTTACAACTGAAGTCGGCCGAGACCTACGACTTCGAGTAAGCGACCACACTGTCGCAAATTTCATATGCCGTCCGGACGGCGGCTTCTGTCACGTACAGCCGACATATTTGCGCGCGATCGAAAAATGTGCCAAATAATCGCAATTTTTAAATTGTCATATTATTAAAATTACGCTACTGATAATTATAAAAGTTTGTGTGGTCACTCGCCAATACAATATTAATGAAAACTTTTCGGTTACAAATATTCAATTTACGCAAAATCTTTGTCGGCTTTTGCAAAATGTCATAAGGCATAAAAATGATACTTCAGAATACGAACACATCTGTGACTATCCTAGAATTTGTTGCCATCGATTCTAAATAAGAATTCGTTATGGTGTAACATTTATATAAACCGATCTAGGAAAATACATAAGGATATTCGAAACGATTTTTTTAAACAAAATCAAGTCCCACTAATTATTTTTTAATTTTTAATTTTATATGAAAAAAATATATTATAACGATATCTGTTAGAAGAATATACTATCAAACATTTAATTAATCCTCTTTGGTGCCCTAAAATATTCAAAGATGTCAGTAAGAGTTTGTTAAGGTCCCCGATAAGCATGTGGTATTATAAATTGACCACGTGTCCACGATGCAGCGCTCGACATGCGTGTTAACTATAGGACGCCTACGCGCATACTGAAATTGAACCGAGTCACTCTTTCTATCTCTGTTTGCGAAACACCATATCATTATCTCTCACTCTCGTCACTTAACACGCGAGAGAGCGAAAGGGGAAGTATCTCACCGCTTGCGCTCGAAAGAGCAGCTCCGACTCCGACAATGTTGCCAATGAAGCTGGCCAAGTTGACTGAATTACCCCCACTTTACCTCCCGTTCTCGGTAACCTCGGACAACTTCCGAAAGATTTTAGAGCGGGTTGAACCGAACTCGACCGAAGTAACCCACTATATTCTCCGTCCTTGGCCAACCTTGGTCAACTTCCAGAGAGTGTAGTTCAGGCATGAGAGTTCTGTATCTTGAAGCAGGTCACATTTTCTCTATCATCTGATAATCTGCGTTGTAGATACAATCGTAGAAGACAGTGGATATAAAAAGTGCAAATAGTAAAGCCTATCTCGGAGCCCGGCCACTATGAAAAGCATATTTTTTGTGTATGGTGGGATTGCATAGGGATTGTGCATTATGAAACATAAACCTGGCCAAACAATAAGCTAGATTGTTTGAACGAGGAAGTAAGAAATAAGCCTACATTTGTCGATAGAAGTCGAATAGTTCTACAACATGACAAGATGCATCCCTATGTGGCGAAATTGACTCTCGATAAAATCAAGGAACTCTACTGGAAGGTTTTTTCTTATCCTTCTCATTCTCCAGACCTTGCTTCTTTCTACTTCCATTTATATCAGTCGATGCAACATTTTCTAGATGGAAAAAAATAAAAATGCAGATGATGTGAAAAAGGGATTATTGGAATATTTTGCATCAAAGTCTTTAAAGTATTAAAAAAATGACCGAAAGGTGTAAGAAGGGTAATCATTCAGAAATAAATTATATTTTGAACAATTAAAATAAAAATATTTATTTATAAGTATTTTTTTATTTCATTAAAAAAACCTAATATATTCTTTAAGATCTTAGTATTAGTTTTTTATATACTTTTTCCAATTTGAATCATTCAATCGTTTTGGAATTTTATATTATCAATTTATAATCTAATGTGGATACGTTTTTTTTATTTATTTAATTAAAATCTAAGTCGTACATTTTCTGAAATTATCTCATGTATTATATCGGAGTATGCGACGTATTTGAGAATCGTATTAGAAAACTCGTCCACGGTCGAATGGCCGAGATTTATTTCCACAGATTTTTCTCTCCTTCACTATAGATCAGTGGTTCTTAACCGGTGCACCGCGGTGCACCAGTGCACCGCGAACTTATTGCAAGTGCACCGCGAGAAAATTGGTAAAAACAAAAAAATACGCAAAATGGTGAAATCTTAATGTTTCAATCAATTTATATTTTATCATAGTCGTGATACCCCACAATGGATAAATTTATTATTAAACGAAATTGTGAATCAGACCAAAATATTAATTGCACTGGGAGTACAAGTGGAAGAAGTAGTGACGATGTTACTAGACATCATACGTCTCATACAAAAGAAAATATATCCAGTAAAATCAAAAAAATGAATGAACAGTATTCTGAAGAATATTTACGTTTCAGTTTTACTAGCATCAATGAGGAAGGATATCACATTCCACTATGTGTTGTATGTGGAAAAAAACTGTCCAATAGCGCGATGTATACTGACAAGTTAAATCGCCACTTCACTACGAAGCACGCCGATCTTGCATCAAAAAGTAAAGATTACTTCAAAAGATTGTTAAGCATGCAAAATAAACAAGCGAAATATTTTGAAAAAACTGTTAAAATTTCCGATAAGGCACAACTGGCGTCATACAAGACTGCTGAATTGATTGCTGTACAATTAAAACCACATACTATAGCCTAATTTTAAGAGTCTCTAATTTTACCTGCATATTGTGAAATAGGAAAAATTATATTTGGCGATGAAGCAAAAAGGAAATTATGAAAATTCCTCTGTCAAACGATACAATAAACAAAATAATTGAATATGTCGGATGATACTGAGAAAACAGTTAACGATAAACTTTCCAAGCGATATTTTGTTTTACAAGTCGACGAATCTACTGACATTAGCGGTAAGGCACAAATACTAGGATTCGTTCGTTTCATAAATGAAAACAAAATAGTGAATCAATATCTATGCTGCAAAGAACTTACCGAGCATACGACAGGACAAGATGTTTTTGATCTTATTTATTCATATTTAGAACAATTTAAAATATCATGGGAGTTATGTGTAGGAATTTGTATAGATGGTGCTCCTTCAATGGTAGTCACAAGAAAACCTAATATTATATCTACGCACTGTTTTTTACATAGAGAATCTTTAGTTTCGAAAACATTACCAGCAACACTAAAACCTGTACTAAATCAAGTTGTAAATATAGTGAATTTCATAAAATCAAGACCTTTAAAAACACGCATGTTTAAAAAACTTTGCATTTCTATGGAATCTATGTACGAGTGTTTGCTTTTTCACACTGAAGTCAGGTGGTTATCTAAGGGTAAAGTTTTATGCCGATTCATAGAACTTAAGAATAAATTGTTAATCTTTTTTCGAAATGAAGGTATGGATGATTTTGTAAAATGTCTTCAGAATAATAATTGGTATGCTAAAGTGGCATATTTAGCTGATATTTTTAATTACTTAAATAACGTTAACACAAGCATTCAAGGAAAAAACGAAAAATTCATGACATCCATTGACAAATTGACATGATTTCGGAAAAAATAACTCTTTCGAAAAATCGAATAATAGAAAAAAATATGTTTCCTTCACTTAACGAAAACATTCCCAAGGGAGTTATTTCCGCAATAATAGACCATTTAACTTTATTGGAAGAAAAAATTGCACATTATTTTCCATTCTTAAATATAAAAAAGTATGACCGGATACGAAATCATCAAATTAGTCCAATTGTCGACTGATCGTACTCTAAAAATTAAATTTTCCGAAATAACTATGAAGAATTTTTGGATTACTGTCCAAGAGGAATATTCAGTTCTTTACATGAAGGCACTGAAAATTTTGTTACAGTTTTCGACATCATATTTGTGTGAGCTTGGTTTCTCAACAACAACTAATATGAAAACTAAAAAACGAGAAAGACAGAAAAAAATTTAAACGAAGAATTCAGGGTAACTACATAAAATATTCGACGTAATATTTCTGATATCTGCAAAAGCCAACAAGCTCAGGTATCATATTAATTAATTTTTGATCGATCATATAAATTCCATTATGTTAAGCAGGAACGTCATTTTGGGAAAAGAAAGTGGGGAAAATGCACCACTTAGATTTGCCATCCAAAGAGCACCTTTAAATATTAATACAAATATTTTGAATAAAACACGTAATTAAAAATTGGTTCTAGGGCAAAATTAACTACCTAAATTTATTTTCAATACTAAAATTTTTTATATAATTTAATTTTAAAAAATATGTAAAAAATTTGCATGTAATTTTGTAGGTAACTATTATTTTTTTTAAATATTTAATAAAAATTATGTCCACGTATTTTTTTCGACCTCTTAATTCAGGTGCACCGCCACTTTTTCCCTTGATCAAAAGTGCACCGTGACTTTGAAAAGGTTAAGAACCACTGCTATAGATAGATCACTTTCAACCACCGTTCGGCCAAATTAATAGAAAACCGTAAAAGACGAACGGAATCGAAAGCTTCCTAAGCTAAGACCGTGTTCGACGTGGACGAAATTAGTAATTTTAAAAATAGTCAAAGATTGAATCCCTTCAATCTTCCCCCTCGTTTTCTCCAGTTTACAAATCTGACTAATAATAGAGCGCTTTGGACGATTACCAACAATGCGGAGATTGATCGTGACGAATTGTATCACCTATAATACTAAACGCACGGAATAATCGCACAGCGATTAGAAATCTTAGTCGTTGTGGAAAATTAATAACACTATGTTGACTTTTACTTCATGGTGTTTTTTGTACCTAAATCAAGTATCTATTATTATAGTTGGTATTTTTAAAATACCCGTTACAGGCGCTGGTAGAAAGTGCAATATGCGCATTCGACTGCATCTGGAGATGCATATGTCAAAGTTTTTTTATAAGTCAGAGTTCGACTATTATAACTTCTTTCTTATGTATGGCGCTTAAGCCTTCATGTGAGGAATCGCCTTACTGGTTTAATCCTGCTTGAAGTCATAGTCTTCCGTCCAATTTGATAAAAATCTGTCTCCACTCCATTAGTGTCTTAGATTAGCCTCGAAATGTCTGGGATAAAGACCGTTATGGGGCGAACGGTACATTTTAGTAGTAAACATTAGAGCAATTTAGCCTAAATATGCAACAGTTAATGCTATTTATTTATTAAAAACGCAACACATATTATTTTTTGCTATGCATCTAAATTAATCTAAATATCTTATTTAATAATATTAAAAAAATTCGCACTGTACTGTAATAAGTACATATTATTGATAGCTTACTATACTCAGTTTAGAAATCACAGTCAGTAGACACAATTTAACAAAAGCGTTTCATTTATTTGCTTTTTCCGTATAAGTCCCTTATATACTTTTCAACTAATTTATTTACCGATATTCGTGTTTCTAAAAAGGTGTATGTTTGAGAATACCGATTCTTTTAACTGATCAAAGTGCTGTTATTACTGTGTTCTGCTTATTATAAGGCAAACTATAAAAATCACTGAAAATTAGATATAAATGTGTATTTACTAATAATAAGATTAGTAGTACATTATAAGATTTTATATTTTTTTAATTAACATAATGGGTGGCATATATTTTATTGATTTATTTTGGCTAAGACTAGGTGGAACTCTTGTTTCACTGACGTGATGGTGGTCGAGGTCAGCGCATTCTTTGGCGGACCTCAACGGGAATCCGGCGACCGGTGGTGCCTCATTCGTCTGTCATTTATACAATTTATACATATTTTTTAATTTGTTAGTGTACACCTGAGAGTGGGTTATTTTTTTACGTATTTTTCATAATTATTTCTGTTGTTATTTATTTATTATTCTAGGATAAATCAGTGATTCTCGACGTTTTATTGTTATAATGATTTTTTCAAATACTTCAATATTATTATATTTCGTTGATTTATTTTACATAATATTCGACTTTATTGGATTTTTTATAGTAATTCAAAAGCTTTTAACATTTAATATAAAATTATTAAAAATATTTTTTTCTAATGGTAATTTAATTTGTGATTATTTTTTATAGAAATCATTTACATTATTTTATATTTAAAAAAATATTATTTAATTATAATTTATTATTTATTCAGGGATATATGTAAATACTGAAGCAACTTATTGCAGCGACTCACCACCAAACTGGTGACCCCAACGTGATAACAAACACATATGGAGTAAAATTAAAAAATACGCTCCTCACAAAATACACTTATTCAATATAAATAATAATCCCAGTGAAACAGTGATAAAATAGCCTAAATAATGCTCTACTACTCTAGCTAAAAATGCTATTAATAAACTAACTACAAGAATATATAAAATTATTACAACGTATTAAAAATTTATAACCATATTTTTTATGAAATTGTTTTTTTTTAATATTTTATTTATGGTAGCGTTTTCGAGCGCTGAAAGTCATGGCTATAACAATCGCGGATAAAAGTCTCTCGATTAAAATTCTCTAGAGTATTTTTTTCTGTATACTCTAAAAATAAAAAAGTATAATGCTTCGCTGGGATTCCGGACAATGAGACCATACTCAATGAAGCTACGAACTAACGTATTCAGCAAAACGCGAATCGTTAATAAATTGTGAGAGAGACAAGTTAAAGTGACCCTCGAAAAGTTTTTTTGTGAAAATATAGACCCCAAAAGACATCAGTTTTTTTTATGAAAAAACTCATTTTTTTCATTAGCATATAATATATATTTTAAGAAACATTTAACATTTCTATCAGCATATAATAAATATATTAAGTTCTCTCAAAGAGCAGGGGAAAAAATTCCCCTAATTTCCCGGGAGAGACATACCTGGATTTTTTTAATTTTTATAGTCCTGAACGAGGTGTATGAAACCTGTGTTGCTGGTTCACTGTATCAGGGTATATCAGTGAACTTACTATATATTATTAAAATCATGTAAACGTTTTTATAAAAATAAATTGTATTTTTACAGGTTATGAGACTGAAAAGTGTGACTTAGCAAAATTTTTTTTTAAGAATATATAAAATAATACATATATGCATATGGAAATGTAGCTGACGTTATTAGGTAGTGGAGTTCATATAGCTGGTCTTGAAAATCAGAGTCTTCGCTGGAGTGTTGAGATGAATATGTCATGATGTGTCCTTGTGCTGGACAGTCCGCTCATGTGTCTAATGCTGGATGCTGTGATTCCAAGACGTCCTTATTGGTGCGTATTTTGCTCTCTGCCTGCCCATCTTCAGTATGTTTGCCTTTCTATGAACATGTGTCACATCTTTCATATTGCTGATTTGAGACAGCTCTCTCGAATCGCAAATGAGGATGTTGGTGGGTCAATTGCATCGCTTCTTGGACATACTCATGAAATATGTTTAAGCATTAAACGTCAAACTTTGGCAATCATTAACAAAGGGGGTAAATATAACAAAAATATTGTGTGCAGAGCAGAAGGAATTGTCTATCGCGCATCCTTTCCACACAAAGAGTAGTTTTTATGCTACTTACAAGTGCTTACGAGTGATCAACGTCTTGGGGCGGATGTGCTAATAGAATATAAATAAATAAAAACAATAATTCAATTAATTTGATTATACAAAATCAAACATACATCAAAACTTTATACAAATTCAATATTTATATCTGGTAAGGTTTCGCCGAAATTCGATAGGGTCATTTTTTCAACTCTTTACATTATTCTACGAATACGAGAGATAATAAGAACGTACATGTACACATTTAAGTATACGTTTTCGCCGATCGGTCAATTATTTCAAACGTAGCGGTACGTATATTCACAAGTTCACAACAAAAGACTAGGAAAATCACAATGGCGGCTCGAAACTATGCGAAAACGTATATATAGTGTTTGTTTGTGCTTTGCATTCTGAAACGGTGGGACGGGAATGACATTGACTGTGTAACGAAATTACCGCTAAAAGAGAGAATAGACAATTACACAATTATTGAAACTGTACCGCGTATCGTTTAATAATGGCGCTGTGATATATAAAAGTTGATATGCATACATTCATGGTGTGTATAATGCAAAAAATAATTTTGGAATTTTGAAACGCGCTGGGAAAACGCGGCGTGATGTCGATTCGTGTGAAAAAATCTGTGCGACATTTGTATGCTTGTATGTAGATTAAATACCTATGATTCCTGTCTGAAATCTATATGTAGTTAGTGAATAAGTGCGTCCGTAGGCTCCAGGTGACTTTAAAGCAGGCTCAACTCTGGATTCCGGACGTCGAGCTGGATCAGGGGAAACGAAGAGAGAAGCGGCAGATACTGCAATATTAAGATGTTAAAGTATGACCGTAAGTAGAAGTGTATTGTATTCATACACATAACCCTCTCCATAAAAAATACATTTTCCGCCTCTTTCAGTGAGATGGGCAAATACAAAAGGGTGGTCATTTGGTATTTTTCTAATTCAAGTCGAATGTCTGCACTACACTCTCTGGAAGTTGGTCAAGGTTGGCCAAGGACGGAGAATATAGTGGGTTACTTCGATCGAGCTCGGTTCTGTCCACTCTAAAATCTCTCGGATGTTGTCCGAGGTTACCGAGAACGGGAGATAAAGGGGGGGTAATTCAGTCGACTCGGTCAGCTTCGAGCGCTTCCGAACATTGTCGACAAAAGCATCGAAGTCAAAGGTACCGAAGTCGGAGCTGCTCTTTCGAGCGCGAGTGGTGAGATCCTTCCCCTTTCGCTCTCTCGCGTGTTAAGTGACGAGAGTGAAAGATATAATGATATGGTGTTTCGCAAACTGAGACAGAACGAGTAACTCGCTTCAATTTCAGTATGCGCGGAGGCGTCCTATGGTTAACACGCATGTCGAGCGCTGCATCGTGGTCACGTGGTCAAGATATAATACCACATGCTTATCGAGGACTTCAACAGACTCTTACTGACATATTTGAATATTTTAGGGCACCAAAAGGGATTAATTGAATTTTTGATAGTATATTCTTCTAACAGATATCGTTATAATATATTTTTTTCATATAAAATTAAATAATTAAAAAATAATTAGTGGTAATTGATTTTGTTAAAAAAAATCGTTTCGAATAATATTATGTGTATTCCTAGATCGGTTTATATAAATGTTACACCATAACGATATCTTATTTAGAATCGATGGCGACAAATTCTAGGATAGTCACAGATGTGGTGTTCGTATTCTGAAGTATCATTTTATGCATTATGGCATTTTGCAAAATCCGACAAAGATTTTGCGTGAATTGAATATTTACGACTGAAAAGTTTTCACTGATATTGTATTGGTGAGTGCCCACACAAACTTAATGAAATGACAATTTAAAAATTGTGATTATTTGGCACATTTTGCGATCGCGCGCAAATATGCCAGCTGTACGTGACAGAAGCCGCCGTCCGGACGGTATATGAAATTTGCGGCAGTGTGGTCGCTTACTATAAGTCGTAGATCTCGGCCGACTTCAGTTGTAACTTCGGTTTGGACAACTTCCAGAGAGTGTACTGCAGGCAGAATACTTTGTTGATTTAATTTGCAAAAATGTTTTCTCACAGTGGTGTTCCATTTTAACAAAGAAGCCTATTTTTTGTTTCAGATGTTTAAAACCTGTCTTTGAATATCACATGCTGAAACTCACTTCGTCTTTGGAGCTTATGATTTAATAGCATTATATTTGTATTAAACATATGTAACATATACTAAGTATACTTTATAAATACTAACTATCTGGCTTTGTTTGGGATAGATTTAAAGTTATTATATGCTCATTATAATTAAATTTATTCATTTAATACTTGGTATATACATTTTTTATTTTCTTGTTTTTGCAGTAGCACGTAATCGGTCGTCAGGACGTCGCTGTTCAGTTTCTTCAGTGGTTTTATTGACACGTATTGCAGCATAGTACTTAATCGGTCTATTTTTAACTTTCACCTTTAAAATTAAAAGTAAAAAATAGCACGGTTGACCTAGAAAGATTAGCTAGAATGATACGTGCAAATGTCACGTCGTAAATGTTACGTTTGATTTTTCATCTATGTATATGATGAATAGATAGATAAAAAATATATTCTTAATTTATAAATTATTTTTCTTAAAGATCTCTGAATGCATTTTCCTCAATCGTAAATGTAAAAATGTTATGTTATCTATAAAATCTTACTATACTTTAAATGTAATAATTTATTGTATATGAGATTCATGGTCCAACAATGAATTTTTGAAAAGATTATTCCAGCACTTATGTTTGAACTTGGGTTACTTCTAAAGTGCGCCATCTTCTCCAGTTAACCAAGGCGTATGTCTAACACCCAGTCATTATTTTTACGATATAATTGCAGTACAAATGTTTTTTTGCCTTGCAAGGTGCCACGATAGTTCTCACCGTTCGGTAGTTAGTTATAGAAGTAAATAGAAGTCGTACACGCAGAAGGCGTAGTAGCAACATCACAGCATCCAGTCATTGTTTGTTTGACAATGACCCGAAAAAGCGACGTCTATAATAATAGCTGTAAAACAAACACAATGTGCCGGTTACTGCGTCGATTTGAATGCGAAATTCCTTGCGAACGCTCACCGTGAACGACTCAACTAGCTACTACTGAAAAGCGACCAAGAAGAAGATGAATTCCTACTATTCTAATTTCACTAGCGGCTGTTCAACTTTTCAGACGAATGCCTCCGCGTTCTGTTTGGATATTCATCGGCCGAAAAGAGACACGCAAATGCCTGGGTGCATACGTTCTGAATACCGTTGGATCAATCGAAATCATCACCAGGAAGTAGATTGGGCGGTAGAACTCCGTTCGGATCGGTAGAAGATGTGTCTAAAAAAATGCACAGACTGAGACGGTCCAATTTGACAAGGCATCTCGAGATTTCGGATTTTGAATCAAAAGCTTACAAAACAATATAGAATCAAAATGCGTTTAACAATGAGACATCGCTGATAGTTAACAATGGTGCTTACCTTGACCAATTAACTGTCGTTTAAAATAGCTTGTAGAAGTATAAGAATATAACACCTAAATGATATTTAAAATTAAAATAATGGTGTATAAATAATAACTAGACTCTTTTGTATTATATCCAGTTGCCAAAAAAATACCAAAAAAACGAGGTTTTAAAATATTGTACCTAATATGGTACTACATGTACTTGATTATGACATCTACATTATAAGATTTCAATTGACATACTTAAAATGAGAAAAAGAATATATAAATAATATAATAATGACTTTGAATATATTATTGTATAAGTACTCTAAGATATTTTAACCCTTTGAGTAGAGAGTTAATTTTACGTATTTTTCTATAATTATTTCTGTTGATAATAATTTATTATTATTTTACATCGAATTTATAGTAAAATTATAAACAAAATCAGTAGTTTTATTGCTTTGACTTATTTTACTAATTTGTTCATTTAATGTAACACTTTTCTATTATTAAATTTCGTTAATTTATTTTACATATTTATTATATATTATTCGGCTTTTCTGGAATTTTGTTTATGTCAATACAGAGGTTCTCAATATTTTTAATAAAATTAATATAAACTATTTTTTTTTATATTAATTTATTTCGTACCATTTAATTTATGTGTATTATTTTCTATAGAAATCATTTACATTAATTCAAATTAAAAAAAAATATTATTTATTTGCAATGTTTTTTATATATTATTTTATCAGTTATGTATGTAAATGACCACCGTACATGTACGGCGATACTCCTCAAAGAGTTAAAAGTAATAAATAATACTTGATAAGCCTTGAAAAACGACGATAAAAAAGCAGTCTATTTATATAGATATTAAAGTTATTAATATACTAAACCAGAAACGTCAATTAAGGGGGGGATTTGCCCCCCTTTTCCCTTGAATTTGGCCAGAAAAATGTGACTTCACAGCCAGTAAAACGCAGGTAGAAACTAGTGAGAATTTTATTAGATTATATTACATATTGCGACAGACTATGATGGGCGAGATCGTTATTCTCCGAGTAGTTATGGAGAAGCTGGCGGAGGGATGATGTGAGTGGACAGCGACAGTATACCGGAGGTTGATCCCTCCCTGCTTCAGTGCTCGTATTGTGGAATCCCTCTTAGGATGTGAGCGTCCATGACTCCATACCCCTCATTGAAGAGATATTTTAGATTTTTTTACTACTAGGTTTGAGTTGTGAGTTAAGTAAAAAATGCAAGGTTTCAAGCGCAAAGCGCGAGATTATAAGCGAAATATACTGATCAAAATCAAATGAAAAATATTTTACATCTCATTTTCACTTGGATTGAATGTTATAAATATGTATTTTATGACTTCTTATCTTACACATGAACCAAATAATCTACTGTTTAAATAGTGTTTGTTTATAAATGTCTGGAGATAATTTTTTGAGTCACGCACTTCTCAAAATACTATGAAAAATGCTTGAATTTTATATTTTATAAAAATAAATATAATGAGTGTATTTTTATATATGTTTAAAGCTTAACAACAATATTTAAAATTAGGCTTTACTAATCTAATATCATTAGAAGTATATTGACGTAATATACATAAATACCCAAATCAAATATTAGAGATTGTAATGGATATTATTATCAGTAAGTCACAAAATTTAACGCGGTGAGCTAGAAGATTTTATTAAAAAGTCAGCCGCGTCTTAAAGTACTTCTCAGAAGTGCAGTATGCACGTGACTCCCCCTCGAGCAGCGAAAGGCGACTGTTAAAAGCTGAACACACGATAGCACATCAGCGCTAAGACTCACAGTCACCAGAGTTAACTAGATTTAAGCAGCAGCTTCCATGGATGGTTCCCATCAGTGATGTGTGCTAGAGTTCCGCAGCACGTAGTATCTTATAAAAGTTTTGATTACATAAAATATATTTTATATATTATTAGGTGAGTCAGTGATTTTCAATGTCGTTCTCTTAGAATTTTAAACCGCTCCAAATAACTACTGCTGAATTATTGAGCGGTAATCGAACGCTTTCAAAAAAAGGCTAAGTCATCTATGAATCGAAGACGTTCGAGGCTCCATATCGCCTCATAAATAATCTGAAAAGCTCCGTGTGCTTTCGATACGCGATTAAATTAGAATTACGCCGAATCATGCTGAGGAGCAGATATAAAGTACTGTATTAAGGATTTACTTTTAAAAATCTTTACACAGATGATTACCTTCATAAAAAACTGAGACAATATCATATACATATTGTGGAGATTTTAATCATCTGCACAATTAATTTAGAGGACTAATTTGAACAAATAAAAGCAATGCTAATTCGTCTCAAAAATAATGCCTAATAATGGAAGAGAGAGCTCGGGATTAAAGAATTGCGTTAATAATGGATGATATTTTAAGAACCACTTATTAGCACACCCGCCCCGAGAAGTTCATCACTCGTAAACACAAATAAGTGCCGAAAAAACTACCATTTTGTGTGAAAAAGATGCGCGATAGACAATGCGCCAAAAATTATTGTTATTTTTACCCCTTGTTTACGATCGCCGAAGCGGCACTCTGGAAATTTCACTTTTCAGGCATACATATATTTCGTGGGTGTATCTAAAAATGTATGTAATTGACCCAATAACATCCTCATCCTTGATTCGCCAAAGCCGTACCGAAGCAACTAATAAAAGATTTGACACTTGGTCACAGACAGATAGACGAAGACGCTCCAGAGATGCTAAGAAGGCACAGTACATTTGCGAATTGTAATCATCACGATAGATCACAGCCGACAATTATTCAACTCGACACTCCAGCAAAGATTCTCCGAGCTCAAAGACCTGCCATTTTGACTCTACCACCTGATAGCTGCAGCTATATATGTGGAATTTTATATATGCTTATGAAAATAATCGTGAATTATTTTTTAACTTTTTCTTATTCAATCATATTTCCTCTACAAAGTTTTATATACATTCATAATTTTATGTTTTTAAGTATTTCCCTTGCTCTTATGATTATCCTAGAAAAAACATAAATCTTTAAAATATTGAGTTATAGATTACTCAAATGTGTTAGTAGAACCAAGAAAAATTTCATTCAATTTAAAAACTCTTTGGCTTCAAATAAACATTATTTGCAGTTATCGGACAGTCGCTCAACACAGGGGCTTGCAACAAGCGTTCACTAAAGGGGATGATTTGGAGGTGGAGCTAAATCCTAATGTGATTGGCTCTCAATTTGCACCATTTTTATAATGGGGAAAATTGAAAAATAATCGTTAAGAAATCAAGATATTCATTAATGAAGGAATAATACTACAATAATAAGAAAATAAAATTTGATTGATTTTATATGTAAGTTTCCTTGTCATTTTAAAAATACATTTTCAATAAGTAACTATAAAAGAAAATACTATTTTGAGTAAGCATATTGCTAGTATGCTATTTACTTACATATGTATGTACTATCACTGTCCATCCCGCATCTCGCGTGGGAAATCCCTCCGTGTTATGGATTTTACGACTCTCTGGCTACGTGTGTGTGTGTGTAATTCTTCATGCCAATGTCGATCGATGTCTACATACCTAAGCGTCTAGCTTTTAACTTAAACAAGAGTTGTGTCGACTATAGTAGAGTCAATCCTCAGATATGCGAAGGTTGAACCTCTTCCATAACAGACCACTTTATTAATACTCTACGTACTTCTGAAGTAGAGAATCATGTCAACTGATGATGACTATGATGACATAATCACGGCAGTTGCTAACCGTTCGATCCTATCGCCAATTAAGAGCGAATTCGCGGTCGGAGGCGTTAACCGAAGACAAAGGGGATAGCAAGAATTTAACCCTGACCTACATTACGGCCGGTTATTTTTAACCGACACCGCGCGGAACTCGGGAAATTCGCGAAAACTATACAATATATTCTGCGAATTTTGGGCGTAAAAGTTCAACTTATTTAAAAACATTTTTTTAGCACAAAATTATTTAAAACTCTCAATTTAAATTCGTACTACTCTTTACGTTCTTGCTTGTAATCTAGAAATTGCTATAGTGATTGTCTATTTGCTCAATGATAATAATAATATATAATCTCGTATGTTCTCTTTTACAGATAAATAAAATGCTTTCGCACTTTCCTACTTTTGTTTCTCGTGCCAACGCAATGATTTAGGGCGGAAACAGATTATGTTGCTCTCTGTTTATTTATATTGAGAATGGAATTTAATGTAACGGTCATAAGTTAAACAGCCGAAGAACTACTTTGGATACCTAGCCACTTTCCACCATCTTGTCCCTTCGTATTTGTATAGAAAACGGCTACCACAATCAGTCAAAAAATAATGGCGTGACAAATAAACTTGTTCTGCAAGCTGCAAATTCTTATATTAATTAATTTTATTATGCTTTTTACGAGTGATTGCGACAAATTATAGTCTCACACAACATGGATGGCCCTAATAATATTTATAAATTAATTACAAGATTATTTATTCTAGTGGTTTAACATTATGAAGTTGCTAAATTTTAAAATGCACTTTCCGCTGCAGCTTTAAAATATTTCAGCAAAAGATGTTTAGAGAATGGTTATGTAAAAAATGATTATTAATCGTGTGATGTGTGGTTACGCATTGTCGCGTGAAAGAACTGGACCTTTTCGATTAAAGTGCGGAGATAAGATATCATAGTTGATGGTGCATTTTATTGATTTCTTGATAATAGCTCACTGGAAGAGTTTTGCCTGTATTCAAACTCTCACCATACGCCATAATAGTGAATACCGAATCAATTCTGTTGCGTAAAAGTAGAGCAGAAAAAAATTAGAAACACTCGTTCAGTTCGTGCAGCACCCATTTGTCAAGCTTTTTTGGTTGGTGCGCGGTTTTTATTTCACTAACGCCTTCGCAGTTGAATGTTATCAACTATAAAAAAAAACCGCTTTTTTAAACCACTACTGCACCGTTCCTTAACCGTTAAAACAATCAGTTTATTCCGCTTTATAGCCATTTCTATTTATTTAATAATTAAAACAACATTAGAAGCAGGTAACTCTAATGTGTCACAATGATAAAAAAAACATTTTTTTTGTGAGGTTACGCTAAGAGTCATGTCTACGCTAACAAACCCGAACATTTGAGCACCTAATAACCAACCCTTGCCGAGTTATAGCCGAGATACCGCCTGAAATGTAATAAAAAGTCATCGAAAGAATCGGCTGCTGCAGACGGCCATTTAATTGATATTATTTTTCATAATTAATAAAAAAATATCAAATTTTCGATTAATAAAATATCTGAAGATATCCTTAAATTTGCGGGGTTTTTTCAAGTTGGATTAACCTTTACCATAATTTTTTGAATGTTTTTTTTAATTGAAAATTGATCAAATAACCATTTGACTACTGCATTTAGTTATATATGTATATATTATAAAAACATGTAAATATCTGGAGTACCTCAAAATACTGAAAGATCGACCACCGTACATGTACGGCGATATTTCTCAAAGGGTTAAGAGTAAGCTTACTATATGTCCTGGTTACACACACTGGTCCTGTTTTTATCAAGATTGTTCCGGTTACAACCGTCGGTCCCGGTCTTACAAAATTTCCGAGATGATATTTTTTTAGTTCACACCAGCATTCCACCATCCAACTTACACAGCTCAACAATAGATATATATTTCTACTAGCGAAAATATATTTTTTTTTAATAGGCGCTGGTGAAATTATGTGCTGCTTAATTTGCCAGTTGCGAAATGTTCATTTGCTGTTTAAACCCAAACCTAACTTAACGAAAATTCTATAACTAATTAGAGTTTTAGAACTTTCATTAGGTGCAAAGTACAAACTAAGGTAACTTATCTCTCATGTAATGATTGAATTACACTTTGTTTTAAAAATATGATAGCTACCCTTACAAATATTACTTCTGATATAAAAGTGTTTGTCAAAGTATATTCGAACCGGATTTTGATCAATAGGAAGGCGCAAAACAATTGTCAATTCTCAGAAGGCAAAAATTCATGTCAAAAGCAATAAAATCGTGTCGGCGCCGTTGCAGTGTGAACGCTCGGTAACGAGAGTTCATACTGCAACGGCGCCGATACGATTTTACCGCTTTTGACGTGGATTTTTTACTTCTGAGAAGGGATAATTGTTTTTTGTGCTCTTCTATTGGTCAAAATTCTTTAATTCTAAAAAGTATTTAATAACCGCATATTATTTTTCTAAAATTAAGTAATTGTTTCGACTGTATTTGTATTTGGCAGCACCTGTATAACAAACATTTTCAAAGGTGAAGTACATAAAATCACAATTTTAGGTCAGCATTACCAGATGACAATTTGCAATAATTTTTGGTGATAGGAAGTGACGAAATTCGTACCCTAGTTTGATGAAATCATATTGAAGGGAAAAAACAATTACAATAATATTTTTGATCCAGCCTTTTAATAAAACAATTGGCGACCCTTGACCTAGGTAATAAAATAAGATACCCACAAGGAATCCCGATAATTCAGCAAAGGCTAATCAGAAATAGTTTTTGACACGGTTTTGGAATTTTTAAAGTCGAGTTTCTAATGCTCGTATTTAGTTATTTTCCATTATACCGAAATGCAGACCGATAAATACACTTTCAAGACATAAGGTTATGTCATGCATTGCTTTAATTGTGAAAATGCAGTTTCAGTCGTCGTCGTACTTGCGTCGAACCTGCGAAAAACAAATCGCGCATCTCTAGGGTCATCGACCACTTAATCGTCATGCGATTCATCATCGTAGTAAGTAATAAGTGTGCACAAAAAAATGTTAGTAAACAAAAACGCATCATCGACTAACGTAACGTAGGATCGATCCACTGCGCGCGTGCGGAAGTGATCCAGTGGCGGCGCGAAACGCCACACATGTGCACAACACGCGTAGCGAGCGCAACGCAGCGCGACGAGTGACGAGTGAGGAGCGACGTGCGACACGTCCCGGGACCGCGCGGCTCGGCGGCGAGTGCGTGCGCTGCGACTCGGCGCGCGGCCGCGGCCAGACAGAGACGGCGCGTCGGATGCGGAGAGCCGGCAACGTAGCCGCGCGGCCGGAGGTGGGGGCACAGCGGACGGCCAGTGTGGCGGCGGCCGGCGAGCGTGTGGCCGCGCCGCCGGGCGCAATTTTTTCTTATCAGGACGGCGCGCGTTCTACGTTCGACTCCTTATCGACGCGGTCGTCTCGCGGTGGACGGCTCTCGCGCGGCTCGCACAAGTAAATAGCATCGCGGCTCAGCGCGGCGCGAGCGCAATCCGCGCGCCGCTGCACGCAGTATTTGAATACTCCCGCGCGCCGCGGTCCAACTATCGCGGCCAACTATTCGCCGCTGCCAAAAAGAAAATATTCTCGCGACGCGCGCGCGTTATCACTACGCGGACCACCTGTGGCGCTCGTTTTGTTATTCGCAGATATTTGATTGCACGTGCGAAAATCGCAGACAGTGAACAAGCGCTCTGATCTGATCTGATCTGATCTGATTTTAAAACAAAAGTGCGTGCTCCGACTGCGCCGAAATGGCATCGGGACTGTGACCGACTGCCATGTCGCACAACTCGACGATGTGTCACACTATGTAAATATGATTTTGTTATTGGGGGTGCGAAAACGGTCGTTTTTGTTTTTGTTTTGGTTTATTTTTATTTTGTGCATCGTATGGACTCTATAGTGATTTGTGCAACCGAACTGGATTTTTGTGATTTTAGTGTTCGTTGTGCTTTGGACTTTATGGACAATAAGTGTGATTTGTGCAAATCATAAACAAATGAACATCGCCTTACATAATAATAATAAAATATTTCTACGAATTTATACTATTGTGACATAAACAAAAATAATCATGATTTTGCTATTCCGGTCGCAGATTTATTTATTTCATTTTTAAATTATTATCGAAACATCTAATAATAATAAATATCTAATAATAATAAATATTCCTTGTTTTCTGTAATTCTGTAAATAAACAAAATTCGCATATTTTTTTAAAAAGTCAATAAAAGTCCTAAATTTTAAATTCCCCGTTTAATTAGAACATATAAACTTAGCAATACTTAAAGATTCGTTGCTCAACGCAAAATAATCTAATTGATTTTTAGTGGTTAGTAAAAATCTTTATTTTATGTTCAACTGGAACGTCAAAGTTGAGAAAATTAATCCAATTTCATTGAATATATTTTGCTTTTATAAACGATTTTTAGTGTTATTACGTAAATAAAACAAAATTTGTTTTTTCTTTATTGAGTAAAAATCACGATTTTATATAATAACTTAGTTATCCGGTAAATAAAACAATTCTCAATTAATTTCTTTCTTCCTTGAATCGGTAAAAATCACAATTTTATTATTTTATGTTCAATTGTAGTATCGAAACTTAAACAAAATAATAATATTTTAATAAATATTCTTGCTTTTTTCACCGCTAAATTATTCGTTCGATTTTCAGTGTTATCATATAAATATAAATAAACAAAATTCGCGTTTAAATCTATATAAATAAACATTTTTTAATCTTACGTTTAATTGGAACGTCAAAGTAAAGCACAATAATCCAATTTCAATAAATATTTCTCAACGCTTTGTTATATTTACAGAATAACACAAATTTTGTGTTATTCTGTAAATATACAAAATCGTGTATATTTTTTTCTTTAATTAATAAAATCATGATTTAATAATATGTTCGATTAAAACGTAAAAGTTAAACAATATAATCAAATTTTAATAAATTTTTCAAGACAAATTATCTAAACAATTTTAGTGTCATTCTGTAAATAAACAGAATTCGCGTGTAACTTGTTTTTTTTCTGTGGTCGATAAAATCATGGTTTAAGCATAATATAACATTCAATAATAATAAATGAAAATTATTTAAAAAATATATTGTTTTTTTTCTATAATCCATAAAAATCGCGATTCTTAAAAATCAGTAATATTTTAATTTACGACTTACTGTTCCTTAAAAATCATGCTTCTCACTGAATTTGATAAACTGAAAATCGCCAAAAATTATGAAAACATTCTTTTTTAAAAATAATTAGCGTGTTTATATAATAAAATTCGTGAGTTTAAACGCCTTCGCTTCTGTGCTTCTGCGCCTGTAAAGTTTTATTTTCATAAAAGTATTTTTTTGTTTTCGTAATCGCATTTCGCCGCGTGTAGCATAGCACCGTCGCGCTCTACGGCCGAGCGGCGAAGAAAAGCTCGCGGCCCGCCGAAGCGCCGCCGCCCCACCCCCACCCGCCTAGAAAGTCGTGTAAACAAATGTGTAAATCACGTGTGTGTGGTGTTTGTGTGCGTGCGCCGCGACGCGCATGCGCCGCAACTGTCACTAGCGCGGTTCCGAACCGCCGGTTCGCGACTCGGATAAATTGCCGACTTATTGATTTTCGCGACCGACGCGCCGCGCCCCGCGGCCCTATCTACTCACCCACGATGCACAACATACGTAGCGAGAAAATATCATTTTTTTGTGTTCCGAATTTCATTTTTAAATTATGAACAACGATGGTAGTTCGATGCGATCGGAGCGACGCCATGTTGGACAGACAGGTGGAGCAATCTAGCGGCGCTTTTTCGCAGTTCGCGGTTTCGCGCGCGCTCTCGGATTCTCTCGAGCTTGTTCAATGTGACTATACAGTCGAAATCCAACAGTGTTTGATAGAAAAATAACCGTTAAATTGAATCTTTGATATCGCCAAGTATACGACACTTGATATCTCGATACTAAAAAAAAAAACACGTGATGCCATTGAATAACAGTAGTATACATAGAATCCTTTTCAGGACATTGTGGGAACGTAAAATATAGTAACAAAGATAGTTCCATATGACTCGATATGTTATACTTAACAAAATAGTGCTTAATCTCGTTCTAATGGTTTAAAGTGTGCAACAAATGCCTTCAATCGCTCTAGTGATAACAGCCTCACTACTTTAGTATCGAGATATGGTCCTTCGACTGCGTTTCCTTGGATCGAAAGTGTTGGATTTCCTCTGGAGTCTTCGCATCGAACATGTTCAACGGCTCGGTCGTAGGGATAGGAACCCGCGGAAGCCCTACCCCGGACAGAGTGTGAACGTTGGTGCGTTTTTCAGGGATCAATCGGGCGTGCAACCCCAGCATCAATCCCGCGCTTATCACCACCACCGGCTCCAGCAGCAGCAGCAGCAGCAGCAGCAACAGCAACAACAGCAGCAGCAGCAACAACAACAGCAGCATCAGCAGCAGCAGCAGCAGCAGCAGCACCAAGGCCAGGATCAGTTCGCCCTGGTGACCGCCACGCTGTGGGGCGCCGCAGCCTCCAGCGCCCCCGCCGACCACCTGCCGCCCTCTGGCTACCGACTCGCTGCGCCCGGGTGAGTAAACCGACGAAACGTGACAGTGCTCCATAGTTGTGACAGTGACGTCTTCGGCGAATCCGATGACGCAAAATAGTGACGAAATGTGTATGTGTGGTGTGATTGCAATTGTTTGAGTGGAGTGTTCAGAGACGTATCGTCTATGATATTCTAAAGTAACCGAGTAGTTTTCGTGGTGCTACTCCTCTTGGTGTCATCGCCTTCTTTGAACAAGGTTTGTGTTTCTGTGGAGATTTTAGAAGCATAACCATTGTAGGATAGTCACTATTGACAAGGTTTGAAATACATATTTTTCATAGCCATATACTCGCTGGTTTATGTTAAAAGTTTTCTAAGACACAACTAACATGACATAATATTCTAAAAGCTGCCAATTTTAATGGATTTTGAGTGGCGATACTGTGTCCAGAAAAATAAAACTTTTAACAAACACCATAAATTTAATAAGCCAACACTTGTGACATACATTGCTATAGAAGAAAATTAAAAAGCACTACTCTCAACGTATTCTAAGCAAACTCATATCTTAGTCACTAAATCTTGGTTAGAATATATTCTTTACTTGAAAATGATCAAAACAATACCTGCAATCTGCAGTGGCCCCAAGCTTATTGGTCATCGTAACATCTACTTTCTATTGTACTTATGAATGATTGTCTTTACGCATTTCTTTTTATAAAAACAAATTGCCTTAACGTCTTTCTCTAGTTCTCCAGCGCTACATTTGTGCTTCTTTTGTCTTGATTTTCATGTTTTTATTGTCGAAATTCGATTTTCACCATTGTTTTTGTTTCACCGTATAATCTCCCAACATTTCATTGACACGGTGTGAGAAAAAGAGTGGGGGGTGGCGTATATCGACCGGTCGAGTTGCCAACGCTGTCCTTATCTAATCGCATGCGTCTCGGCGGTGCATCCCGACACATTTGTTCTTCTTCTTGTTCATGCCTCTCCTCGTTCGTGAGAACTTGTTTTTTTTCATCGTTTCTTCTTTTCCTTCTTCTTCTAAAACGTCAACCATTTTTGTGGGATCGGAATGCTCCTCGGCGATATCGTGTGAAGAATGCGTTCCACGCACCGGCGGTGCATTGTTCGCCAGCGGTAATTGAACCGACTGAAGGAATTACATATACGGAATCTGACGCTGTAGTGAGAGTACATACTTACACATATGAAGATGAGATGATTAGTAGCAATGTGAATGTTACGACCTGAGAATGATGAATGTTGAATAGTTCGACTCTAGATAAACTAAAAATCTTCGTTTCGATGATGTCACTCTGTGTTTACGTTATTTTTTAATGGGATTACATAAACTGCGTGGGTGATACATACACTGTATGTATTCAGCAGATTATCGTTTTTTTAATTTTTATGTTCATGTCTCTCTAAAAAGGCGTACGTTTGATAATACCGATTCTTTCGATCAATTAATGCATTGCTTTATGGGGCGATTTTTAACATATATTGTATGTTAAAAAAATCAATCAACCAAACTATCAAATGATTATTGATATTATGTTTAATTTAAACAGTTATTTATGATTATAATAATAATAATAAAATTCTTGCTGCACCAGCAAGAACAAATCAATGGTTTACTATGCTCTTTTCAGAAATCACAATAGGTATATTGCGTCTATTCAATTATTTTATACACGTACAATACGGATGTATTTATAAAAAGGTGTATGTTTAAGAATACCAATTCTTTTGCCCAAAAAATCATTGCTTTTTTTATTGTTGTATCCTGTTTTTCCTGTGATTACTTATGGTTATTGATTATTGAACCATTGAAAATTGGAAATACTATTATATACTTGTTTTAGTAATGTCGCTCTAATAATGAAATATTTTACTCATCTCCACATTTTTACAATGATGATGGTAAAATAGTATATAAATATATATCACTATACGCATACTTTTACCCTAAAACTGTTTCAAAAATATGTTTAACAATTAAATTGATTCTGGTGACTGATTTTTTAAATACATAAAATGAGTTGTTAGAATCATATTGATTGTATATACTATCTTGACTTGCGAGATTAGCGCTCCATTGACTGTGATTTCTGAATTACAATTTTCTTAAGCGTTCATTAATTAAACAAAGTGAGTCGCACAAATTCGTTAAGGGCGAAATAGCGCAGTCAGCAACGTCTCAGACTAGTAAATATGAGGTTGCGGGATCGAGCCCCGGCAGCGGCACTCGAATTTTTATTTATAAAAATGCGCTATTATTAAAAAAACCGGCCCCAGCTGCATTGACATCTATTGATTATAAATTGTGTAGCACATAATATTTTTTTAATTAATAATATAGATGTCACTGATTCCCAGACTTTCAGTCTGGTGGTTAGTACTCATTATGTCTGATTGACTTAACATATTTGCCCGTTGTAACGCATTGGGCTTACGCTTACATTAGGTTACAACGAAAATAAATAAATTATATAATTGTTTGAAGTAAATATATAGATATCCTGTTGCTATTTTTAACCCAATTTAGAATAATCATATCTCTGACGTGCAGTTATTATTTTATTTTGTATGTACTTAAAGGTGATCCAACTTCAGTTTCCGATTTAAAAAAAAACACAAATTTGATGGAACATTTAATGTATTTCAATTATAATGAAAAATATTTTCATTTAAATGGCCGTTTCTGAACCTTTTGCAGCAGCCGATCCTTTCGATGACTTTTTCGTACATTTCGAGCGGTATTTCAACGATTGTTGGTTTTTAGGTGCTCCAACGTTTCGGGTTTGTTTGCGTAGACACGACATTTATTATAACTTCACACAAAAAAATCCAACGGCGGTAAATCGCACGATCTTGGTGGCTAGTTGACGTCACTAACGGGAACTTTTAACGCAAAACATGTCTTCCGTTGGAATCACATGTCTTCCGCATCCATATATTCGATTTCGTGACAAAAATAATCGGTTATTATGCGCCTATAGCGCTTATCATATTGACTGTGCTTTCAAAAAAGCAAAGCCCAATGACGCCGCCTGACCACAATGCGCACCAAACAATCACATTTTGGGCATGTAATGTCTCTCGTGAATCTCATGAGAATTTTCCTCACTTCATATGCGGCAATTTTGCTTATTAACATACCCAGAGAGGTGCAAATGTACTTTAACGCATCAAAGCATCAACTTCCTGCTGCTCTAACGCTCAATCTGCGTCAATTCTTCATCTCTAGGTTACAATTTCTCTCTTGCTTATGAAAGCCCTCTTCTGTTAGACATAATGTTACTTGTAAAATATGATTTTTAGATGAATTATCTGCAAGTAAGTGTTTTTTTTTTGTATTTCTACATTCATTTTCAATCTATTTATCCATTAAAAACAATTCAAAGAAATCGACACGCTCCTGAAAATCATCTGTAATTTTTGGTCTGACTCATTGCCTAAGAAAAATTGTCATTGTCTATTCCATTAAAATAATTCATAAGCACTTCTAGCAGGTTAATCAATAAATAAATGTTTATATTCACAGAAATATTATATTCATAGTAACGCAAATGTTTTTTTGTCAAATAAGTTATCATCGTCAACCACGTTATGATTAAAAAAATAACTTTTCCTTATAACTGCAATTGTTATAAGCACTATCAGCTGTAGTTAAAAACAGTTATTGAATTTATTTATATGCTGTCCTAAAAATTGTTTTAAAACTGATTTTACCACTAATTTGAGTAATTTGGTAATTAAATCTTTTTACCGTAATATATTGATAGAAGTATCCCTGAGTATCTAACAAAATAAAATACTGGAAATTGTATCATCAAGTAATTAAAAAAAGCTTCAGAAAATATATTTTAACTGCAATGGTAAAACCATTTTTGGCATGACATACATGCCTCTGGACTTCCAAGTGTTAAATGTTCATATTTCTGTATTTTGACAAAAGGTGACATTTTTTCACGTCACTGAAATAATTATAAATGTATATATTGCCATCTTTATATACATGTTTAAGACTTGATTACGATCGTACGATATGTTTATAAGCTTATTTATATTATATTTAACCCTTGAAAATCCGTGAATGGTATGTACTTTTTTATTTTTTTTTAATATTTTACTGTACTTCCAATTGTTATTAATCCATGTCATGTAAAACTCACGACTTCGTGGCAGATTTTTTTTGTATCACAATTTTTTTTAATTGTTTGCTTACATTGGTGATGCTCATTGCTATGAAAGAAAGTTCAAAACTTCTCAGCTCGTTCGTGCGTCTTGAAACAATTAGTCTCATACATAAATCTGTCAAACACTCGATGAAAAGTACATTTCGTCGAGGCGTTCTCGTGCATGCTATGCTGCACACGTGATGCATCCAGACCGCGTGTAAACACAGCTCCTATCGTGTAAACAAGTCGTCGTTACAGATTTCAGCCTGCACGCACGCACGACAGATGGTCCAGACGCTGAAAAAGGGCAAATTGAGCTATTTTGTTGAAGGTCGAGCGTCTGGCACCCGACGAACCATGTAAATAAGATGAGGACACTTTGTAAAGTGTCCAAATCTGGATCCTGTTAATTTGACGTTATCGCGTGACACGCTCTCCTGTAATTGGCCACTGTGGCCGATAGCTATCTTGTCCTTCCCTCCGTAAAGGAACAGTCACGGTGTTCGGTTACACTTAGGTTCTGCCAGTGGCGAAGCGTGAACTCGGAAGGGTCTCGGCAGTCAATGAAACCCTCCAGCGCCCTACGGTGATGATTCACCCCAAACGAGACGGTTGTTCGATATTGCTCGATGACCCGCACGTTCCTCCCGAACGAGCTCGCGTTACGTGTATTGTCTGGTAATTAACCATTTGGGTCACGCCAACATCGGAATGCTAGAGCGAAGCCCTATATACAAAAATGCTTAAACTTTAGTTTTAATCTGTGAGCATTTTGAACGCTCTTTTCTCATCAGATATTGTTCTAGAAATTCTGCAAAACTTCAATATTCTTGCATCATCCATGGTGCTTAAATATAGATTTGGAATTCTCGAGATATACCCCTTATAGTTGACGTGTCCCTTAATTAAAAGCCAGATCATGGGGGAGCATGATGCCATCCATTTTTCGAGGGTTCGTTGATCCGCCACATTGCGCAAGGGGTGATTCGATACTTTGCGGCCTGCATATGTCCACATTTGTTACCTAATGTTGATGTCTGAAAGACGCGGCGAAGTGTTACACAAAAAACGCACTGACCGTGAAAGCTTCTTATGCTAATTCTCCTGTACTTCTTCTTCATGTCGGCGACTCAGCGTTCGTTTTGAGAGTCCAGTGAGTCACACAGAGTGACCCGACAAAAGGGGTTGCTTTGCGATTTTGATCTGCAAGAAAAAGAAGAAAATCATGCCACATGATAGATGCGTCATCCGCAGATTACATTCGATTCATTTCGCTCAAAATCTGCTGCTACTTTCAACAAAATTTATCCTTAGGGCATAACCAGTGGCGCATCGTAAAGAGGTCTAGTTTTTAATGTAAATATATACACTCATTATATACTTCGTTTATTATTAACTGTGTATATCTGTATTCAAGAAACAGTTAATAAGAAACGAAAGCTCATAAAAAACTACTTTAATTCAGAAATCTTTTCTGGATTTTCTTTATCATGAGAAAATATTCTCGCAGGGGTGCAGATTTAGTGGAAATATATCAAACAATTTAATTTTCACCTAGGTATTGAGGAAAGTATACCACAAATATTATTAAAATATAAGGAGAATTTCCACTTCTTTTTGAACATATGAGAATTTTTGAAATCACACGCAGATTTTATCTTCTCGAACATAATTCTGAGGTCTTTCGTACGCAGAATTTACTTAGCAGCATTTAATTTAGCAATTTTTTTCAACTTGTTTATTTTTACATAGGTAATAAGATACGTCCGACACAAATATTGAAATGTAGAAAGAATTTCCACTTCTTCTCGAATGCAATTCTGAGGTTTTGTACGCGCGGAATTTTCTTTGGTGAATTTTTTCAACTTGTTTATTTTAAGAAAAATCCACCACAAATATTAATGGAATGTAGAAGAATTTCCGCTTCTTCATGAACTTAATTCTCAGGTCTTATACATTTTTTTGCAGATTTTTTTATTGGAAATATCTAATCAGTAAATTTTCACCTAGGTAATAAGAATAATAATAATTGCAAAATAGGGAGAATTTCCACTTCTTCTCAAACGTAATTCTGAGATTACACACGCAAATTTTTTTATTGGAAATATCTCTAACTGGTTAATTTTCACCTAGGTGATAAGATAGGTCTTCCACAAATATTATGAAGGGAGAATTTCCACTTCTTCTCGAACATAATTCTGAGGTCTTACACAAGCAGAATTTAGTTTACAGGATTTTATTTAGCGAAATTTTTCTAACCATTTATTTTCATCTAAATAATAAGAGAAGTATACCATAAATATAATTGAAATGTAAAAAGAATTTCCATTTCTTTTTTTGAAAATATCTAACCAATTAATTTTAACCTAGTAATAAGATTCTACCACTATTGCAATGTATAGAGAATATCCACTTCTTCTCATAAATATTTTTAACCGGTTTATTTTCAACTAAGAAATTAGAAAAATCCACTACAAATATTATTTAAATGTAGGCACAATTTCCACTTCTTTTAGATCATAATTATGAGGTCTTACACACACAGAATTTTCTTATTTTTTACAAAAAAAATTTTAACTATTTATTTTCTCCTAGGTAAATAAGAGAAGTCCACAAGAATTTCCACTTTTCACTTTTCTCCAGTTTTTTTTGGAAATATTTCGTAACTGGCAAATTTTCACCTAGGTAATATACAACATAAATATTATTATAATGTGAGAATTTCCACTTCTTCTCGAACATATTCTGAGGTCTTACACACGCTTAATTTATTTTAAAGCATATTCTATAATGAAAATTTATTAAATATTTATTTTTATCTAGGTAATAAGAGAAGTACACCACAAATATTATTAAAATGTAGGAGCAATTTCAACTTCTTCTAGATCATAAAACTTTATTTCAAAAATAGCATAAAGATACAATAAATGCACAATACTGGTTCATAACCATTTCCATCGCTTACACTTCTAGATCATAATTATGAAGTCTTACACATGCAGACTTTACAGCATTTTCTTAATTGAAAAGTTTCTAACGATTTTTTTTCACCTAAGTAATAAGATAAGTCCACCATAAATATTATTGAAATGTAGGAAGCATTTTCACTTCTTCTCGAACTTAATTCTGAGGTCTTATACAAGCAGATTTTTTATTGGAAATATCTAACCAGCTAATTTTCACCTAGGTAATAAAGAAAGTCCCCCACAAAATTATTAAAATATAAAGAGAATTTCCACTTCTCCTCAAACGTAAGATTTACTTTACAGCATTATCCTTAGTTAAAAAAATTGCAATCTGTTTATTTTCGCTTTTTTTTATCCACTTCTTCTCGAATGTCTTATATAAGCAGAATTTATATTTTTTGATAAGTCCATTGGTAATATAGCACTTTCCGATCGGAAAAGGTAAACGGCTGTCAGCAGATGAGTCATAAATCATTTGGATGCTTCTGAAAATTTGCAAGTCATTGACATTCAACCAAAAGCTAAAGTTTATAATGCCCATGCCTCTCGTTTATAAATAATATAAACAAGAGTTGTCTCAGGATATAACCTTGCGGAACTCCGAGAGTTATATTCATACAACGCGACTGAATTTGGCTTTCTCAAGAATTAATTCAATAATAATGCGACCAATTAGTCCTTGATTTCTTTGACATTCTTTCAAGAAAATAGTGTTTGTTGTTGACTTTTGTGCTAACTATATAGATATCTACTAGTACTTTACTACTAAGCCTCGCCCAAGCTTACGCTATGTTACGGAATATGGCGTCATGTCTTTGAAAGTTAAAAATATATTATAAAGTTCCATAGTTCTTGATGAACATAATTGCGTTGACCTATCAATTATAGACATGATAAGCTGTGCATGTTTCATGACGCCATAGCTCACCGTACGAGAGTTTTCGCTGATTTTATTGTGTATATTTAAAATGAATTTTACTGTACATATTTTGTAATAATTCTGTTGTTTTTTTAATAATTAGTTAAATCTATATATATATATATGTAATTTAGAGGTAGGGTTATTCCGCCACTGGTGTCAACATTGCCTACTGATCTACCTATCGTCGAAACCCGCGCTGAAGCGGAGGGTAAACAATCTAAAGCAGGTGTTGTCAGTCAGGGTGGGTAGCTTTGGGCACGAGCTGCAGCTTTTGACTCCCTAAACCCCAGCTTTGCTCCCCATGCCATGTGGAGTTTTCAACCCGACAGATTGCTCACACCTTTTGATCTCTTGTCCGTGTGCGTATGTTTGGTTTTACAAATTATACATGCTCCACATTCGATTCGATGGGCGTCGGTTATTTTTTTCTTCGACGTATTCTTCTTCGTTTCGCTTTTAATGTATGCCGTGACCCTGACTGGAAGGTGCAAGCACCTCGTGCGATCTCGCATTCGAAACGTTTTGGAATAGAGTGGAGGCAACGATTTGATCAGATACGGAGTGGGGAAGCTAATTAGCGTGGAAGGAACGTCTCGAGTGTATCGGAATGGGGTGATACGCGACGTTGACCAGTGGAGAATAATTGTTCACCAAGGTCGGCCTTGGATTGAGCTGAAAAACATCGTAATAAATCCATACTTTTTATTAGAGATACATACCGAAGGATTACGATGTTCAATCAACCATAAATGCTCCTTCAAAACAACTCTCATACCTATAATTATTCACGGTCAAGTCCTTACTGCATCTTTAGATCAAGAAGAAAAAACCTTGATGGTTTTTTCTATATCCATATATGTTTGATCCTTCTTAAATATATACTTATTCATATACCACAAGAAGAAGATTATTTTTTGGTGCTCTTCCATGTCCATAAAATCATCTCTTGCTCTTGCGATTTTTATCCAAATAGAATCATCATAAACTTATTGTATAGGAGTGCCAAGAAAAGTTTCTCTTGTATCTAAATAAGTTTTCTTGTGCTTTCGAACCTTCAATTACTTTGATTAAAATATATGTTTTAGTGACAAGGAATGAATATACATTTTAAGAGGTTTTCTTCTATTTTTATTGCTCAAAGACTTTATATTTTGCTCTTACATATTTTTTTCAATGGAATTTTCATGAACTTACTGTATTAGAGGGACAAGCATAGTTTCATCTGTCTCTATATAATTTTTATTCCGCTTTTTTACTTGTATTGAAATAGATGTAGTGGCAAGAAAAACAATATGCGCTTAAAAAGGTTCTCTTCTATTTTTAAAGCTCACTATAAATATGGAAGTATCTCAAATATAATGTTTATTTAGCAATAAAGGTTTTTTCTGTATTAAAAAAAATCTTCTGATTGTATTATCTATAGAGGTATACTTAGGTGTAAGTTTTCTTGAATCGTTATCGAGAATAAAACAACAGCAAGAGTTTGATATGCTCTGTTTAATTATCAAAGAAGATTTCTTCTGTACTTACAAAACCGAATTAGAGAGTTTCATATGAATATCGTCCTGTCAAGGAAATGTGTTTTCTTTGTTCATAAAAAGATTTCTTCTTGTCTTTTTTCTTTAGTCTTTTAATTATATAATTATAGTGTCAAGAAAGGCGTTTTCTATGCTTTTTGTTTTATTGTCAAGAAAAAAGCAGAAAGAATTTAATTCTGTGTTTAATTATCCAAAAATATTTTTTCTGCATGGAAGTCATTTTTTGTGTTCAATAAAGGTTTCTTCTGTACATTCTACTTTAGTTGATCTTTAGACATATAAGTATGCATGTTACATGCTTTTATGACTTGAAATACTACCCTAGAATGTCAAGAATAGTTTCTTCTGCACTATTTGTTGTACTGATCCGATCTTTCTTGGGTTAGCGAGTCATTTCAATTGTACTTTCCGCAAAATTGCACCACGTGCTCCGAATGAAAGCACAATTTGTTACCGTGTCCATTGTGCGCTCAAGAATCCGCAAATTTGCATACAGCCGCCAGGGAATAGGGGAAGTACCCCGAAAAGACAACATTGTGTCCGTCCTGCAGATTAGCGAGGTATTTCACAGCGGCACAATTGCATAATCTCGTGTCCGAGTAGGTGAAAACACGAACGAGGGAATCCACTTTGGAGAATAACAGGTTTATAACTCGAGCATGATTTATGTACAAATATAGTAATCTGCCGCTACCGCGCTACGCTCTGCTGCGATTTTTCCCGCTAAATCAATACCGAATTGGGTTAATCTATAAAATGCATACGACATATTTTTTAATTATGGTGAATTTAAAATGCAGTTTTATAGCAATTTAAATTTTAGTGGGGGTGTTCTTGGAGCGTTTTTACGTATCTTTGATAGTTTAAGATATATTTGCATTTATAAGTCTTAACCCTTTTGTTGCCAAATTTTTTTTTTAAATAATTTAAAAAAACGGTTGATTCAGATAATTTGCACCTCATTGGTTGATTTTGTAACGTGTCTCAGCCACTCAACGCGTATAATAATGAGAGTTCAAATGCGAGTGTTCCTAACGGACACAATGAAAACGTTGTATTGATTCATACAAATTCATCCGGGGGTAAGTCGCTTCCATTATTTAACGGAGGGGTGTTTAGGGGCTGTCAATGACTCGGTAATATGGGGTTTGTTACCCATAGCCTGTGTGTGCATATACGGCGACAGTTGTTCGCAATCTTTTGTTTGTGTTTGTTTGGCGACAATTTGGATTGGGAACGCTTGGCTTAACCTTTTGGCGGTTGGATTTCCTTCGCTCTTGACATCTGTTGGGTTACATTTTTTATAATACAAAAGAAATCTGATATGTTTTAATCTAATAAATAATAAAAAAATATTAATCGGCTTATCTACTTTCTTACAAGTGATCTAATCGTTTCGTAATTCAGACAGCTTATCGACACTGTTGACAGATTAGCCGAGTTGTTGATAGTAATGCAAACATTTCACTTGCTGTCATGTTTTTTTTTGTGTCCTCGTTAATTAACTCAATCCGGTCCGCGTTATTTTGAGAGTTTGGGAAGCTCTGGTGGCGTTGCGTAAAATGCCTATCACAATCGATATAATGCTGTTGGTATCTGACCCCACACAACTTTTCATGCTCGCCCATTTGTATTGTTGCTGTGAGCAGAACACACATGCGTGTTTTCTATAAAAGTGCAATGTGGTTAATAGTTTTTTTTGTAGATGTTTTAACGGTTTGTTCGCATTTGCCACGGATGTTTCTGCATCGACGTTTTGATGATTATTGCTGTCAACATTTTCACTTTATTGATTTTTATTTGAGGCAGCAGCTCTACTGATGAGTTGTTAGAATATTTTTTTTTATCGATAAGTATCGATAAATTAAGATTTCTGGTATCATTCAATATAAGAATTTTGTAGTACTCGTGTCTCATTTTTATATTTTATCTTATTTAACACTTTATATGCGGGTGACGATAGTGGTAGGTGACACGACAGTGGAAAAATAATTAAAAAATCATAAAAAATAATATTTTTTTTTAATTAATATACTTTTTGCCATAAAATAATTTGAAAAGTGACGGATTTGCTCAAGGCTTTAGAAGCAAAACAATTAGGGATCAACTCAAAACTTTCTTATAATAAAAATGTGACGTATTATAACGCGATGCGTATTATTCTACTTAAAAACCGGTCGTTAAATCAAGTGGAAAAATCCCAGCTTTGCAGTACAAAAAAAAATTCGTCCTTGTATCCCGCTTTTAACAGATAAATATCATCTTACGCATACAAAGTGTTAAATATCGCGACTTATTTGCGATTATTACGATAACTTTATTTTAATAATCAACATTTTTAATTCATGACACAGATACAAATAGATTAAATAAAAATTTGGGAGCCACTGAGCGACTTTAATTAAGTCGATACGATTTTTAATACTTAGAAGGACCTTTATTATGAGTTATGCATTGATGCATGTGCCTAAAAAAGTGTGGATGGGATGACTCGAGAGAACTATTTTAGTTAATATAGATAAAAGGTTAAATAAATATTTTTTTTGAATGAAGTTAACACGACGAAACGCACAAATTTGAGCACACGGTATTTAATATGTTAATAATTTTAAACCCCTCTATTGCTGAAATCTGATTCTAATATTTTTATAAGGATTTCCGAATCTTGCGTCATCGTTGAATAAATAATATGATATGCTTCTAATGGATAAGAGGAGAATATCTATTTCTTAAACTATCTTAGTTAATATAAATAAAAGGCTAAATAAATATATTTTTTGAATGAAGTTAAAACAACAAAACGCACACATTAGAGCACATGGTATTTAATATGTTAATAATTTTAACCCTATTATTGCCGAAATCTGTTCAATTAGCTTCAAATTTGCTGAAATCTGATTTTAATATAGAACTAAATTATGTTTGTTATAATAGTGATTCATGTATAATCTATTGATGCAACAAATTATATATATCACTACTATAACAGTTACGATTTAGTTTTGTGATAAAAATAGAATTAAACTTTTTCTAATTTAACCCATTAGCTGCCGAGCCTTTTATGTGTTGTATTGCATAATTATTTCATAGTTTTTTTGTGTTTAAATTTATCATTTGTATCAATATTTGACGTTCATTATTTTATCTCAAGTTTTCCTTCATAAAAATCGAGTTATCGTATCTTTGTAACAAAAATATTGTTGTAAAATATATGCATAATTTTTTCATAGTTTTTTTGTTGTATTTAAATTTATCATTTGTATTAATTTGTGACGTTCATTATTTTGTCTCAGATCTTTGTGACAAAAATATTGTTGTAATATGTTAATATAGATATACAGAACATATACAGCATTTCAGAAAAAAACTTCACTTGGATGAATTAGTAGTTTTAATTTTTATCTTGGCTCGATAGATTTTATATACCCTTTGGTTGCCGAAATACGTTTTTCATCATAAAAATCGAGTTATCGTATCTTTGTGGCAAAAATGATGATGTACAGTGTCATGTAAAAAAAGTTCGCTTGTTTTTATTTCTATCTTGAATGATTGATTATATTTATTAACCCTTTTGTCGCTGAAATATATTTATATATATTTTTTTTCGAATACATATATTTTTATTATTATGTAAAATATTGGTGAACTCTTAACGAATATTTTTTACTCATATGGAAGAAGTAATACAATGTTTTCGTTCACTTATTGCAGGATTTAAAGATTTTCTCTTTTGTACCAATGCCGAAACTTTTGTAGTGAGAATGCTGCATATGCAAGATCATTTCAAGCGAGACGCAAAACTGGTTCTGTCGCAGCTCTGAGAATTTTACCTTTTCCGAATAAGTCTCATTGCACAAAAATAGTATACGTCTCCAAGCAACTCCAGAACAATCGAACCGCTAAAATTACCCCCTCAAAAGCGTTCAATGATTTGTTCAAAATATGTTATATTTTCGCACGCCATTGGCAACAGTCCACGCGTTGCAAGTGTAGCGAGCGAAAAAAAAAGATCATCGGCGGAGAATGCGTCTTGGGCTTTTTGGTTAAGATTTTTGGCAAAGTGCTGCCTCTCCACTAATTCTGGGTAAACAAGGTGTCAATGATTGGCTCATCGGTGCCCTTTTGTGGACACAAAAGAGCCTGCTGCTCGGCATTCCTGTGTGTGTTTTTGGTCTTGTTACCTGGCCCTGGAGGTGACACGGGTCCAAATAAGATCTTTTGGCACTACCTGCTCTGAGTTGCGATCAATGGAGAAAGGTATGCGGCCCCGATTTCGGAAGTGCACATCCGTCTTGGGCTCATCATTATGATATCTCACATTCTCATGGAATTTATCTAGCCTGTCGCGCTTGGACGGTTCCAAAAAAAATCGCCATCATAAAAAATCTAAGAGCTAGCGACCTCTTGGGTCATCAACCAGTGACGGATTGGACGTTGCTATGTTCATTCCGATCAATTGTTGCCTTGGGGCGATGGCGGATTCGTCAGGTATATTACATTGTGTATGTGAGAAGTTTTTTTTTGTGTCGTGATGCTAGGTTTTTTGCAAAAATTTGGACTCGCTCATTGAGCAGCAGCACATACCGCGAAAAGCTCCCTTCGTGTCTATTGAATGGTAGATACAATGCGATTGCTTCCAATGTGTCTTCTAAGAAAAAAATATTTTAGAAAACGTAAATTCTTTCTAAAAATATGCATATGAAGTCATCTGCAACTTTCTTGAATATATTAAATAATATTTATTTAATATATTCATGATTACTCTAAGCTACTTATAACGAAAGCGCGTGCTTTAAAAATGAATCGATGCGTATATAATACATGTATATTTAACACAGATACTCTAGATATGTTACTTTTGGATACGCCATCTATTTATTTATGAAACCTACATTTTTTTTATTAAATATGTCATCTCATTTTGCGTCTACCTGATTTTTTTTAGAGCTTCACCAATATGACTTCCTATTCATATTCTCAAGCGTTTACTATTCACAAAAAATGTATTACACAAATCAGATTATCATAATTTTTATTTAACTAGATTGCGTTGGATTAGGGTTGTTTAGGATCTTGACGCAAGATCGAGTGGATCTATCTGTTACTCACCCCTCGTGGCATTTTATTTTCGGTTTACTTACTCAAGGGTCTATAAATAGTGCAATTTTGTGGTATTCTTAGCTCCATTAATAATTCACTGCCTGTACGCTCTACCAAACAAATAAAAAAACAGTTTTACTTATGTGATAAGACTAAGACAAAAATCTAAAATAATAATGGCAAGTTTAATTAATCTGTTTTGAATCTTGGAATCTAAATCGGTTAATCCGGATCGATTCCCAGAATTGGCACCTTGGTTTTGAACGCATCAATTGGTAACGCCACTTACAAAGATCCAGTTATTGCTATTTTTCTTACGACACAGCTTTGAACTCTGGTCGTCACGGCGCAGACGAGGTCGTCACACTCTGTTTTTTTCTTCTTGGAGCAGTACAGTTCTTCACTACAGCAGCAGCTCATCACAAATACATATGTACGACGTGGATATACAGATTCTGTACCCACATTTTCGGCCTTTCTCGGAAATCCTTGCGAGTGGCACAAAGGCCGCGGTGATTCAAAAAGTTTTGAGTCTCCAGGCATAAATATTTATTGTGGACCCTTTTTTGTCATCGCGAGCCCCCAAGCATACATGCATGATGGAGAGGAAAAAAACTATGCCATCTTCTCGGTCCTTTTATTTATGGCCTGCTTATCGTTTCACGGGGACAAATAGACACCACGAACGCCGCCCGGTGAGATGCTGTGACAAAAGCATATTTATGACATTATGACCATCGACAGGCATGTTTGTTTCTTTTTGGTAACATCAACATAAAAGGTTCACGATCACTAAACACCGATGCTCAAAATGAGTCGCCAAGTCTCAAATGTATTTGGGTCGATTCATTACTTGGAAAAAAACTATATATAAACAGGTAAATGTAAACATTTTATACTTAAATACCATTCTGGAAAATATTGTTACTCAAACAAAAGTATTCATAAGTTTCAGACGATCGTTCTACATTAATAATGTGACCAGATTTTGAAAATATCAAAGCAGAACAATAAAAAAAGTCATTTCGGAAATTTTTGTTCGAGGATGACATTTGGTCACCTAAATAAAATAATTTTTTTTTTAAATCAACTAAATTTTGACTTTGTATCCTTATAAAAGTGTACTGGTTACATCTCACTACTTACCAGGACAGATGACAAAAAAATAGGGAAGTCATTTAGAGGAGAGCAGATGGGTGCATTTGTCCCACCTTGAATTTTGGCTAAAAATGCATGTCATTTAATGAAATATTATGAATTTAATGAAAAATTTAAAAACAACCACTGACTGGCTAATTTTTGTCCCCCCCCCCCCCCCCAGAAAAAATTGTAAAAAATCAAAAAAGTTATAAAAAAAAACATTCTCAAATCTATCCCGAATATTGGAATATATTTTCACCGGTAGATATGTATTTTTATCAGTGAATTTATCTGGCATGCAGTGGCGTAGCTAGGGTATGTGGTTCCCGGGGCGATTCTTAAAATTGCCGCCCCCCCTATACATTTTTTGCATGGTCATAAAATCAGCATTTCTTAAAATAATTAATTGGTTATTGTTAAGCTCTTGCTATTATTGGGTATATATATGTGTTTTAGTGCATTTTGGGTTTTGTACCACACTAGACGATCCCATCGCAAATATGCCGCCCCCAAGCAAGTGCCGCCCGGGGCGGCCCGCCCTCCTCGCCCCACTATAGCTACGTCACTGCTAGCAATGTGCTAATAAAATGATATGATTTTAATTTTTTCACACCTAATAATATTAGGGGTACCCAATAGTACGTTTTTATACTGAGTAAATTTGTCTATCGGTAGTGTTTGGAGTAACATAACAACAAAAAAACACCTTAAGTTTCAATGAAGATTATGTTCCGAGTAATGTGTTTTTACGCACTTGTATAATGTACGAAATTCACAAAAAAATCGACCACCACAGCAACCAAAAACATTTATGCCGTCAATGGTTCGTCAATTTAAAAAATGGTTCAAAAGATTTAAATTCGAAAATTTTTGTGTGGAAGAAATGGGACACCAAAAATCATCAATGATGACTGCATAGCTGCAGAAATTAATGCCAATACAGAGATGTCGATTCAGGAGTTACCAGATAATGGTCTAGCATTCAAAGAAGTTTAAAACATATTGGGAAGGCGTGTGGGTTCCATACGCACTAAGCGACGAGAACAAGGCGACGCGCCTGCCTCGTATTACGAGAATCACGTGAAAAAATTAATCAAAATCACCCTCCATATTCTCTCGATATAGCATCATCAGATACCATTTATTTAAGTATATAAGATAATTTAGATTGTAAAAAAATTAATAGTGTTAGTGAAGTTAAAATATTCTTTTCTGAATAGTTTAACTCAGTCAGTTAGTTTTTTCAAATGTGGTGTTAAAAACTTGCCTGATCGATGGAAGAAGTTTGTATCTGTCGATGGAGATTATTTTGTAGAATAATATTATAAAATAAATTTGTTATTGGAAACATAATTTTCATTAAAAAAGTCCTTTCTTTTGGGTACCCTTAATATATACATTTATGGTGACCGGATTATTGCGAATTTTTTTGCTCAAAATCTGTCTCGGAAATGTTTGACTAAAAAAATCATGACGGAACTATTTGCTCAAAAGTTATCTGAAATTTTTGAGGAGGATAAATCACAAATTCTGATCTCCCAGATACGATAAAAATTTTAAAATACTAAGGTCCGTATAGGATTCGAGCCGATTTACTATGTATACATATTATAGTTAGAGGACAACTTACATGAGCAATATATAAAATAATTGTTCCATAAAACGAATTGTTTGTGCATTACTGTTGACAGTTGACAGATTAGGTGCGAGCGAACATCAGTCAAAACAGTGAACACTTTGTATATTTCGAAGAAAAATATCATTTTTCGAAGAAAAAAATCGAACATAAATACGTTTTATGGAACAAAGTATTTATTTGAATGCACATATCTCTCAAAATAGCACATTTTTATAAACATTTCTATAATATTATTCTGTTTTATTATGTATTTATAGAATTTATGTTCAGTTAATTTCATATACATATTTTGATATGATAATGATATACAATAAGAATAATGAAATAATCTCTAATACAGATTTTCTCGGTAGGCGAGAGCTAAAGGGGTTGATTCAAAACTGTTTACTGACGCTTTTGAATAAAAACGACTCAAACAAATATGCACACATCAAAAAGGAGAGAGGCAGACCCCCATTATGTCACATTTTTTACAGCATCGACGCGAGACCACCCTGCTTCTGCTCACTCTCTGGATTCTGTACCCAAAAACCTCAGACGCCCAAATCGATTGGTTATTCGCGAGCGTCGACCTTCCAAAAAAAAATAAAAAAGGAGAGGATGTGATGCTGTGTTGCATTTATAAAAGCTTGAACCTATACCCCCATGCGATTGAACTATGAACGAAAAAAATCAATATGGACTCATGCACACATATGCATACCCCTGTTTTTCGAAGGGTTTTTTGGTGACCATGTGAACCGGGCTGTTCGTTCATTCCCGCCACAGTGCATGGGGTAAAAGACTCACAATGGGGACAATTCAATTGATACTCACACACACAAACACAAAGAAAGAGCACGTGCACGAACACAAACAAGGGTTTTGTCTCGGTTGCACGGCTAAATTTGGTAGTAGGAAGTGTTCTGGTGCCACTCTGAAATGGGGGAGCTCGTAATTAATAGATTAATCGAGCTAATTGAAGAGGCGATGGTAGTAGACTATTAGAAGAACCTAGCTATTTCAAAGATTTTTTCAATATCCTGCTTTTTGTATGTGATGCATGTATCCAAATCTGGGATGTTGCTCTTTTTTCTGTGAGTGACGCGATGATTTTTTGCCAGCGCCCACTAATTTTCTTCCTTGAAACTTTTGCCCTTCCGGCGGGAAGGGAGCGATCCGACACAATATGTTATTAACAGAGGTGTTCAACCATTTTAAATTTGCCATCTATCGCTATTATATCAATATTTAAAGAATATTCTGTTTTTATACTAATATTATCAGATTAAAGGATCCGAATGCTTGAGGTTAAAGAGTCATCTCAAATAGCTTGAATTGAGTGGCATTTCGTCTTAAGATCATGCTTCAAACAAGCACTTAAAATACTAATAAAACGCATTTTTGCCTTATAACTTAACCATGTAAAACATGAATTTTGTATTTGAATGGACTGCTTTGAATTGATATTGATTATCCCTGGAAGCTATTAAGAAACTGTCAAGGCGCAGAGAAGATTCCAGACAAAAAACGTTTACAGTTATATTTTTTAAGGGCGAGGGTTTCCTTCTGTGTATCCCATTTTGGTCTCATCCTGTCATGTGCCCGACCATGCTGTCACTGGGAAGCTTGTTAAATTCAAAGGGGGGCGCACGTCATTAGCAGCCAATAATACATATTTCATACCCACTTTTGTGCTTGTTTGTTTTTCTTGAGAAAATGTGGTATAAGACTATTTTCGGTCCCACTCTTTCCCCTTCGATTGTATCCAAAAATATTTACACTGATATTCATTAAAATCATAATAAACTGGATGTATGATGATATTGAAGTTTTAGTGTATGCATGTAGACAGATTAGGGTATGTTTTTTATGTCTTCCTCATGGTTTGCTACCCTGGTACCACATATGTTTCACACATGACTTGGACGAAATTATAGCGTAAACAAGCTTCAAAGTGTCAGTTTGATGTTTATTTGGATTATGTACTAATTATGGTTTTTCTTTGGTTTTTAGGTATGGGGGCATGCCTGCGGCGGGCGGCATGAGCGCGGCGGGTGAGGCGGGGCAGTACGGTGCAGGACCAAACCTTTCTTCAGCAGCCATGGTGGCCGCTGCAGCCAATGCTTCTAGTAATGCCACTGGCACTGCTAACGTAGTCGCCATGCAGGAAGCGCAGCCGTTCAATCAAGTAAGTTTACTTTTAGTTATAACATTATTCCAGAATATTCCATTAGATTATTTTCAATGATTATTTATTTTGCTCATGTAGCTAATTGTTTATATACTAAGCAAATATCTTCAAAACATATGTTCTAGACATATTATTATACAGTTTCACACCTCCATAAAATATTCCCCTGGCCGTACTCGTTTTCTTATACCTATCTTTCCCTTAATTATCCCTATTTCTATTATTAAATCTATGTACATCTTTATTTATTATTAAATACTTATTAAAATACTATGGTAACATATTATTTTCGGACGTTTCGCAACTGTCAAATTGGGCTTCATAGACATTTTAGAGCATCATATAATTTCACTAGCGCTTATCAGTTAAATTATATTTCCGCTAATAGAAATATACATATATTTAATGGTGAAAATGTATTTGGACATCACTTATGAAAATATTACTTCACTGAAAAAACACATTCACTCTAATATTTATAAATTAAGTAAATAAATAATGATAAGAAATCATATTATTTTTTTAGCACCTACGAGATAAATTGTAGTTCTCTGGTAAAAATATATATTTACCGGTGAAAATGTATTCTGATATTATTTCATTGAAATGACATATGTTCAGAATAGATTCGAGACTGTTCTTTTTAGATTTTCTTTAAATTGTAAATTGTATCGTTTTTTTTTTAATATTTTGATTTCATTAAGATTGATAGTATTTTATTAAATGACATACATTTTTCTAGACAAATTCAAACTCTTCCCCCAAACGACGTACCTTTATCTAACATATCTTTATAAATTGATAAACATACATTTAGTTGAAATACATTATTTTTTAACCATTTTTATCATTATCACTTATGCAATAAATTAAAGTGTCTTTTGCAAACACATATTTTATATATTATTAATTATATCATTAATATATATTATAAATAATTATATCAATGCCTTTTCACTATACTTATTTAGACAAATGCTTCTTATTGATGTCCACGATATAGGATACATTCTTTCTTAACACTATATCTTTTTTATGTTCCTTAAATTGTATAATATTTCAAATTAAATGTAACTGGTATTTATTTTACACATCGTTTTCTATTTACAGATGCAAAACAACATGGGAATGGGAAACCCTCAGTACGGTAACATGAACGGCTATGGCCAACAACGCACCCACAATCCTAACATGACGTCCATGGGCGGCATGGGAGGTATGGGCGGGATGGGAAGCATGGGACAAATGGGCGGAAACCCCAACATGAACGGTCTCAATCCCAACATGAACCCCATGGCCCAAATGGCCAATATGGGCATGGGAGGTATGCACAGCAATATGATGCCAGGTCAAATGCCCGGCCAGATGTCAAACATGTCGGCGATGGGCAAAATGGGACCTGGCAGTTATCCCAGAAGGCTAGCGCCGTATCCTTCGCCAGCTATGCATATGAACCAAAAGCGGCAGCAAGGGTACATGAACACCGGGCCTGCAACCATGCAGCCAGGGTTCAACCCGAACACGCCTCAATACCCGACCGGTTATGGGAATGGCCGGCCGAGTTTCCAAAACCAATACCCCCCGCAACAGCCGTTAGGGCCCAGTGCGAATTTCGGACCCGCTACAATGAGAGCGGGGATGAGACAGAACACGCCGCCCTACTCGGGTCAGAGCCAGTACTTCACTAACGGAGGAATGGGCCCTGGACAGTTTGCGGGTCACCACCAGACGAGCAACGGGAGTGGCTACGTCGGGCAGAACGTAGGGCAGTACGGGGCGGCGGGGCAGTTCCAACCCGAAGTGGGAACTATGAGAAGTAATATGTCTTACCAACATAGTCCTGTGCCGGGCAATCCCACGCCGCCCCTGACGCCAGCTAGTAGTATGCCACCTTACATCAGTCCAAACGCTGATGTTAAACCTAATTTCAATGAATTAAAACCTCCTTTACCTATGCAAAGTAAGTTGAAAATGCCCCGTGTATCTCATCATACTTCTTCTATTCTTACAACATAGTTATTAAATTATTTTTTAATTTTAGATGATGAACTCCGCCTAACCTTTCCAGTTAGAGACGGAATTATCCTCCCACCATTTAGGCTAGAACACAATTTGGCTGTAAGCAATCATGTTTTCCAGTTGAAACCTACCGTGCATCAAACGTTAATGTGGAGGTGAGTGATGCCGAAATATGTCTCGAGCATTATAAATGTATGGCTTACTTATATGTATTGATATTTTCGCTCAGATCGGATTTAGAACTTCAGTTAAAATGCTTCCACCACGAGGATAGACAGATGAACACCAATTGGCCGGCCAGCGTGCAAGTGTCGGTCAATGCTACCCCCCTTGTCATAGACAGGGGTGAAAATAAAACTTCCCATAAACCTTTGTACCTGAAAGATGTGTGTCAGCCAGGAAGAAACACTATTCAAATTACAGTTTCGGCCTGTTGCTGTGTAAGTATTAAAATAATATTTTTATTGATCAACATATATTTCAATAGTAGTATATATAAGTGAAAAAAGTTGTATTACTTGCATATAATGTAGATCTTTTATGGTTACCAGAATAATATATAATTGATTAATTATGATTCAATTTGTGTTTGCAGTCGCATCTGTTTGTATTACAATTAGTGCATCGACCGAGCGTGAGGAGTGTCCTGCAAGGCCTTCTTCGGAAACGGCTTTTAACAGCCGACCATTGTATCGCCAAGATAAAGCGAAACTTCAGCCAAACCTCCAGCAATAACGGGAACGGCGGTCCCATTATGCAAGACAGAGACCGAGACGCCGTCGAACAGACGGCCCTCAAAGTCTCCTTAAAATGTCCGATCACGTTCAAAAGGATAACCTTACCTGCCCGAGGGCACGATTGTAAACATATTCAGTGTTTCGACCTAGAGTCATACTTACAGCTCAACTGTGAGCGAGGCTCATGGAGATGTCCTGTTTGCAAGTAAGTCATAAACGCCGAAAAATAATTTATTTGTTAATAAATAATTGTATTTATATGTATGTTTTATTTATAGTAAACCTGCTCAGTTAGAGGGATTAGAAGTAGACCAATACATGTGGGGTATTTTGAATACGCTAAACACGTCTGATGTAGAAGAAGTAACGATAGATAGTGGTGCTAATTGGAAAGCTGCTAAAAATCCTGCAATGTCGGGCATTAAGGTATTGTACTTTTAGCAAAAATTCAGTAGTTTTCAAACTGTCTTTATAGTCTAAATAAGGCTAGGAACTACTTTCATTAGAATATATAAAGATTATTATTAATTTTGTATTTTTTTATCATATGCAGCAAGAGGACGATAACGACCCATGTTCTGGAAAGCGTGGCAAAGCCATCTCGCCCGGTTCTATGACGCTGCCTACCATGAACAACTGGGACATGAACCAGGCGTTATCTCCGTACTTACCGCCCGACATGAACACAATCGCAAACGGCTCCATGATGTCGTCTTCGTATGGTCAAGGGAACGGCAATGGACACGGCCGGTCGAACAGCGGAAACGGGCAGAACTACGAGTTTGGGGTGAATTCGACGGGGCCGGGAAGCAACGAATACTCTGGCGGCGGAGGACCTCTCTCACACCTGAGCGATAGCGTTAATTCGCTCGATCCCTTAAACGCAATGGAGAAGAGCCTCAATGAACAGGTATGTTTTGATTCTTTTTCTACTTCAGCGGCTCTCAACATTTTTGCTTTCCTGTACCATTGATTAAACATTTCATTTACGAATTATACTTTATTCATTACATCCAATAATATTAATTTCAATAGAAAACATTAATAATATTATTGAAACTGTTTTTATAATTTTATATAAAAAATAAATGAAAATTAAAAATTAGTAAAAAAAAAGCCCAATTAAATTTGAGATCTCCAAAATAAAAAAAATTAAATTTTCATCGGGGGAGGTATACTTTTTAAAAAAAATATTTTGGCAATATTGAATACATCAAAATTCTTCTCAACAAAAAAATGCTTTTATGCCTTCAAAAAACATTTGTGAATAGAACGTTGATTGGTGTATCTATTATGACCGAAATTCGCAGAATTCAGTCGTTGAACGAACAAAGTTGGACAGGATCACTCTTTATTATTGTTTAACGTTTATCTCAAAAACAGGTCTGCGTCGCAAATTTTTATGAAGTTTGTGTTGCGTTTTTTGTATTTGTTGTTTCAAGAGGCAAAGATTTTATTTCAATCAGTTTGATAATTCAATTTTGGTTAATTTATTTCTAGCTATTTAATTTATATGCAAATCCGAACAAAATAAACGTCGATACGGATCTGATCTTTATGTATATCAAATTCGTTCCAAACATTATCTATTGTATTATATACAATAAATATAATATAAAAATGTATATAAAATGTAAAAGTAATGTAGTATGGAGACCGTTCGTCTCTTCACACAAAGATTTGAATAGTCTGGATTTCGTTGAATTGGCCTTAATAAAATTAACAACTTTGACAGAATGATCAGGCACGAATTTCAACGAATTTGGCACTATATTGGATGCAATGAATCCAAAATACATTGGAAGCAACTTATTTGATGCAACCATCTAAACCTGTCAGTCTGTCATAGATTTTCCACCATCCGTGCAAACACCACAACGATTAGTCCAATCAATTTCTCTTTCACAGAAATAACACTGAATGGCATTAATATGTCTTCTCCTTTACACCTTTCAGTTCGAGCATAGCATTTAAAAGATTTTCTTTATCTGTGTTATCATTTAAATATCTGGCAATAGTATATTGTAATACAAGCAAAATTGACAGACTGGAAACATCAGTGCTTTTCACCTGTATGGAAAAAAAAGGACTCTTTTTTATTTTTGCAATTACTGTGAATTTATTGTCGTCAGACATATCCTTATTTCTTCGAAAAACTGTATCGTTTGACAACGGAATTTTGTTAATTTTTCGGACATAGTCTTCACCGAACATATATTGAGCAGCATCTTTGATACAATGAGATATCAAATTTTCAGCGATTGTGTAATTTTTAGTGCTTTTAGCAATATGGTAAATTATTCTGTACGATGCTTCGACTCCATTCACATTGAATTTGTTTGCAGATGAGATAGAAGAAGTTGAATTAGGGGCGTTTGATAGTCGCTGAAAAAAACTTACATATTTTTGCTTATAAAGTAAATATATCAAAATGATTATAGTACTTTAAATAAAATTTGAATTGAATTTTTTTACATTAAAAAAAATTGTGAAATATTCTAGAACAAAATTAAAGATGTCAAAAATGTACTATAAAGAAATAACTTTTTTACATGTGTATATACAAAATATCTTCACATAAAATTCTTCTTTGAAATATTTTTCATACATTCTTAAAATGCTACTTTTATATAGATAAGATATGCATATGATAAATTCCACCTTAAAATAGTTAGTTTTATATAATAACACTTTTGTAATCTTACAGATGCCCCATACCCCTCACACACCTCATACGCCGCACACCCCCGGTGCGGGCGGAGGAGGAGGCGGCGGAGCACATACCCCTGGCTCGGCGCATACGCCAGGCGGTCCTCCGAGCGTCCCACCTTCCTCTGAGCAGCAGCAGCATGTACCTTCAACTCTCACCGACGTCGATATACCCTCAGATCTCAACTTTGATCCTGCGGCTGTCATAGACGGTGAAGGGACCAACGAAGGGCTTAATGTAAGTATCCGATAATTTTTCACCCACTGACGTTTTTGCTGCATTTTAGTGTATAGGCAAGACGTTGCTGTTACAATATTATAAATGTGTTTATTTTTGTTTATAGTTATTACCGGATAACGTAGTAGATCCGATGGATCTGCTTTCGTACCTGGATCCACCTGGTGGATTGGGCGATCTCCTAGCAACACCTCCGTCGTCGTCTAGCTCGGCGCACTCGCATCCACACCGCGCGCCCTCATCGGACGACATCCTAGCGTTATTCGAGTGACTAAGCCCAAAATCTGGCCTCCGTGACCAGCGAAAGACTAAGACTATATCCGACAAAGAGTGCGACGACATACTCGCTCTGTTCATGTAGGCACAAAAATTGGTCTCGCTGCTATTTGAAAATTGTGATTATTATAAATAATATATATATATTTGCTAATTTTTTCTACAAATGGAAATGAAATTCTAACCTTAAATGTGATGACAAAAAAAATCTAAATAAGTGTGGTGTTTTTTCATAACAGACAATATTTTTTTTAAAATTGTTTTGATGTTGATCCGCCGCAAAAGCTTTTCGTCAGTATATAGAATCGTCATAATTACCGAGGGATCAATCGTCATTAATCGGAGAAGTCCTCGAGTCGCGCCCCAGATGAGTTCGCATATCAGCTAGCGGTGTAAAACGGACGCCCATGGCCATCAAACGTTCTCGTTTTTCTTCGACGGAGATGTGATAATCAAGAGTCAGACGTATCTGTGAACAGTGGCCATAGACATAATAATTATATAGTTCCTCAAGAGGTGAAGAGAACGTTTGCAACTGTTCCTAGTTTTGTGCGGACTAACGTGTGCGCAAACCTTGCAAACTTCATTCTAAAAAGAAGAAAAGAAAAAAAACACAAAAACAAACTAGGTTTATAAATTAAACACGAGACGAGAGACAAACGTAAATGATTATATTAAAATGATTATATAAAACAAAAAAATATAACTTAAACGTAATTGATCATTGATTCGTTAGTAATTTAATTTTATCTACTGACATAAAAGTACGTTTTAGAATTCACATTCTAAAGTTTGTTAGTACGTTGATATTAGTGATAAGAACGGTTTTTTGAACGGATCTTATAGTTCCTAAACTGAATCAGTGAGAACTATAACATTCAGTTTTACGCGATGATGTAATATATATTATTTATATATATTATATATATATTTCTCGTTGGTTTAATAAATTTGCATTTTATATATATATGTATATTTACAGGATAGGCGAAGAAAGATTGAAGTTTGTAATAGTCCTATAACTTTCGCAAACTAAATGTTTATTTATATGGAACTCTTCGGTTTATAATACCAATAATTAATGTTATTCAATCCTTCAAATTTTATTTTATTTTGAAGTAACTTATTATATTTGATGTTTTAAAACTACCCATATATAATTATTATTTTATATTACTATGGTAATTAGAATTGAATTAGTAATGTACTTAATTACTTTTTAATAATTTATAAAAATGCAGTTATTTATTTTCATTAATTTAGTCAAACAACACAGAACAAAATAAAACCATGACACTTGGTGATGTCTAATGAGAGGGCACTATAAATATATTTTTTTCACTGTCAAAGTTTGTGCATATTTTATTTGTATATGTATGTATACATTAACAATATATAGTTAATGCATATTTTACTGAGTTATAAACACATCAAGAGCTCGAAAATCATGCAAATATTATGACATTAAAAATACTGAACAGCATCCCTTCACTCAGTGTAGCAACATATAAAAATTTTAATTTCCATCAAAGATACATTTTCAGATGTATCATATAATATTAAAGTGTTGCATATAATTACTTGACCAAACATACTACGTTACTTCAAAGTAAAATTAAATTAAAATCCAAAGGATTGTTAGTAAAAATCTTATTTCATTGTATAATCTTAGTTTTTTTTAAATATCTCTATCAATTTTTAAAAGTTATTTGGATATTATGTTCTTCAGTCTTTCTTCGCCCATTCTGTATATACATATAAATATACAAATATGTATGCGAATGTGAGACGTGTGTTAACGATTGTAAATTTTTTGCTTCGGTGCGATTGTAAGTGCAGCGTGAACGTTACGAGGAATCCTTTTAGGAGACAAATATTGTAATTTTACTGATGATATCAAAGTGCAAAAGAGATCGTTTTTAAATTATTTTGCAAACATTGTCAAAAAAGAGCATATTATTAAAAAAAATGTATTATTTGTACATAGTTATGGATATATTATATATATAAATATGTATAGTATATAAGGATATTATAATTATTAGTGATGATGAAAGAACATGGCAAATACTTATTAAACGGCCAGTTTAGACTAGTATTATTAATGAATAAAAACAATTTATATAGAAATTACATATTATAAAGAATATATATACACGATATATATATGAGATGAGGAATAAAAAAACAAAATAAATATAAATCCATAGTTTGTAGCTGTCGGAACCAAAATGTTATTGAATATTTAATGAAACGATGTACTTATTGTTACGACCGAGGACAAAATTGTCGTTGCCAGGCCGGGATGTGCTCACATAACCTAAAATATTAAAAGCGTGTGGCCGAAACCAAAAAATATCTAGCACAATTTTTTATGTAATTGATTATATTGTTATAGAAAAATATACAGTTTCAGTGTTTTATATATATACAAGAGGGCGGATTCTTAAAGCGCTATTTGTTAAAAAGTCGGTGTTAGTCAATTAAATCTACATTAAATAAAACGCAACGTAATTCAACGCCAATTGTAATGTTATTTGGCGTACTTTTTTGACGGGGCTTTATCAGTGCCTTTTGAGAAGCATTCAGTGTCATTAAGCTCGAGGATATTATCCTAGTCTCCGCCCTCGTGAATGATAAATTTTTGATAGATGTAAATTTTTCATTTTTTGAAGATTTATAACGACAAAACTGGCATTATTTGTTGGGTTATATATAAATATTTTTGTGCCCCGACAATGAAAACGGTATGGTGACGGCACATCCCTATGTATCATTAATTTTATGTGTATATAAAACGGGACGGGTGTTAAACTATCGATACCTGCTTTGTAAAGAATGTATTATCTAAAATAAAAATGCTAAAAATAAATTATTCCATTGTTTACAATCAAAAATAATTAGCAATTCTAAAATAAAATATAATTCCTCATACATTTTCTTAAGATCAGGTATCGCTTTTTTATATACCAGACCTGTATATACACAAATTACAGAATTTTCAATTGAAATGTATACATGCTTTAACATAATTGAATTCCATTGTATTTTATCATATCATTTGAGTATCGCTAAAATATTTTCGTATACATTTATATAAATTTTTTGCTCTATAATACAAATAACTGTATAATTTTGCAATCATGAGCTCAAATGATCACTTTTTTTAGGGTAATATTAAAGTGTGTATATATTTGTTTTTGAAAAGTCTCGTATTTATTAAATATACATATGTTCTCATTACAAAACGTCATTGTGCTTAGCACTTTCGTAACATTCTTTATATATATATATATATTATATACATATATGTATGTATTACGTATCATTTTGGTAATTTTTACAAAACGGAGTCATAGATTAATTCGTGAATAAAATCGTTCTATGCTGTTTATCGGTTTCATTTTAGCGTACAGAACACTTTTTCGGTTATTTCCGAGCGATCTATCGCTCTCTCTGTAAACATATTTTTCATTATGGTTATAAATAAAACTAAATACAGATTTTACCTAGATTGTATGTAATGTGTTTAATCATCGACTATATTGTGTAACTCGGCAATCAATTTGATTCTGTACTTTTAATCAATCGCAGTACTAGCGTAGACAACCACTGTATTAATACCGCCATGGTCATTTAACCGTTCGAATCAAAACATCGCAATAAAAACCACACAATTTACAATGAAGTTTTTCAAGTTTTTTATATATTCGGTATAAAGTTAAAAGGATTAAAAAAATATAAATAAAATAAATATAGAAACGTTAAGTGACCATGATAATACCAAGGGACCTTCTTCATTTCTAGTGGTATATTAAAAAAAAATAGTAGTAATATTTCTGCTGGACCGATCAGAGATGGTTGGATTGGATGGACGCTCGATTCTGAACAAAAATTTAACATGAAACAAGCCGATCGCTTTGATCTGTCCAAAACTGTATGTATTTAAGATAATTTACAATCGGTGATCTGTCAGTAAACGATGTTGTGTTTTGCTTACTGACAGGTGGCTGTGAAATGTAAGGTTAAAATCTGACTTAGATGAGATTTATCCAATCTTTCATGTTACAAAATGCACGATAAAGTCATGGGCAATAGTTAAACAAATGAAACCGTAGAGCAGATCAATTCTAGAACCTGTAACTTAACCTATTACAATTAAAGTAACATTATTATTGTATTACAAGAAAAAAAGCATTACGTTTTTATGTTAATGACAAATAAAACACAAGAACATAACAAAATTAAAGCCAACTCTTTTATTGTAATCCTTTTGAGATCATTACACCTGTATACAATATTAAATAGTGAATACGTGAGTATTTATAACAAACAAAACACAGAATAATGGGGACGAGAATCTTCGCTTTGCGACGCTATCATAACGACGATGAAACTTTGTGCTGCGATGTTGGGTTTCGTTAATCTACGCCCATCTGTTACGTGGTTAATATTTATTATTTACAGGAGGAATCTTCTTTACTACTTCAAACACTAGAGACTAGACCGATTTTTTTTGATAAAACAGAGACCAATAACGCACTTGGTTGTAATATGATTTTTCAAATTATTTTACAGCAGGAAGAAAATTAATTAAAAACAAATTATCTATTCAAAAATCGCTTCACATTATTGAAATAATGGCTGATTCAGAATCGCACTGTTCAATGGATGAAGAAGAAATTAACTTTCTAGACAATTATTGATTAATTTTTAATTTACTGTTTGCTCAGCTTGTGGTAAGTGATAAGTGAGCTAAATATGCTATATTTATCTGTTAGTGAATGGCGAAAGTATTAAAGTAAAGTTTTTACTATTCGTCAACAGATGTACATAGCATATTATTATAAGTTTTGTTCTGATGCTAAGGAACATAATATTGTTATATATGTATAACAGTGAGCGACAAGTTTTCGTACTTGTTTAATGCAATAAAATTATTGTTTTTAGTAGTTAATAAATACACATATATTATTTTCAAACACTGTTTAAAAATTTATATATTTTGTTAATTTTCACACTATAGACATCTGTTGACATTTTTTAGTACTAATTTAATGTTAATAATATTATATCAACAGATGTCTATAGCATAATAAAATATAATAAAATATAATAAAAAATAATAAAATTTTCATAAAAGCACTTTTTTCTAGTATTGTTTAATTTCTTACAATATTTTTACAGAAAATTATATACTGCCATTTTTATAATAAGTTTTAACTGCATAATATATATTTGTGCATAAATTATTTTTAAAGTTAAAATTCAGTCGTACAAATTTGTGAAATGAACAAATATTTTGTGTCGGTCGTGTCGTGGCACTGCGTAAGCTTCACAGAATGCGAGTTCAGGATTATAGTAGGAAGTCCAACTGTAAGTGCGAACGGTTCTGATGGAAGTTTTAGTGGGAAATGGGAGAAGATCAACCATCCTTCTCTTTCATGTGGCTCTTTTATATATACAATTGAAAAGTGTTTGAAATAACATATTTTTTCGTGAATTAATTAAAATAAATACAACAATTCTTAAGGACCAACCAAAATTTTGGTCAGTCGAGTATTATTTATTAATTTTGTGTCAAATACAATGGAAAAACAGATTGATATACCTTTGTGAGAAATTTAGTATAATCTTTATCTTAAGAGAAAACATGACCGTGAAAATTGCGTTAATTATTTCTATATTTTATTGTACATCTTAGTTATAAAAGGAGCGCAAGAAAACATAACAAATTAAATTTGCAATGAAGGAGAAGGCGTTTGAAAAATTTACGCTTTAAAGTTAAAAACGCTTCTTTGTAACCTTATACGAAATCTTGAAATTCTTAGTGTTGTATATGTGTTTATGAGTGATGTTTGTGTACTTGTTCAACAACAGCGAAATATTTCGGAGAAACAGGAAAATCGACGTGAATTTCCAGGGGAAGTATTTCGCGTTTTAAAGTCAATAAAATTAAATTTTAAACTCTTTGAAGACGGCAAGTTTTATTGCTGTAAATAATTGTCTTGGAGGAAAATAATTGTTGTTTAAATGTAAGTTTATTATTTCATGATATATTTCAAGAATTATTTTTGTATATAAATAAACAATTAGAAATTCTCAAAGTTTGTTTTTTAAAAAACTTGTGAATGGAAATTTTTACTCCGTATTTCTAGGTCGATGCAAAATTATTTAAATAACAATAATTTAGTTGAAATTCAGTACCAGACTTTCTAAACATATATATTATTTTGTAATATAATATATATATTATTTACAATATTTGTATAACAAAAAATCACGTGATTTTACAAATTTGTAGCATTCAACAAACGTAAACGTTTTTGTTATGATCCCAATTTGTTGTTGTTATTTATTTCGCCATTTTCTTCATTGAAACATCTCAAAGTAAAAAATATCGTTTGCAGGAGGCGCGTGTTGCACTTGAATGGGTTTTTCTCATCCCCTATATATTATTCCATATATCATGCAGGAGTGTTAAATTGAGGGTTTCTCCGAGGTCTATTATTATTAACCCTGAAAGGGTGATGAATTACGAAAGTAGGGAGTAGAACTCTTCCGTTTATTGGCAATTCGACTTACTCAAGTTCGGCTTAAGGACCGTATCTTTTAGAACTACGTAAATTGTGTGGGCAAAGGAAAAACTTGGTACGGACTTTGGTTAGTATGTAATTATTATAAGTTAATTTACCCCTGAAATACCAAAGTAATTACGTGTATATATCTATCCGTAGAATAACAATTAATTATCATATGTAATATCAGCCTGAACATACATTATGCCACACCATATGTGTAGTCTTGTGCAAGCCCTGCGGTAGAATAATATAATTTGTGCAATATTTTTGTAGCTTTTTAGATCAGGTTTGATGTAAAGTGGAAAATTTTCTCGGTCACCTTAGGCGGTAGTCAGCGTAGCTCCACTTAGTGCGAGTTCCGTTTAACTATAGTGTGTTTGAAGTCGAGAGCTAAGTAGTAAAAAATTATAAGTTCTGATCTGTAAAAGTTTCTGGTAAAAACTCTGATTCTGAAGCGTATTCTGAAAGGAAGTGTCGTGAGTATGCTAGGTTTGCGTCTAAAATAGAGATGGTGTTTTTATTTTTCATATTATTAACCATCAGAACAATGCAACGATTTGTGACGGAAAAAATGTTGTTGTTTGCTACTTTTTTTATGATAATGTCATATATAAAATATAAAAAGTTTTATATTCCTTGTTTTTTTTTGTTAAATGCGAGTTGGTTACAGAATAGTTTAAAAATAAATTACATATATTAATGTCTACATAATTCTAGAAACTGTCAACCCTCAACGAACTTTTTTTACACAGGAGGATTGAGCAGCTTATATTACAAAAACGCCGCAAAAACACAAGCAAACGCATCACTTGCATACACAAAACAGATATTCTCTAGTTTGTGCATTATATAATGTTTTTTTTTTACATAAAAAATAGTTTTCTTTAATGTAGAGGGGATACTAATATATTACATTATTAAAAAAATGTACAACATGTAAAGATAATCTACCAGTTGCATTTTTAATTAAAAAAAATATCAGTTTCAGATTGTTTATAATTTTTTAACATCTTACATTTTATAATAGAACGTTATTTGATTAATATAACATTTATATATATATATATATATATATATATATATATATATATATATATATATATATATATATATATATATATATATATATATATATATATATATATATATATATATATATATATATATATATATATATATATATATATATATTTAAACTGGTCTTGTTTATAACAACGATCTGGCGGTTTCGCACGCCGGTGCGTGCCTCGCGCACCGTCCACTCACACATAATATTATTAGCATGTAACTGTATAGGCGTTCAATAAAAAATACTAATGCAGTGGCATATATTCAATTAATTTAAAACTATTATTTCGGTTTACAATCAATATTATTAAGCACGACATAGCTCGATTTTATTTTTACTATACATCACAATATTCATTCGCGAGCTTAGAAAAAAGAAAAGCTAATCTTTGATCTATCAGAATTATAACTACACAATAATTTCCTAGACACGATACATATTGATTAACATTAGGGTTTATATTGTGTTAGAACCCAGGTCTTTGAGGTTTAATTTAACAATTCAGTTCAAATATAAATACACAATGTATCTACTCGAGCAAATAAAAAATTCATGTTTAAAATTTACATATTATTTTATCTCAATTGTTGTAAATCACCCTATCTGATTGTTTCATTTTACTTTCTCTCTAAAAAAAATACAATAACTCGTCTAAATTTATTCATCTCAAAATAAATGTACACATTTAACGTGAAATACTGCGTTTCATTGCCCCTTTTCAGGCAGACCGCAAGAAAGTGTTGATTTCATTAAAGTACGTCTCCGCAATTTCACGGAACGCCGCAAGCTCTTTTGTGAACACTTTGTGACTATATATTAAAATATCTCTTCAGTTTCTGCGCTGAAATATGCGATGAAAATTGAATTTTTATGCTTAGGTATATTTTTGGCTATTTTTTGTCTGTCGAGTCGGCTGAAGCTTTTTAATACGTCGAAAGCTTTGCCGAAAGCTGCGGTCATATTTCATCCGCGTCAGGCTTTCCAAGCCTCCAATTAGTGACTGTCGGAGGGTTTGGTTCCGCTTTGATGCTCGCTTGTTCGCGTTTTGTCTGCGAGATGAATGAATGCTAATTATTTAGTGTTTAAGCCGGATTCGAATTGTGCTTTGTGTTGACAATCTAGAAACAGTTGTTGTGTATCGATTGCGCTTTTGAAGAGTTAATTTGTTGAAAATAACATATACAAATGAGCAGCTATCAAAATACATCGTGTTAATAATAACAAACAGAATATGAGTTGATTATGTATGTGTTACCAGTGAAAATATATTTTAACTGATATTTCAGTGAAATCATATCGGAATAGATTTTAGTGAAATTAAATGCTGCTCTGGACTGTCATTTGACGGGCATAAAATATGTTAAAAGCGCCGTAAGTGATGGTCTGACAGTTGTGAACGCCGTTTGTTAAATCCTGTACGCCACCAGTGAATTTAGATTAAAAATATTTGTAGGGCGACACATCATCTGTTAAGGCCAAAATGTTCCGAACGGACGTGCATTGGATAATCCAGGCAGTAAATAAATAAAGTTCCACACAGTGGCGCCTCGTGATTAAAATAGTTAGAGGTGCTGTGCTATTAATATTTTATAAATGTACACTGTCACGCGCTGCAATTATATTTATATTATAATCATATTTATAAACATATATATAAAATTAAGCTTCCTCTCAATTTGCCTAATGGTAATCCATGGCGTATTTATATTTCATTAATATTAACCAATGAAATTATAAATCAATTGTTTGATTATTTCAACTGGCCTAGTTATAAAAATTGTATTATTAATACTAGTAATAAAACCTATAGGTGATTCAAAATAATGATATAAAAAAATGGTAAATTTACCTTTCGATGCTAACACAAAAAACATATATAATATATATGAAAACTAAAATTTTGCCTATAACTATTCTATTAAAATATTTACTAATAATGGTAACCAAAAAAATACTAGAAAAATAAATTCAGAATACAGCTGCATCATTATGAAATTATATCTGCCGATGATTTGCATTTTACGTGAATTTTGGCACAAATTCTATAAAATATATTGCATTTAAAACCTCTAATGATTTACCAAAATCAATTAGAAATAATTGCAAATAAATTAAAAAATATTTTTTTAATAAATTCATGCAACTTAAATAATACATAAATACATATATCATATTATTTTATTATTGTTATTTGTAAATTAAAAAAACTAAAATAATATTAACCCAAAAAGTTAAGGGTCCGGTACTCACACACTCACTAGCTTCGGTACCTCACGACAGTGAGGTACCGACAGTTAGTATGATACTATGATACCGACAGTTAGTATGATACCGACAGTTAGTATCATATAATTATTAATTGTCACCTAACAGTTATTCATAAAATTGACTTATTTAAAAATATTTTCACACTAAATAGAATATATTTAATTCAATAATAAGTTAACCTTTATATGTTTTTCTGAATATTAAATTTATATTCAGTATTTTACAAATAGTTTTAACTTAATATTAATCATATAAATTTAGACTATAATTACTTACAATTATCATTAAATATTCCTCAACTTTAATATTTTTTTTATTATAGTAGAAACTCATTTATAAGTAAGATCATTATTTACCTTCAATCCGATAATTCAAAACGTATGCCAATATTATTTGGAATTGATTTATTACTTGTAGCTGTTCAAGCGTTAACGTTTATATAATTATATATCTATATATCTCATTCTAAAAGCAATATTAAGCTTAAGATAAATTTAATAAAGCTGCAGTGAAAAAAATATGTAAAACTTTATTTAATCGTATAATTCAATAAATCTTATTTAATAAAATGCAGAAGAAAGATGTGTCATACATAAAACATTAAATATGTGTGTTTTTTATCATAAATGCTTAATTCTGCTATAAAATCGATTAGATGGTGTTATAGCAGAACTTTTTAAAAGCAAGTTTTCTGCTCGTGACATTTCAATTATCGTTCAGTATTCAGTACTATTATTTTTTTACTTCGAGAGTTACTGAATTATATAATATTCATTAAAATAAATTGAATGTATAATATTGTATATACCAAAAAATATTTTTATTATATACAAAGATATACGAAAGCTCGTTTATGTTTTTTTTTATTTCATTATTAAAAAATCCGCTTGTTTATTTATGTTTACGATACAAAAAAAATATTTACACACAATTATTAAACGTAAAATTATTACAAATCGTTTGATTCACTTGACGTTATAATTTAATTAAACAAGCCGCACAAAGCTACGCTTGCTTAATTTCGTTTCTCGTTTTGTATCACTGTATTAATCGAATAAATCATACGCTTTATTTTATTTATATATACATTTATACAGTAGTATTGTAATATTAAATTTCAGCCTAACAATTTATTATATATAAATCATAGGCATCACACCTGCTAAAAAGCAAGAAAGTATTTTTATTTAATTATTAAACAGAGAGCTTAAAGCTTATTTTTTTTAACATTTATAATATTATTTAATGTACATATATGTTTTTTTACTAAAAAAGGGGATATGTAGGATCAAATCAAATGTTTTATAACCAAAATATATTTTTAAAAGGAAACCAATTACGTGCTTTTTTAATTACAAATTAATCAACAAAGTTGCATAAAATGAAAACCTCATTGAAAGTTGCCTAAAACTTTCTATCCGCCTTAAATGTTTTTAGTAATAAAAAAGTTTGTTATAATTTATTTTAGGTAGATTTATTAAATCACATTTTCTTTATTTACATTGTTAATCAAAAAGTTCAAATTTAAAACGTAAACTTTATTTAATAAACTTAAAATAAAACTCAATCAATCGACTGTAATATTAAATAATTTTTTTTAATAAACAGGCAAAATAACTAGAAATTTGCTATGTAATAATATTTTTAAAAATAATATGTGTTTTAATATATCTCATTTTACATCTTCCGATGATATAGGGATTATTAGCATTTTTTCGTCCAAGGATGAGGTTCGTTTTTTTCCTATGTCTATGTTAAGCGCATGCATCACCGCCAGCAATTATTCCCTAGCAGCTTATTGCCACGTCAATTGCTCGTATTACAAATAATTTATACAAATTTATTGGTCATTTTAAATTGAAAATAAGATTTGTATTGTAAATCGAAAAATTTCGTGCGTACATTTTATTTTATTGATTTTCTCTCAACGCAATTTATTGTGGATCAAAGCTGACAATCTATCGCGGTTTCGGCACAAAAGAATCCTTTGTGACTTTAGTAGCAGGGAATTCGAACGGAAAGGATCAGATTCAGGCGAGGGAAATACTTGCCGAGTTTGATTTTTCCCCGAGACGTCTGATTCTTTTCTCACGTTTTATTTTTTTATAAAACTTTGACAGGACATACATCATATCTCGACCCTTGACAACAATCACCAAAGGCTGTCGAAAGTATTTCTATCGTCATGGTATATAAAGTATTAACCAGTGTTATATATAATAGTATCTATGTATATAGACATTTTGGTGAATTTACGACTTATCGATCAGTAATCTGATGGAAGCGAGACGGAAATGAGATATTCATAAAAAGCTCCATTTTGAAATATTTTTTTAACATTTAACATATGTAGTACTTGATAGACATGTTATATTACATATGTATATATTGTATATATATATATATAAAACAACATATTAATTGTTTTTAATTAATAAACTTTATCATATGTGTATTTATATATTATATAATAAAACACATACTATAAAATAAAATAAAAAATACAAGGAAAGCAGATCTTATACATGATTAAATTTAATACATAATGTATTATATTTTTATATGTAAATCAATCTGTGATTAAAAAAAACATCATATACCGATACAATTCGCTAGCTGTGAAGATGGAAAGATCTCCAATACACTGTCGCTGTCACGTCTACAAGACCCCTGAGGATCTTCCACGGAACATCATCCCTCCGCCAGCTTCTCCACCACTGCTCTGTTTTTTTTCGAAGTTTTCAAAGTAATCACATCTCTAAGTTAGTTCAGATTAGTTTGTAAATTATTTTTTAATTTATTAAAATACTTAATGTAGAGTTAATTTCAGAAATAAGGACCGACATAAATCAAAATTTATTACTAAAACAAAACAAATTTAGGTTTATTCCCTTTTGTACGTGTTATTTATATGCAATATTAAAGTTGAAAATACGGAAACCTCGAAATTGAGTTACCCGCAAAATATAAGATTTATTAGATACAGTATTATTTTCTAAAAACATTCTATGGAATAATTTAATAAAAGCATCTTTAAAAATATACGCGATATTCATCCTTTTGTGCGATTTGACGTGGGTTAGATATTAGAAGGTCCAAGTTTCATAAATTGGCCTTGAAGCACATAAATTGGATCCTATTCAGGCGTCGAAGATATCAGGCATAGTTTAATTCAGACGTTCGACGATAACATTGAAAGTTGAATAAATAAAAATACAGAAGTTCTCTCAGAAGAGACGGATGAGAAATTTATTCGGAAAACTCTTAACTCGAAGCGTATTCGAATTATAAATAAACAAGGACTAATGAATACCCAATGAACTCCAACTGAACCTTGACTTTAACCCTTAGACGTTGTATTTTCATATTTTTTAGTTGATTATAAATTATATCAAAATAAAATTTTATCCTATGTTTATGTTTATTTTATTGGTAATGAGTATAAAAAAATAGACGGTCTTTCAAGCAAAAAATAATATTGTGAAAATGTTTCTGTTGAAGGATATGTAGCATAATTAGTTTAATATAAAGAGCTCTAGAGAGCTAGTTTTAGTTGATGTTAAACTTTTGTTATTAAACTACAGATTTAGTGGTACATTATGCCCTTGTTTCTTTACACACATCCGAAAGTAGCAACAAAATATTAAATAAATCATTTAGTCTATAATAAGAAAAATATTATTTTTTCATAGTAACTTACGAACCTTATTGTATTATATAAACAGAGACAAAAGTAGTATGTAATATATGAGATAAAGAATAAAAAACAACATTTTAGCAATTTATTCGCAGAATGGTTCCCCGAGACATATTTTATTCGTTTCCGTAATAAGATAATAAAAACGATACGGTCGGAGAAGCCGCAGACTGTGGAGTTAAAGTTAACGTTCGAGAAGATGTTTGACCGTGCAGTTAAACTAGATAAATTCGATCTAAGTGCATGGAAATTTGTCTCTTACTAGATTAAAATAAAATAAAATAAATAATACTCATATTGATAAAAAAAAATAAACTTTTTATAGAGCAGATATTTATATAAATATTTTTTATAATACATTACATTATGTATTATAAAATATTCAAAGGACCGAAATGGTTTAACAATAAATTAATTCTCGACTGGAATTTTTGCAGAATAAATATAATATTCTGAATAGTGTAAATATTACATATAAAAATATAACATGAATGAAGATCGGTTTTAAATATTTTTTATTATTTTAATATTAATATACGTATAAAAACCTTCGTCAACGTCTATTGTGTATAATCTTGTTGATGTGTAAACTTTGCTTTGATTAATTCTGGATTTTAGCTTAATATTGTGTACATAAATGTATATAAATTTATTAATAACATGCTTGTATCGTTCAACTTGCGTTGATCAAAACTGAGAGTAGCTTTTATTTAACTAACTTAACCTAGGCGTGAGCTTAACTTAAAAATTAATTTTACTTTGGGATGAGATTAGCTTATGTTCAATATATATTTTTTATAGAAATAATATTTATAAATAGTGTTTCAATTTTTTAATATTATTAGATTGTACTTAAAATTAAATATTTATTAGTTTATCGTGGCCATACAGGTTACCCCAATGTGCCACGATAGCTGAAAACAAATTTTAAATTTACGAAACAAAAAAAACGTGTATATACATAAATAGAACAATACTTAAAAATAATAAACATAACAAAAAATTATAAAATATCAAAATTAAATGATACAAACTGGATCAGCTCCTCGTAGCTAACATTAAACGGGTCAATATGTAATGCCAACGTATTAAGGAGCCGGATGGCCACAGCTATAGGCGAGTCAGCAAGTGCGGACGTCCTAGCCTTAACGGACATCAAAACTGGAATTCCTCGAGAATAGCTGGATTGTCGACAGCACCTTTTAGTAATTTGAAAAAATGCTTAGCGACATACAACTTTATGCGAGAGCTCAGTGAATCGTATCTCAACGCTCCTAAAAGAAAGGCGCTGGGATATATGTACGGATAATAACCAAATGTCCTTTTGTTAAGGTATCTTAAATACCTTTTTTGATTTTTTTCCACTAAAAGGGAATATTTGGCTATTCGGGGATTCCAAATTATAGATCCCGATTCAAGAATGCTACGAACTAAGGTGTCATAGGGGATGCGAATAACTGACGGATCGTCAAAGTGAAAGGCATTCCTCATAACAAAGCCGAGCATCTTGGAAGATTTATAACAGACGTCGTGTATGTGTATTCCATTTGCTCTCGAAAGTGATTCCGAGATCTTTAGTGGAAGTTTCTCTAGTCAAAATGATACCACCGAGATGGTAGAAATAAGCGAGAAAATGACACAGTATGGCACTTTCCGACACTAAAGGGCAGACGGTTAACGGAAGCCCATCTCCATAGAGAGTCTAAATCACTTTATAGAGAGAAGGAGTCCACAACAGATCGAATGCATTTATATAATTTTAAATCATCTGCGTACAGAATAAAACTTGAATTTTTAATTGCTGTATTTATGTCATTAATAAATAACACAAAAAGCAGAGGTCCCAGATTGGATCCTTGAGGAACCCCCGAAGGGGTAAAATATTCTTTTGACAATCGGCCACCATAGGTTACAAACTGTCTACGATTGCTTAAATAACTCGAGAATAACCGAGTTAAATTATCCGAGCAACCGAGGTTCGACAATTTTTTTAATAATAACCTATGACAAACTTTGTCAAAGGCTTTCTCAAAATCTGTATACACGACGTCTACTTGAATTCTCGCATCGAGAGAAGTTGTCACCGTTTTGGTGAACGACGAAAGCATATCATAATTTATCATATTATTTTAGCAGTAACTATACATATGCAATAGAATAGTACTTAAGATAAATTTTAAATATATATTTATATATAAAATGTCTGCAGTTTATGGGATGCGATTTTTAATTTTATTGTCGATAAAAATCATTATCCAGATCAGTGGTGCGCAAACCATTGGTCTTTAAAATTACTAAAAAAAACTTTTTCGCTTCGTGTGTTTAAATTTGGAGGTACTAGAAATATCAAATATCAACTTGTAGATGATGCAGATATAATGTATGTATTCTTATCCAGCTATAAGTGTCATATTTAAGGTATAGGAAAGGCGTTTCACTCGTGCCTATTTTAACCGCCTGGCCAATGCGACAATTCGGGGCGGAAACAGACTATATTATCAACTGTTACTATTAAATTAAGAAATATAAGTTTCAAATAGATGATTTTAATGAAAATGTCGTGAGTTTATTGTGTTATTTTTATATACTATTTTTGAAGTACTTTGCTCTTTATTACCCCAACCAACTAAAGGTTAGGTTAGCTATATATGAGAAAGAAAACGCAGTTTATAAATTATGTTTTAATTATTATATACAGTATTTTTTTATGCATTTAATATTTGCTGATATATTTTTCTTCAGTGGGTATTATCAAATTATGCACTCTTGCACAAAGCAATAAAAATCAAAGCAGAGCATTAGAGTGGCGGATATCGGATTTATTTCAAACTATCGCAAGTCGAGTTTAGCAGATTCCGTTCAATCTTATGCAAAACACATATTTATACAATAAATATCACAATACTTATAAATATTAATTTAAAACTTATAATATATATAGAGTTTTAGTAATTAAATTTTTCAAACTTTTATGCTGTGTTATGAAGACATACATCTTTTGAAATTTATGCATAATTTGTAGCAGAAGTTTGTGAAGTATTAAAGTTTTATAATCACTCACGAAAACTTAGATATTTTTTTGATACTCAGTAGTCATCAATCAAGGTAAAGTGGCATTACTCTGTCAACTTTTCTTGACTCATGCCACTCAACCTACTTTGGGTATTATGTATGTATTATATTTATATATAAAAAAACATGACAGGATTCGACGACAGCAGTAAAATATTGGTGTGAGGAAAAGTTTGGGCAAATCGCTTTCGTGCGATTTGGCAGGCGAAAATCAATCATGAATAAAAAATGGGATAAACGATTCCATTATGACAGATAAAAAATATAATTATTATAAATTCAATATATTTTATTCCACGAATTATATACAATTTAAAATTGTATGAAAGAGCATTATTAATTATAAATAAAAAATACATAGTTATTAAAATAAATAATTATCTTTGTTTTAACCGAATGCTACTGTATTCTATATTGTAATAAAACTATAGGGTCATAAAGTCGAATCCCTAGCGAAATATTCTCGTACATGTATAATATTTTATACATTACGTAATAGCTACTCTTACATATAATATGCACAGTATAAATAAACCCTCAGTGAGCTTTTTAAATATTTATAATAGTTGATGAAAAAAGTACGAATTAATTATATAAAAACGGAACGAAAGCTGCGTCGCTTTCGATTCGATCATTTATTTTATTTCTATGAATGGATTATCTTTCGCTGCTATATTCTATTAATAGTACTTTATAAAACTTCAATATAAATATTAACACACTTTCACTCATTATTTTTACAGATCAGCAAAAGCTATTTTTAGTCAAATTCCTGCTCATTACATTGTTCCATATTATCTTTTTATTTTGGCTAAAGATTATAATGACACAATATTTTTGTTGTGATCTAATAATGCCAAAATAAATATATGTAATATATTTACATACATGAAAAGATGTTTATTTTAAAGATGAAAGAAATATGTGTAACTAAATTAATATATGATTGTATCTTTTAAAAAGTAAACGAATATTTTGTGAACATTCATGAAAGACTGAAAAATGGCAAAACCATATACTAAACCACCACATAGTCTCTTATAAAATATTACAATATGTCCACATGTGAAAGATGTCGCACGATGTAGACGTAAAAAAAAGTTCCATTAGATTTTATCGATTCTTTAATGGAAAATTCACCTTCGGGGTATCCGTAAATTGTCTTTTATAAATTCATTTTCCCCAGGACGCGAAAGTGAGCCTTTTTCACTATATTTTCATTTTAGCTTCTAGGGATATGTACCATGGAACATATGGAATTATCGATTTAGGCTTTAACACCATAAGGCGAAAGCTCTATTCGTCATTCAATTAAAATTGGATTGGCGCTAAGAGCTTAGGTACGAAATTGCCTATAAATATTTCAGGCAGTTCCTGTAATTTATTGCCTCACTTGTGTTTTCATCGGTAAATTCCCGGATAGTTGTGCAAATAAACCAATAGGGATTTCTTAGTTACGTTATAGCTTTATCGCTTCAGTTAGAACGAAACAATTGTTCTCATCGGATTTTTCGCCGCGGGCAAAACATATTTGGAAAACTCAATTAATTGAACATTTATTATTAACTAGAGTCAATAGCCAATAATTCTGGAAGAATTTCATTATTATATTTTTTAGTTAATCGTCAATAAAAAATAATATAAAAGCGTACTTATATATGTGATGAAATATCTGACGAACAAGATTTTATAGGCCTGCTTATTATACATTTTTTACACAAAAAAATTATGACAGTCATCATAAGCATTTTTATATCCGCCATAACATTTACGCTTACCCTAACCTCTATATTATACACCGAAAATTTAACCCTTTGAAATAACGATCCGCACACTCATACTTAAATATGTTGATTCAAAAGTTCCTGAACTTTTGAATTAGCGCGTCACATCGATCTTTATATATGAATAATTTTAAAACTTTAAATCAGTGAACGTCAGAGCTTCCATTTTTTTTTCAAAACATGCACGCTGGACTAACACTTTAAGAGTTGATAACCAGTTACTGTGATTTTACATAAATATGATTTGTGCAAAATATATACTTTTGCAATAACATGCTGCTTACTTTTTAAGGGGATAAATTTGTCTTCAATTCTGTTTCGCTGCATCCTCAATATTGATTCTAAGATGTTATCAATTTACAGTACTGAGTTCTTTTCGAGTTCTGCAGATGCCATGTTTACTTGAAATACATACATTAAAAAATGTGTGAATAACAAATATGAATTTTCAAAAATCAAAGAAAGAGGACATTTTAGGGTTGATCAAGAATATTATATTTTAATTGAAAAAGAATGATTTGTCCTTGGTCTTACGTTAAACACCCATTATCATCACCAGTAAAAACTACCCTGTATATAAAAAGTCGCACGCTAGACAATACGTTTGACCATGCGTCAAACGAATTGTCTGGCGTGATATGTTTTATCTTAATGCGTTAACACATTTTTTAGGTGTGTTCAAGATTTTTTTTTTATAATATTTGGATTTTAAAAATCACATCAGACGTTTCTGAGCTAAGCTTGAAATTTCAACGGGAAATTAAAGAGAAATTATATAATCGAAGAAACCAGACATTGATATAAATAATTAAATATTTGAAAAATCTAGACTCTTTCACCAGTCAAAAAAAGAACATTTTCTTTAGTTTTTCTTGAAAAGCAGAAATATGTAAAATAGAAAAAGAAATTATTCGCAGATTATTTAATGGCTTGAAAAATTTTAAGGACCTTCGCGATTCCATTAAACTATTAAAATCCATTTAAGAAATTAAAAATGTATCAATGGTGCAACAAACAAGAATGTTTGATTCTACCCGAAGGCATGTGTTTTTTTAAAGGCTTATTGAAAAAATAATATTTAATAATGTATCTGCAATATTTTACATACATTTATATGTTTATCAAAATTTCTCGAGAATTCTCATTTATTGAGAAATGAAAATCATCGAGAAATCAGAATGCCTAGACACAAGTAAATAAATTAATTTTATATGACCTCTTTTAGCAAGACTTTCTTGACATATTTTATCGTAAAAATAACAATATTAGAAAAGTAAAAGATTTTTTTTGTGTTAAAAGCAAAGGAATTCGGCCGAAACTAAATATGTTCGGGACAATTTTACGACTTTTTCATAGTTTTTAAAGTGTATATATATTTGTTTATGATGCATATGTTAAAATGAGAATTTTTTTTTAACGACTAAATCGTTTTTATATGTAAATAAGGAACCCGACGGGCAGAGATGTTTAATATTGTCCCACTAACACTACCATGTACATGCTGAAACAAACTAGAAATTAACAGTTTTTTTTTAATTTTGGTTACTATAATACTTTGTGAGTAATGTCGGACCTACCGCCGGGGATACTCCCTTGACTGGTCAGCTGCGCCGCTCAGAGTTACCATTTTCAAGCAGCTTGAGTAGTTAAAAAACTGAGTAGTTTTCTAAATATGCGCCTTTTCTTAAGCTGTGAATAGAAACAACAAGCCAAAGAAAAATAATCATGGAAGTCCATAATCAAAAATGTCGGTGGTTAGTAGGCAAACATTAAAGGAGCAAATGCGAATAATAAACCGCTAAATATGTATATTATGCCAGGAACTTTATAAGCAGTCCACCTATCCACTATATGCATAGGGTGGTTCCACACCATCTGACCTAGTAAATTGATATGTTAATGTTACACGTCCGTATCATCGTTCCAGACACATGTTACAGGTTATGTACGAACGCGGTATTAAACTTGGTGTGTGGTAGGATTATATTCGCGCACAACTTTAACACAAGTTTACTGACGGGGTGCAACGAACCGAATTGCTTTTAGCTAACAAACAGCTAACGGAAAACGTACACATCATACATATATGAGACTATAACTGTTGCCTTTATAAGCCCGGAGGTGATTTGCTGTACGCATATGTTATGAGTACTACGTGATTTTTGTCTGGAATGAGGTGGATGTATATATTTTTGTTTCATATTTTGAAAAAATTGTTGTAGGTATATATGTATTGAAATGTAGAATAGATTCAACTTAGACATCAAACCAATCATACCATGTCAATGTCAGTACTAATCTTGGCTGGACTTGGCTTTTATAGTACCGACATGAATCAGAAGATTCATGACGGTACTTTAATTTAATTTCTAAAAAAATATTTCTCACGGTGGTGCCCCTCTTTAACAAAGAAACATATTTTTGTCTTAAGCGTTTAAACACTGTCTTCGTTTATCATATGCCGAAACTGAATTTATCACTAGGTAAAATTTGGCTAAAAACATTTTTACCATCTGGAGACCTGCTGATGTAGTCCTTTCACTTGTTTGATCCAATTGTTGAATAGAAGGGTGGTTCAAATGATAAATCTAATAAGAATCTAAAAATCAATTTTATCATACAACAGATCAATAATAATAATAAATAAAAATCACTATAAAAGATTTTGACACAAAGATAAGTCGATATATACATATAATACAATCACAAAGCTATCATTAGACTTGTAGAGGATTTCACAATATCAACGTTATATAATATAAATGGAAGAAATACACATAGTTATCTATGAATGAAGGAAATTTACATATAACATCCAGACTTTTGAAAAGGTATATAAAAGAGGTTTTCGTGACGCTTACAAATACGTAAATCAGTGTATTCAAAATTGATTTAACCATTTGTTAAAGCTGAACAATGTAAAAGTTATTATTGAAACGAGTGGTTGAGAGATTCTATGCCTTTGTAATGGACAAGACAAATACTTTTATTTTTATTTTAAGCTTAATTCTATAAATATTTGTCACCACTGAACAAATAATTGTACTCATATCACATGGTTTTGATACTCAATAAAATTGACAGGATTAAGAATAATATGTGAGCTATGGCAATCGTTCCTTCGATGAGTATTTCACTTATTTTGGAGGACCACAAAGATCCAATCTCTCCTTTGCCAATTTTTAATTTTATTAACGATGGCAATTAATAACTTGAAATATTAATTATAAGTCGATGACCTGAAAGTATTATAGAGTATTCTGACAAATTCGGATTTATTCTACAGAAAGACCTGAAGTCTCTGTCGAATTGATTGATCAACATTTGACTACCTTTTAGAATCTAAAATATGTGAAATCTGCTATGTTATAATGGTCAGGTTTGTAATAAAAAAATAAAATCATATAATTTTTTATTATTTTAAAAATAAAATATTAATGTGGCTCATTTAAAAAAATATAAACATGCTTTATTTTCGTTGCGTAGTTCAGCAAATCAATACGAAACCACGTGACATAATTTAATAGCGTTACAAGCAATTTTTCTGGAATATATATTGTCGGGTTCATCAACTGAACCATTCTTTATTAAAATTGGATTGATTAACGTATACTATTCATCATAAAAAATTCCAGCTTAACTTGCAATAAATGTTTTAACCGCTTAAGAATAAATGTGCTCCTATTTTAATGGGAAATCATCCCTTAACGGCTTCAATACGTGCCATAAATGGTTAAATAACCACCGCCTTGTGAAAATATGATTCATGCATTCGGGTTCATGCTCAAAGCGACCGTTTCTGACCTGCCTTAGCACCAAACAGCCGTCTGTAATTAGTCATCTCATTGTAAAAGGGGCATTCAACAAAATCTACAATGGATATAAATACTAGAATGAGAGAATAACTTCACCTCAAACAGATTGTTTGATATTACATTTTTTTAGCTACAATATAATATAATACTTTTACTAAATACAGTTAAAAATTAGCGTTCATTTATATTCCGTAACTTGTAATGTGATATTAAACTAAAATTAATCAATTATAATTCGATAAGCTTAAAGTTTTGTTATTTGAAGTACATAAAAAGTTTATAATGTAATTACCGAAAATTTGAAAACTCATCTTAATATATTTTATCATCAGTTTTCTGAGTTTTCCGAAAAACAACAGCAAAGTCTGCTGTCGCCAGGGGCACTACATTAGCAGCAATTGACAACCATCTCACGTTAACTTATTTTATATATACCGTACCTATAATAAAAATATATTGTAGTTATATTACTAGAAACTTTTTATTATAAGTTTTCTTTTCTTATGTCATATGATTTTTTATTATATACATATATATTTTTAATAATACGATTTTTTTTATTGTTATATAAATATGTTTATTAAAATAAAAATAAGGTTGTTAAATAAATCAAAGTTTATTATTACACAAAATATTTTATACACAAACATTTATTAAATTCCAAAGACGTATCATATAATATTAAATTATTTAAATGTACAAAATTCATAATATATTTCCAGACAAAAAATATTTATATCTTATATATTCAGTTGTATACACAATATGACACATACTTATATAAAAAATAATATGTAATATATTCCTACAAAATAATAAGAAAGTCGATATGCGTATTTATAGCTTGTGAAAAACAAATTTCATACAAAAAATGTACATCGATATATGAAATATATTGATATTTTTTTATTAAAATGTATTACAATACATTACTAAGAATATACGAGCAGATAAATAACAATGACAATGTAAATAATTCAAAGAAAATATAAATTAATGGTTAAATTTTATTAAAAATTGAAGTGACTTTAATAAAATATTTATATATTATAAAATATACGAGATATAATAAAAAATAGTGGTAATAAAAATAATTTAGATTAGTCATATTAAACGCGTGGTTTATGTTTGAGAAGTATTGACAACGCATTGACAAGAATATGCATTAAATTTTGCGTTGAAAATGAAATAAAGTAGAGAAGGTTTTAGAATGTATAAACTAAGAGTTTATGAATGATACAAACGTGTCTGGGTTGTGAAGATTTAGAAAAATTCGTGAGCGTCTTTAAGTAGCGATGCAATTGGCTCGCAAACATCTTCATATGCGATTCGCCAAAGCTGTCTTGAACCAGCATTATAAAAAGTGTGACACTTGATTACATAAAACAAAAGGGAGCAGATGGATATGTCAAGAAGTCACAGCATGATAGATAACAGCTGACAATAATTCAACTCAACGCTCCAACAAAGAGTCTTTGACTTGCAATACCTGCTATTTCAATAGCGGCATTTGCATTATTATTTTTTCACATAATTAAATAAAAACAGAATTTTCGTAATGATATTTTTAGCATAAAACACTTTGTTGGTGTGTTAAAGTAGAGATGCAATTGACCTGCAAACATCCTCATATACGATTAGTTAGAGCTATCTCGAACCAGCATTATAAAATATGTGACACTTGGTCACAAAAGACACAAGGGAGCAGACGACGGAAGATGCCAAGAAGTCACAACACGAGACACATCATCGGATCGCTCAGGATCATCACAAGAACACATCATGACAGATGACAGCTGACAATAATTCAGCTCGACACTCCAGCAAAAACTCTATGACTTCCAATACGTGCAATTTTAAAAGCGGCATATAAAATTATTATTTTTTCACACCCCTTCGGCCATAACTAAATGTTTCGATGCATTTGATATGAATGTATTTTTTATTATGACGGTATAGTCCAGTGTTCCCCAACCAACGTTACAGCCATTTTAAAATACTGGATGCTCCGCGTTACACTGAAATCATACAGATATTTTCACTTATTCACATGAACATAGATGCTGCAGATCTTGCTTACACCGTCTGATGATAGAAAATATGTACACGCAAAAGCACAGGCTGCCAGTGACTGGTAGTGATTGCTAGTGATATTTAAATATTTGCAAAAAATATTGACTTAATTGAAATTGTATTATTATTAAAAATATATTTTTTAATAAATTATTTTTTTAATAAAATACATAAAATATTTTTTTAAATAGGACGTACGATCAATAAAGAGACATGTCATTTTCTTTATGCAATCTAAATAAAACGACAAAAAACACCACGATAACGCACTGGTTCACATTTCACTACTAAATTTAATTTTGGCCAAAAACACCTCCGTGTTATCGCAGTATTTTTATCTTGTTCCCACAGAAAAAAAACAAAGTTTTTTAACCATTGATGATTAAGCTGTCTATATTAATTTGTGCTTTCCACATTTTATATCTAAAGGGGAATACTTTTTAATAAAAAATAAATCTGTCATGATTTTTATTATACCTCGTATTTTTAACAATGTGAAAAAATCAAAAATAAAATCTTTAATTCAGTTTTTATTAATATGACACATATTTAAATATCTCATTGCACTAAAATTGACTATTTTGTTATCTAAAGACATATATTATTATATAACATGAAATATTGAAGGTTCTGTGGCGTTCTTGTGGAAAATCGAACGGAATCGGACGATTAATCCAATCTTATGTTTATATATATGTATATAGGTATATATATAAGATATGATTTAGTAACTTATGATACATGATATGAAATAGTAGCTGTGGATTTACGCTATATATGAATTAATGTTTGTAATAAATATAAAATTGTCGCACGATATATTCGTATTTATAAATATAATACATTTATTGATCATATAGAAAAACCATATTAACCTTTTAGGGTTAACGACAAAATGATTTTAAAATGTATATATACATATTTTTTGTGTAGCATTTAAATAAAATAATACAATGAAAAAACTGTGAGTGAAAATATATTAAAATGTACAACTGTATTCTTAATATTTTTCTGTTCTACGTTAGTCGATAGGATTATTATGTATTATAAATGAAGGCTTAAAAGCATGTGAAAGAGGAAACTTAATTTATTATTGAAAGTACAATAATTCACAAAAACCTTTATTTATCTTCAAACGTATAAAGTACTCAAATGGGACAGATATCATTAAAAAAATATATAGAAAGAAAGTTTTACATTAGTAGATCTAAAACAAAATTTGCTTTAAAACTATATGAATGGTTCAATATTTTCTGTCAAGCACCTGAAATAATTTTTAGCATAAGTTAAAATAAATTAAAAGTGCTAATTTAGGTATGCTTAAGTACGAATAAAAATATATTTGTCTACTCTTTCTAAAGAACCGATTATTGTATGTATTGTAAATAAAGAAAAAATAGCCATCTTCTAAATATTAAAATTAAACAAACAATAACGTTTTTTAATATTATTAAATCATTAAATTAAATGTCATCTACCTGAATTTGGGCCATTATTAATTTTTTTAAATAAATTAAAACATGGATTTATGTTATATTTGACATTAAATACTAAGCAACTTATTTTCATGTTTCAATACATTACCAATAATACATATAATATAACTATATGACATGATTTATAATATAGGGAGGAAAATTGCTATATATTGCATTTCCTGTACTTTAAAAATAATTAGTAGTCCTTACGGAAATGTTTATTTGGTCACACAAACTCAAAAGTCTGATTAAATACCCCAAGCCAGTCTAGTGGGCCGAGTGGACTCGGCCGAGTGCACAGCAGGCGCCGGTGGTGATTGACCCCTAGATGGGCGCGCGGCCTTCCACTGGATACGAGCTATGGCTGCTACGCACCCTAGAGTGGCAACAGTCAATGCCATCTGAACTGCTGCCAGCACTATCAGATCGCGAGATGATGCTCTTCTGATGTCTTCTTCCATTTCAAAATCTAATGGATTGTCTGTAGAGCTGAAAAAAATAATGGCATCAATAATACATCATCACATAAATGGTATTTTTTTGATAAAATTATATTATTTTAGTATAGTGACAAATAAATAAAACATTTTGTAACTCAAGGGCAAATTTTAAGGTAAAAAAGAATTGGGTCGGCCGGCAAGAAATAAACAACCCGCCGATCGACCAATTGCCGAGCTTTATATACCAATCCTGCTTATATCATGGTATCGGATATTCTTTGGTGGCAAATCTACATCTCTGAAGCTGTATATTTATATTTGTTTGCTTAACTTTAAATTTAACGTATCGAAATTTGATTTTGTTAATTTTTTTATGCGCTTTAAATTTCATTTAAATGATATTTTAATATAATTTCCTATAGTAATACTCTCGACAAGAAAAGAGTTTTAGCACCTATAGACCAGTATGATAAAATAAAATATTAGAGTAATGTATTGATTTTAAAATTAACGTATTGTCTATTTAATTAGTATAGTTTATGCAAAGGTTTTTTTTAATATTTATTGCAAATGGAAAATAAAGTTTTAATCTAAACATAAATATATATATAAATATAAAATTTAAATATTATAGTTTGACACGTTTACCCAATGCGTCATTCCGACATTTATACAAACATTACATATTTTGATAAAACAATCATAGTGCACACCTGAAATATTATTAACACCATTACAGATATTTTTCTAGCTTCTCACGGCTATCGCCGAAAGCATCATTCTATTTGGCATTGTCATTGAGAATCTGAATGATTTGTGCAAGAAGAGCGTGCAAGAACAAGAATGCGATCGCGACTTTCTAAAAGTAGGCAAACTTATTTTAAGATCATAAAAATTTTAGGCTTCGCATACCAGAAAGTCTGCTTCAAAAAATAATTATAACTTTTACACACAGTGAAAATTTTCATAATAAAAAAATCATGATAAAATTTTACCATGACCATGCATAGTCGTCTTTTATTTAAGATGAAAATGAGTCACAAAATGGTCGAAGATTAAGTTCACGAGAGCAAAAAAGTTTACTGCTGACATAAATGGCTCAATAGCACATGATAGATTAAGATGTTTCAAACGAAGTATATGTTAGTGAATATTACAATTAATAATCAGATAAAATTTTTAAATATTACAACCCTTATAAAGTCTTCGCCTGCTCCGCAAATATTTTTACTACCTATCTTAGATTTCTCTTTGAATCCTCTTTAACAACAAGTTGTAGGGGATTCTACATAATTTTGCGTTAAACAAAGATGGTTAATAAAAAACATTAAGAAGTTGAAATTATCATACAAAAACTACCATTTAAAAAAAATACAATATGAGAACCCCCAGAAGTAGATATCGTCACATACTTAAAAAACGTAAGTAATGGATGTTTACAAGACCCTTACAAATACAACTCAACTCCATTCAAATCATAAACACTGAACATTATAATTATTATAATTATTTGTCACGCTCGAACAATATTATTATTTTCATTCAATAGCACGTTAAAAAATGTATGTTCATATTTTACTGAATACATAATTATTATATTTGCTCAAAACAAGACTCTTATTCTCATGTATTCGCTTCAAAGACCGTAATCCGACTAGATTAAATACTAATTTACAGATTGTCACCCTTTATGAAAAAAAAAACGTTGCGTATATAAGGGGGCAGGAAGTAGCTATACGTTCTAATTGCTCGAAATATCTACATCTACCATTCGTCAAAGTCGCTAAAAGTAAAATTCAGTTGGGATAAACTCAAATGCATTTTATTTTAAATAATCAGACATCAAATTAATAGTGAATGAATATTTGTTTTTTGCCACAAAGATAAGAAATGTTAAAACACATTATTGTTACGTATGTATGTTCGGCATTAGTAGCTTACGGCTCACATGCCGGTTCCGGCTCATTAAGCAATGATCCTTAATTTATTGTCGACTGGAATATTTTAACATTTATAGCGTTTGAATCGTGTTTTTTTAATCTGAAGCTCTAGTATTTGAGTCAAAGCCAAAGCAAACTAATTCACCCTGTAATTAAAGAACTCGTATGTAACCCACAAGGTTGAAAAGGTTATCCGCCCCATATGTAGACGCTATAAAAACATGCGATAATTTATATGCCAACGTTCTGTGAATGAACGAAGCCAGTTTTTCGAATGTAAACAACAAAAGGAAACACAAATACCTCCAGGGGATATTTTCACTATGCGAAGTGATGTTTGTAAGATGTAGTACGTATATTTTTTTTAAGATAGTATAACGTATACGTGTACGTGAAAGGGAGAAAACCATAATGGATATTTTTCCTCTCGCATTCACCAAAAAAGTGAAATTCCCTCACCTCAAAAGGAATCTGGCGCGTAGTAAAAAGAAGCATAATATTTTATAAAAGTGAAAAGTTTTTCAATAAAGAACGATGTGAAAACAGGAAAAATGTCAATTTAATGGCTATATTTTTCGAAGAGTATAAAAAGGATAATCCTCGCAAAATCCGATCTGAAACACTAATGCGTCCCAATGCTGTCCTTTGTCGGGAACGTTTATCATGCACAGCCTTGGGGATGGAAAATTCTAAAAATAAAGATTGCTTTGGATTGTTCAAAAAGGGTCAACGCTTCCGGTTGTTGATAAGGATACCGAGATAAAGCTTTTTTGCGAGGGTAAAAGCGTAATAAGACTCTGGGCTTAGCTCCGAAATTAGAATATCAAAAGATTTCTAACCGGAGTAGCAATAAATAATATACGAGTAAAATATATATGTTTTTATTATATTGTAATAATAAAACACTTTGATTTAAAATACGTACATTTTTCAAGAACGAATTTTGCAAAGGTTCAATATAATTAAGAAAACTGATATTTTGATTAAAGTAAAAAATATATTTTGTACTATATTTTTGAAAATTTATATAGACTTTCTATTATTGGGTATAAATCTAACAAACACAGATAAGGTACCCTTTTTTATTAGTTTGCGTTGAGAAGAAATTTCATTCGAAAACTTTTATATTGAAATTTACGTTCTGTATAACATTTTATATATTTATAAATAAACATTTAATCTCAAAATATATTATTAATAAATAGTACTCCTTAAATTTACTCAATGTATTTAAAACAGAGTGTATATACTGAAGTGGTTACGCTTATTAACTTTGTTGAGGAGCTCTCTAAGAAACGGATTGAGATGTAGAGCCCAGTATTTAAATATAAATTTGAGCTTTTAATTAAAAACCTCAACGATGGCTTCAATGTAAATCTATCGATATTTATTCATTATTAAAGGAAAATAAATTAAATAAAAACAGTCAATGTTTCACATTAATATCTTCAACGTTTTACTTTTGGGTCAATGGATGTTCAAGAAATATTCAAAAATACATTTATAAATATTTAAAAATACTTGACCGGCCTGAAATGATAGAAATCCGCTATAAAATATTTAAAAGGGTTGAAATTAAAGTGGGGGTTGGATTCGGACAGATGTAAAGCGTGTGCCACATGCGGAACGAATATCGTATCGTAAAAATATAGTTAATATTATATTTTAATACTACAATTTGTACTTGCGATAAATATGTAAATATATATTATTTTTTTCAAAAAAATATTTGTAATTTTAATATAAAGTATTATGACTTACTAAATTAATATAATTTATTTAATAATCAAAATTCAATATAAAAAAATATTTATGTAATTTTAAATATGCAAATACTACCCATAAATATTTTTTAAAAACAGACAAATACTTCACTGAATATTATTCACTGTATTTTATTACAAATAAATAGTTAAACTACGTTTAATAAATTACGTAAATATATATCAATATACTGGAGAGGCTTTAGCGGTATTTTACTTACAAAAATTCAGGTTTTAATGTTGTTTTAGTTAAAGAAATAATATTTGTTTTTGATGAATTCGTACGTTTATTACAAAACAATAATTTTTGCATTATAATTTGTAATATTAATTTTACTTGGTTGTTCTTATAATGTAAGTATAAAAATATACATAGCATTGTCTGGTTTTTTGTTACATAGCCGCTGGACTTTTAAGTCGTATGCGATTGCGTTTCAGAAATATGTTATTATATCTAGTCAGACTAAATTATCCTGAGTACTAATTAAGCTGTCATATCATTGTATGATTCAAGGACTACCAAATGCTTAATATTTGAAGTGAAAAATCCGAATATATTTTGAGCATTAACCCCATTTCAAATTACTATATATGGAACAGTAAATCGATAACGAGCTTTGAATCGATATGCTACCACATTTATGGTTACCGGTCACAACCGCAGCTAAAGTGCATTACGGTTCGTGTATTTTGAGGTCCATTTTACCATTCGAACTCATAAATATTCAACAATTAGAACGAAGACTAATTGCATCGATGCTATTTCAGGTTTATCAATTATAGAACTGGAAAATATAAAATAAAATAAAGGTAGTATATGTCACTGTTTAATTATGATTCGGTGTATTTTATATGCTGTGTTAAAAATTGAGAAAAATTAGGTAGCGAAAGTATGAATTTTTATTATGGTTTTAATTAAACACGAGACGCCCTTTCGCGCTTTCAATTTGTTCAAGATACGCCTAAAGAGAAGTAAAAAAATATAATTAACGCTACGCCTTGTCCAATCAACTGTCATTTAGACGAAGGCAAAATGTAGGCAGTGATACTGGTGAATTTTCACTAAAATGAAAAATAAATTAGGTGTGGAGACGATATTAAAAAAAATATTGTGTAAAATATTTATAATGTTAATAAAATTCTACGCTGTTAATGTAAATTTATTTATAAATACATTTATTCGCCAGAATGCGTAATCCGAAGGTGCTGAGAAGATAATCCATTACAGTGACACATTGGGTCCGTTTTATAAGAGAAATGTGATACAACCCTTATTTATTATAAAAGTTAATAATATCAAGATTATATAACGACTAAAGAGTATTTATTAAAAAAATAGGATATAATATTTTGCTTCGTTTTTCATTTACATATTTGAGATGAAAACGTTAATTTTATGCAGTAACGTTCTACGTGGAAAATGTATTAACATAATTGTTCAATTATTTTTTATGTCTTGAACTATTTTACAGAAAATTAAATATGTTTATTAACTGAAATAAAGATAAAATGAAAGTGTATTTAAGTAAATATATTCATTAACTGAGATACACATCATAAATATAAAAATAATATTTTATCTTTAAAGTAACTATGGAATGCACTATTTGGCTTTTAGCTTACTCAGAAATTCACCTTTTATTTTGTCAGGACCGTTAAGATTGTATTTGCAACATTTGTCACGATAACATTATATAAGCACACGTGACGATCACAGAATTATGCAGATAAAGACCACTTAAAAATGCACATTTCAAATGGTCATAAACAAACGACAGTCAGTGTCTAAGAAAATACAAAAATATTATAATAAGAATGTGGCTAGCAGGTACTCAAATAATTAGTGACAGTAACAACGTTGCCAAATCTCCAGCTGCTCAAATTATGACTGATTAATAAAATAAACCACACTTCTTCATGAATAAATCGCTAGCACTAAATTCTGTCAAAAAATTATAGGCATGAAAATTGCATTAAATCATAAACACCAGTGATTTAATAAGACTTAAAATTGACTTTTTCTTTTAAAATGAAGGAAAGTACGGCAAGACTTTTTTTGCAGATTAATTCGATGTACACTCACTTCTCGATTTATGTGGTTGTTCCGTTTCAGAATTCTTTTTATGTAATGTTTATTTAATTTATAAGTACACAGTGAAATGTGTGTACTCTAAAAAGCAACTCATGATACACTGCTTGGGCAGTGAAAGAGGTTTCAGATGTAGATCAAGTAAAGATGTGAGTGTAAGCCATTAATCCATGCGTTCATACATTGCTGTGCTACATGTGTGATAGCAAATATGTTTGATTGTCGCATAAATCTAGGAATAAGTGTATCTGCTATGAATAAAAAAAATAAAAAATATTAGTCGCAAAGTTTTGAGTAAGAATTGCCAAATAAACACAAATTTAAAAATAACCACCCAAATGTCATCTTTTTTTAATTGGCTGTCCTACCGAAAGGGGCGAAAAAACAAGATATTATGCTATTAAATCACTAATACCAGTAACAAAACCAGTTTTGGCACAAGATTTAAAAGTGTTAAAAAACTGTTAAAATAGGACACCACCGTGAGAAATATTTTTTGCATATTAAGTAGAAGTACGTGTCATGAATCAGAAAGATTAAAAATATCTGTCGCAAATGCTTTAAAAAATGATAACACATGCATTCATGCATAAGCGGTCAATGGAATTTTGTTTCACCACACTTTTGTATTTAACTATTCCACCCACAAGCGCCGAAAAATAATTAATTGATGATTATTTCCTTAGATATTTTTCTCACATTTACGCTTGAATATACACGTCAGATTTCTATACATCAGAACTTTAAAGGCTTTTTAGACTATTGAAGGTCACAGAAGCCGCTGCTTCTCTCTTCGCATACCTTAGTACAGCTCAATATCCAGAATATAAAATTGAAACCGCTTTGTAGACATATGGAGCCTACAGACGCACCCACGGGCTTTTTTACGTTTAACTAACATAAACAAACTGTACATGACGATCCTAATTATTGCACCAAAAATAAATAGCATTTTTTTTAATAATAAACATCTTTGACACAAAGGTTAAGACAACATTCTTTGTAAAGTAATGTAATCAACAATAAAAGTCTGTTTCTGCCCCAAATCATCGTTTTGGCATTAAGGTCAAGAGAAGGAAAGAACAAAAGCATCCATTATCTTCATAAGAGACACTTTTTTAGAGAAACAAACAATAAATTTATAATAAAAAATTTTCATTTTAAAATTTAAAGATATTTTTTTGATTAAATTTAAATAATAAAAAAATAGTTTATAATTAACTATTAAATTATTAATTAATTTAAAATTTTCAATCTTTAGCTTAACCCAAAAATTATTTTAATTTTTAATTTATTCAAATAAAAAAATATTAAAAAAATTTATATTTAATTTCGTTTCTGATTTTAGGATATATGAGAGCTGAGTAAAAATTTTTCCAAGTGGAGCTACGCCGAGTATCGACTTGAGAAAATCGAGGAAGCAGCCGCTTCTCACTTACCGTCAAATAGAGAAGACAAGACAATTGATGACAACGTTATGCAGACAATGCTACATATTTGTACTATTAAATTATGAATTTATTTTCAGAGTAATAATCTAACTGCAAATATTAATTTTAATACGCAAATAAGATATACAGTACATGTAGTTTCAAATGTGTTTTAAACAATATTGTTTCAAGTTTTTTATATTTATTTATTTATAACACTTAAACGTAAAAGTTAATTCAAAAATATTTTACTATATAATAAATATAATGCAATGTTAATATTTTTGTGTAAATTTTTAACAGTTTTTTTCTTTAAATAGCTCAATGGAAATTTATTAATATTACAACTTTTCCTATTAAAGAAAATATTTTTCCATAGAAAATAAATATTGTATTTTTACTTTTTTTCAATACGTACGATAATAGTATTATTACTTTAATCTGCAAGTAGTTTTTTTAGATGTAGATATTCAATTTTATTCGACAACAAATTAAGGACCTTCTCAAGAAACACTAGCGTAAGATTAAATAAAATTTTATATGTTCTTGTGGCGACCTTAGATTTTTTAATTCTATACCTTAGGGATTTGCCTTAGACGTTTATTATTACAATATTAGTTAAAATTTGTAAACTTAACCAAAGCGAAGTGACAAGTTTCAAACTTGTCATGAGCTTGTGGTTTTGTTAACATTAAACATATTTTACATAATATCATGTAAATAGCGAAACATTGAATTAATACTCGAATTAAAAAAAAAAATTATTATTTTTTTATATGAAATTCTATTTTTTACTCAGTTAATTTAATTATGTTTAATGGTTAATTTAATTTGGGCGAATTAAACTTGAATATATATACCTGTGATGGGAATCTTGTGGCTGTAGTAAAGTCCTGAAGCTTTGTACGAACAAAGCTATGTGACAGCAACAAGCAGCAGCCCAAAGGGCAGCTAAAGGTCCCCCTCCTCCTACCACTCCTGCCCTTCCTCTGCGATGAATGGAGGCAGCTGGAAAATTAAGATAAATGATAAAATTAATTGTGATTTCCCATTGCCTTATGAGGCAAAACATTATTAAATTAGACAGCTGTTTAAAAAGTCAGAGACTTGCATTATACTTTACCAATTCCATACAAATACAGTTATAGACATGTTTCCAAATTAAAGCATCTTCATTGTGAGAAACAAAGACTCACTATCAGCAAGTAGAACAACAAGGACTATCCTGCGTAATTTTTTGTGAACAAAACAAAATAAAAGTTGGTAACTATAACACTTTTTGGATACCACCTAGTTACCAATACAAAAAGAGTTTTTGTATTGTAGAATCTATGTAGTGAAACATAGAAATCGAATATCATAGTTTATATTTTTCTATATTATATTACACATAGAATTATGTTGCTTTTATCAATCCTAAATTTTGCTATCTTTTTAATACTAAAATATCTGTATTACTTATAAAAATACTAGTATTTGCATATTATTATTTTACCAATTTTTTGTAAAGAACCAATTAATATGAATATTATTACAAGCTGTTTGTAAGTTTTTTTTACTATCCCCTCATTTGCAGATAATTCTTCCATTTAATTAATATATAGGATTTTTGATACAAATTGATTTCTTAAGTAAACAACTGCGCGAATTTTTTAAGAATTCGATGTTATAGCTCGTTAATGAAAAAAATATTTTTTATAGACAATGTAATATGCTGTGTATTTGTATTAAAAATAAGAGACACATTAGTTTCATAATATTTTTAGAAAAATATGTTTGTGTGTACTCTAAACTAAGTAATAATACAAGCACCTACATACTTCGAACTAAGTGCTATTTCTAACAAGTCTTCGGCTTAACTTAATATATTATGTACATATATATTAAGAAACCATATACTTGTATTATAATATTATATTTGGTTTTTAGAATATATAAAGTAGATATAGCAAGCATGTAAAGATGGATTACGAAAATACATAATTCAAGGGAATGTAAAATTCATACATAAAATTCGGTTTGGCGACAAAGTTTGTCTGTGCTTGAATTAGCAATCAAAAATGTCGGAAATACCTGGAAACAAAGCTGACAAGCTAAAGTAAGAAAATAAGATATTGCTCGTACCAGAGAAACTTTTTAAAAGTTGTAATGACAAAACTAAATTGGCTATGTTTGTCCATGTATGTATATACATATATATATATACAGATTGGAACATCTTTAAAATATAAATATCAACGTTAATGTAAAAAGTTAGAAATTCTAAATATATATAGAGTTAAATTGTATGGTTAACACATAAAGTTTATATGGTAAAAATAAACTTAGTTAAACACAATTTCAGTTTAAACATAACTTTTTAATTATCAGAACGAAACATTACCTGTACAAAAGTTGAATAGGTACGGTAAAAGTTTTCTCAACAAAATCTGAATCAGAAATTGCACAATGGAACAATGACTGCCGGTACGGCGTACCGGCAAACCATATATTAAATTTAAGTATTAACAAAGCACTAACTGGGATTGTTATAATTTGATTTTGTATCCAGTTGTTTCGTTTCATAATAGTTATTAACATGTATGTTAAAACACTAGAGACATGTGTATATTATCTTGCTATAGTAGTTATAAATAAGTAGTGTAATAAATATATATTAAATTGGATTTAATATGTTTTAATATAATCTTTGGTGTTTTAAAATAGTTTTATTAATATATATGTATTATATTATTTAAATAAAACATATATTACGAGATTTTATTTTAGTAATTTTAATTATTAGTTTTAATCTAATTTTAATTCAGAAGAATTCAAATCACGTATTTCATACTTGAAAACGTGACTTTGAATCAAAGTACGTGATAAAATATCCATTTATGTTATTACTAACATATAGCTAATTTTTATGAAAATATTTGTGTGTAAATGTAATATGATTTAGTACGTAAACTTATTTATAACCGTTCCAACTTAACTTATAAGATAGCTACATATGAAAGAGTTGTATACTATAACCATAATTACAATATATTTGAGAAAAGGGTATGAAAAAGATTTGCAGACTGCTACAAAAATAAATTAATTAAAAGAAGCATGTTCGTATTATGATATGCTATAATTTTTTTATGCACCCCAATTGCTGCATAATTAAGCTAATTGTTTTAAATTGTAAGAAGAGCCGTGACACGAATGTCATGCGGTATCCGTTTTAACGCATTTTTTCAGGGGACAGCCTGACTTCGGTTTGTGCGTTTTACCATAAAATCTTACTAACTTAATAAAAAAGGTTTGGATTTCCTTCGTCGCCCTATTTTTTATGACTTTTTTTGAAGTTCGTAATATGGTATGTAATAACTTTGCTATATACAGCCATTGCCACCTAACTCATTCCAATCTAATTTATAAGAGCTATACACGAATAGTCTTATATATATGAATTTATCAGATTAAAGAGATGGTTTTGAGAAGAATTTTCAGACTGTAATTTACGGCAATTTGTGTAAAATAGTCGAATATTGTGTGACGTGCTTAATTATTAAAATAAGAGACAAGATACTCATATGCGCTGCAAATACAACGCGGTATTTGTATTAACGCATATTTTATGGGTCAGTTGGACTTCGGTTTGTGTTTCTTACCCTAAATTTTCTATATCTCAATATAAAATGTTAATATTTTCTTTGTCGCTTTATTTTTGTGTTTGTTTTCATGCTTTAGATCAGTGATCGCCAGGGCTTCCAATATTTACACTCATACATTTGCGTATGCTAAAGCCAAGTCACAAGAAAAAAGTCATATACGCCGTACAAAAATACGATTGTGTGTTGTTTTTGTTTCTACCTGCGCTGCAATAACGGCTATTATTGGGAAACTGCAGCGTATCGGCATACTTCGGCGAGTTAATGCAGAGGTCAATAGCAATTTTATACGTATGATATAATATTTAAAAACATTTTAAGAATCAATGAAATTTTTTTGATGTAGTGACACAAATTATATACATATAATATTTATAAATTTTCATACAGAGAAAATATATTTAAAGAAAATTTACATAAAAAAGTACACATTTAAAAATAAAAATTAAAAATAAAATCACGGTTAAGTTGGAAGTAAAAATACCAAGACAAGCGATTTGACGATGGATTACACAGTGATTGGTTAAAAAAAGCAACATTCGTAACGGTTTGAATCCTTGAGGTTACTTCAGAATGTACATCTGTCATTTCTATGACATCGTCTGTGCAATCTAAATTTGCCATGTATCTTCCGATATAAAAATAATGTAAATATAAAAATAATTTTTTCGGCTCATTTCGCACAAAATAAATAAAAAAAATCATATATATGTAATATCACAGTAACTGGTTGTCAACTCCTAGCGTGTGTGTGCTAGTCCAGCGTGCGTGTGTTTTGGATAAAAATTGGAAGCTCTGACGTTCACTGCTTTAGATGTTCAAGCAACCATAAGATAAGTTTGTATGCATATTTAAACATATCTCCGCGAACTAAGTTAGTGGAATAAGTTTGTATAGAAAGTGAAGCTCAATACTAGATATGATAAAGGTTTAATTGCCCTCATTTTTATATCAAATATATGTCGCCTATTTATTTTATAAACTTCGTTTCAAATTGTGGTAAGCCTTTGTAATACAACACTATAAATAATAGTTTCACCCGTCCTTTAACGTGACCTTTACATTTGACATTTGCCTTTCAAGCCTTGTTTATTTATTTATTAATATATTCAATATCACGTTCACAATTTGTTTAACTGAGTGCTTATCCGCTCGTTAGCTCAATCAGTCGAAATAGTTGATCTAACAATTAATTTGATTAAATCGTGCTCTAGTACGAACATAAATTACGTCATATGTAATTTTCTCAAAGCATTTAATATATATAATAATTTTCAAAAGTTCCCGTGAGCTTTATATGTGGCTTGGATGAAATATGTCGTAAATCACTCTTGGCTTAAAATTGACGCGAAAATCCCACAGCTTTCCAAGAAAAGCTATACTTACTCTTCATTACGGTTTTTTTATCAGAAGAAATTAAAAGCCTTAAATCAATTAACGCAGATTAATTCCACATATTAATTGGTTTAATTTAATGTCATATTTTAACGCGGTGTCAAATTAAAATGTATTTATTTTAAGTACAAAGAATTTTCGAAAATTATTAGGTGATTCTGTTTCTGCAAAAGTCCGTATGACATAATTTTTTTTATCATGCCTTAGTCATAAAAACGTTGTGATTTAATTAGTGTTTAAAATCGATGTTAGAATTTTGTGCAAGAGTTTTTAAGTAATTCGTTTATTTGCGCAAAAACTGCTGTTAAATTCATTTAAAATTTGTTTATGTTTAATGACTTTAAGAACTGAATAAATAATCTCAAGTTTCATCCACTGATTTTTTATAAAGCTGTAAGGTGTGTGAGAATTTGAGTAGACACAAGCACAAGTTTTAAAACTGTAGTGTGAGGGTCAATTTATTTGGCCAAAAGCTAGGCGACACCGACGTGGCGGCTGCGAGAGCAACACTACCACGACGGCGGTGCTTCTTCCGCCAATATCATTTATAATATACAATAATAAATAATTACTGAAGCTGCTCAATCTGTGTCTGATATTCACCCATCATTATTTGGCCGCCAAAGAACTTTTATAAAGGCAAGGTGGGTTTAGTTAGGTTTGGATTTAAGCACCTTGAGAAGTTTCACCACTGTCAAATTAAGTTTCAACGACAGTTGAGACCAGCATATAGTTTCATTAGTACCTTGCATTTAAATTTTATTTTAGCTAGTAGAAATATATGTATATCTACTGATAAAAATGTATTAAAATTCCATTAAATCACCAATGAAAATGTAAAAAAATATATTTTTCTTTGTAGATATATTTGGATCACCTTCACATTTGATTCTATAATAAAGTATTTTCTATGTTCTTACTTTTTAATGCATAAATATGAGTTCGTTGTTTACATTTCTTTCTTTGTTCAAGTTGGATCAACACGTGTTGTTTGTAGTGCTTTTTTCGCGAAGGTTGCTGTAAAAGCATCATATATACATATGTACATACATGGGCTAAGCTTTGTGTTATTTTCTAGAGCTCATTAAAATTGAGCTTAGGGCTACAGCTTTAAAAGATTAGTTGTCGACACAAAACAACACTAACGATCTTTCTTAGAATTATGCAAGTCAATTATGTATTATTGTATCTTATAAAATTTACATTTTGTAACACTTGTATTTCAGAGCTATAGTCTCAATGTGGAGTCTATCGATTTACTTGGACTATTGTGTCGTGATGTAATACGTTTCAAACCAGTGATATATTTGTTATCGGTGCGGAATGTATCACGACACAAAGGCGAATTGGATATTTACTTTGCCTTTGCTATAAATTTACTCTGTGTCTTAACTTTCCGAATCGATTTCATTCATATCAATAGAATTGAAGGTGATCTTAAGCGATTTCATGAGACGCGGGAGGAGCACCCCCAGAAATAAAAATCGTTATCGATTTGAAAACGTGAACAGAGGACTTTTCGGACAAAGCAGCACGAATAAATCATAGTAGTCAATATCTCAATAACCCGAACAATATGATTATCTAAATTCAAATGTAAAAATTAATTATAGATTTTCTAGTAACTAACGGGAATATGATAAATTTAAAAAAATATTTTTAACAAAATGCATATGATTTAAAAAAAAAATATCGTAACATCAACAAAGAATGTTAGAAACTTGCATTTTCATGTTAGATAAAGACTTTTGATATACTTAATTAGTTAAAAAGGACCAGAAAGTCACTAGATAATAGATTCATTTATCGACTGCCACCCTGTAACAATTATATGAGTCAGATGAGAAGGGGCGTGCAATCCTTTGGACGTGTTTATCAAAAATAATTATTATTTTTTTAATGCAAATTTTACTGTTACTCTATTTTTCATTTACTTTTTATTTATTTAAAATATTTTTGTTATTAATTTAATAAAATTATCTGAAATAAATCCACCTGACACTAGTCAAAATCGCTTGCAAAAACTCAAAAATTGAATCAATAAAATGATTTTAAAACTGATTAGATGATTGCAATTTTTACACTAATTCGATCAATTTAGAATAAAAATTGTGTTTCAAAAATGTTTTTAAGCTAAATTCGGAAAATAATTAAGTGGAAACACATTTTTTAAAATAATTTATAATCATTAATTAGTAGAAGATTAAAAATATTATAATTTTAATACAAAACCAACTTTTCCTTTACAAATAAAATACATAATCAAAAAAATATCTACAATCTATTTCATAATTTTAAATTAAAATTCCAATAATCGAATATTCGATTAAGAATCTTACTTGGAATTTATCACACAAGATGTCGCCAACGTTTAGAATCAGACATGACAGCAAACAAATAATAAGAAATATTGAATAAAAAATAATTATTTAGTAGATAAGAAATAAAAATTGCCAGCTTTCAAACGGTAGTTTGTAGTATTGTGTTTTAATCCATTAAAATGTAATAACTTTTAGATGAAAATTGAATATTTCACTGTTTGTAAAAATATCGGTTATGTTATTTTTTCTCCCAAAACAACACACGACACGTTGTTTACAAAGCTTTTATTTTCGTCAATGGGAGAAAAAATGTTAACCTTAAATATATATCGCGCAACTGTTTACCTTTGTTTTCCATAAATGAAAACAATATTAAGCAAAATTACGAATGGATATATTTTAATGAATATTTATAAAGGAATTCTAGGTACGCAAATAAATTGTGAAAAATTTCGAAATTATACGAGATTTTGCCGCACTCAATAATTGTAGCTTGATAGCAAAATAACATGTTATATATATTTATATAGTATATAAAAAGCTTAAATTATTTATACAAAAATACTGGTATTTACCATTATTTATATATTAAAAAAATGATAGAATATTGAATAAACGGTATTGAACGAACGCCTTAGTTTTAGAATATCTCAATGAATCTCAAATACTTATTAGATGGATACAATAATATAAGTGAATTTACATAATGAAATTGTGCTAAAATTACTTCAATAAAAATAAAATAAAATATATATTGAATAGTATTAAAAAAATATTAATCAGGAATATATTATATATATAAATAAATCTCAAATCCTGAGAATCTTTGTGTTTTATTATCGTGAAAAACTTAATTTTAGAAAGTATTAAAAGTGTCTAGACACAAATTCCCTACTTTATATTATTTAATTGACAGTTATTACCTGCTGCTAGTACAGTGGCTCCTCCCGCAGGAATCCCAAGCCCCAAATTCGTTTCTCTCCTCTCTTCAATGAAAGCTACGCTGCCCATTACCATGGCTGAAATTCCACATACGATCTGTAACAAGATGAACATCTTCATTAATATTCACGTCATATTTGCATATATTCAAATACGAACACGGTTAAATAATATTTGTATTATAAATTAATGCTACATATCCGATGGCTAGTTTTAGTTAAGCTTAACCGAGTTCGAGTTAATATTTAATTGCGTTCTAGTGTAGGTTCAAATTTGACTCGGGTTAATTATTAATTAGACGTATTTATAGTATGTGTATTTTTATTATAATTTGCAAATATTGTGTTTCATTCAATGAATATTGCGTGTTATATATAATTGTGTTGTAGTAGATCCTACACATTTCACGAACTCACATTTAAATAAAGCACCCAGCAGTAGAAATCGCCGCAGATTAATAAAAACATGAACGATGATGTCGATCGCGTACCAATAAAATAAAATAAAATATTGTTAAGAATAACTAACATACATATTTTAAAAATAAAAACAATACAGATTTTACAATACTTTTACATTTTTTTAAAACAATAAATATTAAACTTTCTGATTTTTGCAATAATTTATTTATTTTTAACACTTTACGTGGCGATGTTTGCACGACCGTTCAACTTAAATACTGTTGACAGCGATACGTGTTTATATGTTTTGATCCCAGTTTCTCAGGCATCATATCAATAACATGGCAAACTTTAGTGCCTCCTAACCCGTGGTATACGTAGGTCCAAGTAATAAAAAAAGGGACTTGAATTTTATCTTGAGTCACAATGGAGATAAAAATTTATGGAAGGACGGAAACTAAAATTTATAGAAATATCCCAAACAGACATAATATAAGTATATTGACCGTAAAGTGTTAAAAAAAAAAAAAAAAACGTTTTTATTTTCTTGGTACGCGATTCACAGTTTTATGTTAACTGATTTCATTACCACGAATATATAATATGTGGAATATATTCATAGATTCCTACCTAAGTACTCGGATACCCACACGTTTTAAAAAGAACCACGTACCTCCTGTTATTTTTAACGGATACCCGGTTATTTTAATTTAAATATAAATTTATTATCTCCGTATAAAATTTACTATATCCCACACAATTTTTAAGATGCAAAATTTATATTTCGCAAAACCCATTTAGTAAATCCCGATTTAACAATCCAAAAGTATTGTTTCGCAATGTAAGTTTTATGATACATTTCATTTCGGCATCCTTAAACATTTGTCGCTTAACAAAAAATAAAATAAAATGTGAGTATTTGCAAAAAATACACGCTAAATACTCGGGGGACGGTCGTACACCAAAAACAGTGATTAATGATTGTTAGATTCTTGATCGCTCGTTATCCATCGGTTGATGGTTAGCACTTTAACAGATTTTATTTTAAACTTTAATTCAATTTTGATAGTAATTACATAAAATAAATATTTTGATTAAGTAACTAATATTTATTATCGAAAAACAAAAAATATTTATTCTGAAAATTCTGCATTTTTTAAATTCAAATTTTTATTCAAAATTTTATGTTTCTGTAATCCACAAGAGTTGATAATGATCAGCACTTTATAAAGTTTTTGTTTATCTCTTGACTCATAATAAAAACACATTTTTGCTGTCAACAATATATTGGGACGAGTGAGCCGTCTTACGTGTTTTAACGATGAGCAAATTCATATATTACAATTATCACACGCTCACAGACAAAAATTATATAAATTATACTTATAATATAATATAATAATTTTTGCTATCAGCATTCTAATAAAATTGAAGTAAACAATTACTTCAGATTTATATCATAGTAAATTGCGAAGTTTTGATCGAATAATTATACACCCATACATCATTATTTTTTTAACTTTTAATGCGATTACTTAAGGAAAAAATATTTAATATAAATCATAAAATCATATTTATGAGAGTTTCATTCTCGACAGCCATTAATAAATTCCGTAGATATATATTAATATTTTAATGGTTTAATCATGTGTACATATTATACAATATATACATTGTTGATAACAATTACACATTAATAGTTAAGAGAATTTAATTAGTTAATTAATATTAATTGTATTTTGATGACCTATATATATTCATAGAGAAACATCTATAAACGATTTTTTTGTAGAGTTTCGGATATCGATTTTTTCAATAGCTTAATATAATATAAAAACATTTTTGGCCATAATGTGCTTATTGTGTGATTTTATTACATGTAATGACAAAACGCACAAGTTTCTGCACACGGTATTTAATATGTTAATGATATACTATGAAATTGAAATATTAAAAAAAATGACCACTGACTTTTTTGTAAGCTTTTGCTCCCTTTCCTTGAACGATCTAAAATCCTTGAACAATTTAAATAAGTTATCCGTGGAGAAAGGGTTAAAATCCATTAATCTCAAAAATCGGTGATAACGACAATACAATATTTAATTTAAAATAAAAACAAAAAATGTCAGTAAATATTTTTTGATGCAGTTATACTGATCTGTAGGTTTATGTTTTTAATTAAATAATTTTGTATATATTTCAATTTATATATATTTTTCTTCTTCTTTTTTTAAATTTGTGAAAGGTTCTATGTATTTTTCTTAAATTTAATTATATTTACAGATAATTAATAATTTTTATTTTATTATATAACTGCAATAATTGTAAAAAATGAAAATGGTATATTAATAATAAAAAAAAACATTGGGTTTATTTTATATACACTATTATATAACCATTTGTGTGTGTTTACAATAATTAATATTAAGTTAAATTTTATTTAAATTACTAAATATGATATAATACGATTTTATTTCCAACCTTAATTTTAATTAATACCGTTATACCAGTATTGAAATTCAAGGTATATAGAGTTATTGATTTATATATACATACATATATAAAATATAACCTCATTTACCAGTAGGATTTTTATTTAAATTATTAAATTGACATTACAATTTTCCATCTAGTATGCTTTAGTTGTCCCCTGACCTTTCGCTGGTATCAATATTCAATTCTGATGCACTTTTCAAACACAAACTCGATTGAACCCGTAAAAGGTTTCTGAGTGTCGTTCCGATTTTCCAATTCCGTTTCAGATTTCCACGAATAACACTAGCATTTTCGCCTAGAAATTGCGATATGATTGAAAATCAATAGCTTCTCACCTAAAACGATCACGTAAGCAAGTGCGTAATTTGGCGAAGCCTCACGGAATTAATTTACGTCCTATAGGAAACGCGAGATAAATCAAGGGAAGTACCGTTATTATGTATTACGTTCAACGCGAAATTCTACTAATCCGCTTTTTGGCAGAAATTTAATGGCTTATGACGGAATGAAAGGGAAATTTCAAATAGGAAGTGCCATGTGCACAGTTTGCAAATACCACATCAATTACACAGAATGACATTAAACTTGAATAGGAAAGTCTCAAAGTCACGTAAATATAACGAATATTACGAATAGACTATAGAAATTTTAATATAAATATAAACGGTTCAATTTAAAATTAATTTATTTTTTATATATTTTCTTAAAGTATCTATTGCTTTTTTTTATTATATTTTACGACGTAAGATTTCCCCGGGTAAGTTGATGGAATAAAATAAGCGCAAAATAAAAATAATATGTAATCCTATCTGCATTTTTTTAAACTCGACTATAAAAATATAAAATGACTACTATTATTAGATACATTTAGAGACTGACCAAACAATCATCTTAAAAATAACAAATTTTACAAGTTATCATCCAAGGCAAGGTACAAGGTACAATATGGCAATTTCGCTACAGAACCTCTGGCAATGGTTTAGAGATAATAAACAGGATAAATGTAACAAGAATGATTGCCAACGTCGTAGCAGCTAAGGTACTAAAAAAAGAAAAACAATAATATTTTGCTGTGTAGTGCGAGATAATGTAAGAAATAATTCAAATAAGAGTGAAAAAATACCTACACTTGATAATACATTTTCATTATATACAAGCGTTTTTCTTATAATTATATATTTTTGTGTGTGATTGTGCTGATAGTCTCGAAAATATCCCAGGCTTAGTTCACTAATCCGTTCCTGGTTCTAATTTAACACGTAAAAGCGCTTTTGTATTAGTAACATAAATTAATATGATAATATATTTATTTTTAAGTACTTATGTCTTATATAATATAATTAAAAAAATAAAACATTAAGGGAAATTTGGAATTTAATTCAATTTAGATTTAAAAAGTGCTATTGTTATGGGTTTCGGTTTAAGTTCATCAAATTAAGTCTTAATAACAAATATTATTGTTCATCAATAAAAATCCTAAGACTCCGTTTAATCGGATGCAAAATACCGAAACACTTCTTGAGAAAAGGTTCTCAAAGTTGGCAGTATATGTATTAAAATTTGGCGGGCATTTCAGTTTTTTCAGAGAGGGGCCAAAGTTGGCCCCTCAATGTTTTTTTTTTTAATTTTGATTCTCTTAAGATTCATAGTATTTCATTAAATGACATGCATTTTTCTGAACTAATTAAAAGTTTAGAATCCACGTCAAAAGCAATAAAATCGTGCCGTCGCCGTCGCAGTGGATACGCTCGGTTATCTAGCACTCATATTAAATATTTGCCTGAATTTAGGTTAGTTTTAAAATAACTATTTTTTCATATAAGTTAATTAAGGAGACCAGGTATCCTCATCAAAAATGTTATCCTCTTTGAATAGAAATATCAAAAAAACTTTTATTTTGAGCACTCGTAGCAATTTCTTCTCCTCAACAATTTCGGAGATAATTTTTTAAGTAATAATTTTGCGACGATTTTTTTAGCTCTCGCGGAAATCTGTCCTTGATCCTTTTCAGACAAAAATTTCCGAGATAAATTTTAAGCTAAAATTCCGTGATAATTTTTTTTGGGTTCTTTGTTCTCCTCGAACAAAAAATCTAAGATGGCCTTTTTATTTTTGGTGTCCTCCTTTGATATTTTTAAAATCTAGTCACATTAAGATAATAAACTATGCAGAGATGTTTTATTAAATATTCTTAACCTGTTACATGCGTTAGACGTGTATACACGTCAATCGCAAACTATATTTTAGTGCAGTTGATAAAAATATCATTCACTACATAAACTCAAAATTTGAATAAGAAGTAATAAAAATGTCATTAAGTAGTATATTTCCTTTATATTATATTACTAATAAGACTGCTATGTATTAAAAAAAATATATATTTAAAACTAAATTTCGCAGTAACTGAATAAAATTATTTTTATTGACTATATATGTAAATATATACATAAATATTAAAATCGCTTACCTAAATGTAAACATTTTAATTATTGGCTGATTTTATTTATCTTGATAAAAATTTATTAAGTCATGTAGCGAGAAAATAAAAAAGTTATATTTTTAATAAAACTGCGCCTGAAGATAGATTAGGTTAGGTTATAAATAAGATAACCTTGTCTAAAGCTAGGTTATACAAAATAATATATAAGCACAAAGATATTTTTTATTGACTAAGCATAGTAATATCATTTAACTAGTATTTAAATTTGTTATAAGATATCTATTGTACTGGATTTATCTAGGGACGTCATTTCAGATTTTTCCAGGAGGGGGAAAAAGCTATCCAAACAGTGATCGTTTTTTTTTTAATATTTTGAATTCATTAAGATTCAAATTATTGAATTTTTCTGTCCATATTCAAGGGGTGCGGCTTGGGGAAATGTCCCCATCTGCCCCCTCTCCTAATGACGTCACATCTACATATGTCAAAAGCAAAAAAATCGTGCCGTCGCAATGGAAACGCTCGGTTATCTGTATTAAGACTTTTTATAACAATACTACAACTTACTATGAATCGAATGAAACACATCTAAACCAAATTTTGACTAATAGGAGAGCGCAAAAACAATTATCTCTTCTCAGAAGTCAAAAATCCACGTCATAAGCAATAAAATCGTGCCGTCGCAGTGAAACGTTCGTTGTCAAGCGTTCCCACTGCGAAATGTAATTATATATCGTATACCTAAAGCTGGATTTTCACCGGGGCTTACGACTTAATAGCATATTATTCAGAATTTATTGCCTGTAAATTTAGCTAAGATTTAATCTTCTCATTTATTGAATGCAAGTGTGGTATTATTATTATATTATTTTACAAAACATATAATATAGTTAGTCGCATATTTACAACAATATAATAAAATGGAAATGTTAAATAAGTTGAGTTTAAAATAAAAAAAAACAGGAGTTAAATTATTAAGCCCCTGTTGTAAATGGCTGTAATTTTTAAGTCAACTGTAAAGTTGAAAGTTAAATGTTGAGATTAACAACGATGAGGTGATGATCAATTAAGTGTTATACTGCATTACGTGCCAATGAAACCGCTAAAGAAACCGAACAGCGACGTCTGATTACGTGCTACTAAAACACAAAATTAGTAAAACCAACATTTTAGAACACACAAGAATTATACAATAGTTACGCAGTCTTTCTAATGGTACCAGTTATTCAATTACTATAACATAAAACCTGTTTTAATCACGTCTAGAAAAAATACTTTTCATCGAATAAGCACTATTGAAATTATCGTTAGTAGTTACCAGTTAATCGCTCAACGTAAAGCAACTTTAATAGTTGAGCTTTCACAAAGTTGAATGGATTAGTGGTGAAGCTAAGCGCAACGGTGTTTGTTTCTAAATTAGCCAATAATTCCATTCGTCTATTCTTTCTCAAAATACACTTATTTACTACATCACAACTGTTTCCAAATTTTTCAGAAATTTATCACTCATCACAAGACAAAAAAATATGTAAAATATCATTTAAACATAAAAATTAAATATTGAAAACTAATGTCATGTCTGAGAAACAAGTTTTTATTTGTTTTAATAATAATATTTAAAAAAAATGTTGTATATTAGTTTTACAATATACATTAAAGCGACGTTTTATATTACCGTAATAATAGCACACTGAAACTTTATACACAGCTTTCTAATATCAAACAAGAGCGTTCTAGGAATGCTACTAGAACTCAATTATTTGGGAGGACTCGCATATCGCTCCCTTTCTCCTCATTCTCTTGCCAACGTTCAGACCTCCGAATTGGGGTCATCATCTGGGTCGATTTTAGTATTGATTCGATATTGCAACATCGAAATCTAAAACTATGAAATACGAAAATCTTAAAAGATAAGATTGAGATTTTGCTCCAGATTATGATTCCAACATCAAAGGTCACCGCAACGCCACATATCAAAGAGGTCATAGATATTTTTGGTGTTTTTACATAGAACCAAACTTATTGCTGTTTGTAACATTATATAAAAATATCATATATATATTTATACATCATATTTTGTTATTTAAAAATCGGTTCACAATAGACCTTTAATTTCGTTGAATAATTAGAAAACACAGTCAAAATGTTGTTTTAATATGATACAAGAATATGTCTTTGAATTATCCTTGAAAATAAAATCTTTGCAGAATAAAAGCTAATTTAAGACTTGTTAGTCAATTCTCAGTAATTTTAAACATTATATGTTACATAATTAAATTTGTAGTTCAACCATATGTACAAGTATCATATTACAATATAGTTATAATACACTCCTGTGGGTACAAAACAACAACTTCTTTTAATAAGAAGAGATTTTTACATCTTTATCTGACTTTTAGAGATTCAAGTTGTTTTTTCAAAATATATAAACATAAAATTATATACACTTAAACTTAATAAAATCATTGAAAATAGATAAAAAATAATAAAAATTAGGTCATAATTATCTATAATTGATATCAATTTTTATTTAGAAAATAAAAAAAAAACAGAGAACCCAAATTAACAGAATGAGCAAAATACTAGTAAAAGCAACTGCAATATCTAATAAAAAATACTTTAAATAGGACAGTATCAATATGAAAAAAAAATTGATTTTTATATTAAATAAAAATTGCTATTTTTTATCACATGTTGTTTATATGTTATAGTTTAATAACAGTGAAAATATATTTTTAATAGCACTTTAGTAAAATCAAATCGGAATACATTTTCAATAGTAAAAATATAATTTTACTGACAAGTGATAGTAAAATTATATGCTGCTCTAAACTGTCATTTGACAGCCGAAAAACACTATTTTTATAAAAAAAATAAACTAGACCCCCAACAATTTATTAAATTTCGTTTAAAAAATAGGCGAACCTGTTAAGACTAAAAGATTTAACTTTAATATAATCAAACCCTAATTAGCCTAATATAAGCTCTAAAACTATAGTTTTTAAATTTTTATTAAATTAAGTTAAGATTGATACATTTTCACTGGACTTATTAGTGAATATATATATGCTAGTAAAAATATAATTTCAATGTAAAATACACATTCACTGTAGCATATATGCAATATGTATGTATATAAAATAAATATAATACATATAACGCAGGGTTTACGGTGAAATATAACATAGCAAAAGCTAAGTCTAGCGTAAAGTACAGAGCTTTTTCGAACGATTAGACAAACCAGTCGACCATGTGGTAGATCAAATTGATTTTCTTTTGTTGTATATATATATATATAATATATTGTATATTTTTAAACATGTACGTAAACATTCATAAATGTAAATAAATGGAGAAGAATAAAAGAAAATTATATTTTATTTCGTAAGGAAAAGCTTTGAATTGTTACTTGAAATGGAAAAGATATTTAACCAAGAGATCTTTGTAGCTCGACATAAATATATTCAATAATCTACATTTCACCATAAATATTTACATGTAAAATGACATATGAAATATTATTTATTTACAAGAACTCTGGTGTAAAAAAATAGATTTTTGTTATCTGACATGTCCGTCATTTCATCCGTCATATTAAATCCATATTTCTCTATGGAAAAAAAATATATCTTCTTGCTAAAAATGTGTTTTGATATTTCGAATTTGCACGGAATATTTATTTTTATAATTATTTGTCACATACGAATTTTATTTTAAAATACAAAAATACACTGTTGAGTTGACCGCGTAGCGAATTTTTCTTAATACTTTGTTATTATATTTTAAATATTCTCTAATTTTGTTTTTATTTAATATTCATTTATTTGTTATTTTCATGTAAAATAAAACATTTCTTACCTGCAACACCCGTAGCCTCAATATAATTGCGAAGGGGTAAGCGTCCAGCAGAGGTCTCTCAATATCATCACTCGCCGGTCTCAGTGGAGATAAATCCGAAGTCAAGTGTACGTTCGACTCTTTTCTATGACTCAAACTCGCCTAAAACATACAAATAAAAAACAATTCAATACAGTAGTGGGTAAATGCGGTACCATTGCGTACCAGACGCGCGACCCCAACCCTTAACGTTTTACATTCAGTCCACATTTGTGTCCACAGGTGTGCGCCACGTTTCGAACATATTAAAAATGGCCAGCGAATCGGAAGACGAAGATCCGATAATCGATTATCTGGATGATCCGCATGAGAAAACCCTCGTCGAACGTGAGTATCAACCCTTAGATTATGTATTTTATTATCAAGTGACAGTGAAGCAGTATTTAAAGTTTGTTAATTCTCATAAGTAAGAAAGACATAGAAATATACCGCGTAAGATTTGGAGTGATCAAATTAAGCAGATGATATTCTCGGAATTCTAAGGGTCGTTTCGGTCGATTAGGCGTAGCTCCGTTTGATGCGATTTTGAATATTCTAGTGGAAGCTTTGTAGGGATTGATAAGGTACTCTTCAGCATCATATTATTTCGCGTGTGTTTCGGTAGATTTAAGAGCAGTACATTTTCAGCACAAGTCGTCCTTTCATGAAATTTTAATTCGGGGTCTCTGTATCTGTTCGGCAGAATATTTCACACTGATCGATATTTTTTTGGCAAACTCAAGGTTAATGATTAAATTAAAGGGATCATTGATTAGAATCCACGTCAAAAGCAATGACGTCGCCGTCGCGGTGAAAACGCTCGGTTATCTAGCGTTGATATAAATTTCACTAGCGCTTGTCAGTTAAATTCTATTTTCGTTAGTTGAAATATATATCTAGTAGTAAAAATATGTTTGGACTACACTAGTGAAAATATTACTTCACTGAAAAATACAATCATTTATACATCTCATGCAAATAAATAATAATAAGTATGTAAATGCATATATTATATTTACTAGCACCCGCCAGATAAATTGTATTTTTAATGGTAAAAATATATATCTACTAGTGAAAATCTATTGCGATATGATTTCACTGAATATCGTGTTTTTAGATTTTTTTTGAATTTCTGATTTAGAATCAAAAACTTCATTTAAGATTATTTTACCTTTTTTAAAAATTTCGATTTTATTAAGATTTATAGTATTTAATTAAATGACATGCATTTTTCTGAGAAAATTCTAGGGAGGGGCAAAATGTCCCCACCTGCCCCCCACCCAAATGACGTATCTCTATACAGAACCTACTAATATTATTCTACAAAAAAATTCTGATTAAAAAAGATAAAACTTTTCTTAAATATCTGAAGCTTTAATAGTTATTTTTAGAGGAAAAAAACTGCTTTTTAAGAGGAGAACAAACTGAAAAGTTATTTTAAAACAATTTTACAACTGCAACTTTTGACACGATGCTACATCAGTCGATTCATCGAGTTGAATTTAAAATAACCATAATTCTGGAGATTCAATCACTTACCCAACCTGTTCCTTGATGTCAATTGCCATTAGGGATTGCAGTACCGATAGTACCGATAACGGTAATATTGGTATTGAACAAAAATTGCCATTAGGTACTACCTGTATTACAAAATGAAATACCGGTAGTATCGAAAATATTTTTTTTTTAAATCCGTACATATAATTGCTTGAAAACGAGATCTATATGGCATATAATTAAGAAAACGATGATACCAATATTGCTTGAAAGCAAAATCAGAGAATAAAATGATGCTAATTGTAGGGAATTAACAATTGTAGTTTTATCGGTTCACCCTGCATGTCGCTCGAGAGAAACACTAATGAAACTCCATAAAATATGAGATAGGTCCCGCTCATCCGGCCGTCAAAAGCTGGGTGCCCGCCCACAGGGTTGGATTGTAGGGCCCAAATACTATGCACGCAACGGATGCTAAAGTAGATATTGTACTCACCCTACGTGTGCAAAAAATCCCACCAGTGATATTTCAGCGCAAATTTAAAAATAACAATTAAATATATTTGATATTTTTGTACGATATGCGCAACGTGGCAACACAAAATAATTCATTTGCTTTATCTTACGCAAGTTTAACGGTACTTAAGAGTTCCCAGTAATTATGTTATGTAACAAAAAATGACCGCACCACAGCGATCTGCCGGTCCGTTTTTTATGATAGGGATGGCTGCCGAAGTGAAAACAAAACCATGTATTGCATACACAATTTTTTTCTACTGTATATAAATTTTTATCTCTCTAATTCATGTTTTTTTTAAAAAAAAAACTTATGCAATGTTATTTTATTACCAACTTTACTATATATACGATATGATTAAAATGTATTGACAGGTTTTTTTTTACATCAAACCTGATTTATCTTTTATTTTTTTAGTATATAAATATAATAGTATTTTTTTTGTTGTAACCACTAAATAATATTGCTTTTGTACACAAAAAACGTCTTAAATTTTTAAAATACATATAGTATTATTAATTTAATAAAATCAGAAATAAATAAAAAAATAGAAACTATTAAAAAAGTCCACAGCTGCAGAAAATTAACTCAGAAAAATGAGTAATTTTTAAAATTTTGTCAAATGAAAAGTGTATTTTTAAAATATTTTTTATATGATTTTTTTGTTGACTTTATCTAGTCCATGCCTACAATTGACTGTAATTACCTGCGTTGTAGAAAGTAAAATTTTTATATATTCCACTACAAATATAAACGAATATTTTTGGTATTCGTAAATTCGTAACTTAATGTGAGTTATTAATTTATGGTACTATTTAAGAATATATATTTATAATCTAAAGTCAATAACTGAAAACAATCAATATTATTTCGTATTGAAAATTAATGATTAAAAATAAATGTTATTTTATCTTTGAGATAAAAAAGTGCTTTAATATATAGAATATATCATAATATATATACATATATTTAATGAGCTTAATTTTGCCTTTGCTATTTTCAAGTTAAATTTAATAACGAGTCCTTTGACATTTATTTAAAAATATAAAAAAACGAGTATTATTACTTCCTTTCTCATGTCTTATTTTTTATATTTTTCAGTCCAGTCAAAAGGTGATCCTGAGGCACCAAAGCGTAAGAAGAAATTCATACCAAACTTTGACCACCCTGGCGTTAAAAGAATTGCAGTTGATGTTGCATCACAAAAGAGCTTGGGAGTTGAAATTGGAGTTGATGTCACTGGTGAGCATCCTTGGAAGTTCATTAAAAAAGAATTGATATTCGACAACATTGAAGTGTTATTGGAAGAATCTCCTTATGCACCGTACAAAATGGAGATCGAGCTATACGAAAACGAAGATATGCTAATGGGATACATTTTGGATGAAACGCAAAGCTTAGACGAATACTATTTTTGTATAACAGAAGATGCTAAAAGACACTGCGAAGCTCAATGGAACAGGGTCTTGAAAAAACAGCTCAAAAGACTGTCTCAATCTGTATTTAAAATAGGCAAAGAATGGGAATCTTTGGGTAGCGAGAAAGAAGTAGATGATTTTCTACTCAAGACAAGTAGGCCGTTAATTAAATTAGAGATCAGGATGAAGTATCCGAGAGAATCTGCTCCTAAAAGATTCCAAATACGGCATACCGATGATGTGAGAGATGGTTATCTGGAATTGGTATCAGATTCTCAACAAGAAAATATAAGCAGAAGAAGGATAGATGCTGCTGTTCAAGCAATACCTGAAACGTGCGATTCTGAAGCTCAGACTGAATTGAAATTCCCTCAAAATGTATGGACTCAATGCAGCGCTGAAGATTGCGATGGACAAGAAAAAAATGACGATGCAGTTAAAAAAGAAAGTGAGATAATCAACGATAAACTAAAAATTATCTTGCCAAGTGTATTAAACATGGTGGAGTTCAATTCTGTCTTGGATATATACAATATAGATTATCCTGATCTTATAACCGATGATGGGAAAAGTACTGAGATTCAAGATATATATTTTGAAGAAACAGTATTTTTTACTAATATCACTGCTAAAGATAAATACGTTTCTTCTGTGACCTGGCATCCGGGATCTGCTGGAATAATGGCAGTGGCTTATTCTGATTCTACTTTAAATGTTACAGAGCCAAAAGAACTGATGGATAAGATACATCGCGATGTTTATGGGAATAATCCTGTATTGATTTGGGATTTGTGTGATAGTCTAAATCCAAAGTTGTATTTAGATAGCAAGAGAGAAGTAAGGACGGTTTCTTTCTGTCCTAAAGAAAGTAATATATTAGTGGGCGGATGTAGCAATGGGCAAGTGATCATTTGGGATCTGAATGAAAAGTTAATTAGTGGAAATGGATCGGAAGTTTTGACTGAAAATCAAGAGAAGTTCAGAAAGATGGTCGATTTGGAACTCAATTGGATGAATTTGAACGAACAGTTCTTGGTAAAACCAGACGTGGTTTCAGATTTGAATGCGAGTCATACAGATGCTGTTACAGATATCACTTGGGTTTCTTTTCCTTGCGACGTAGCAGATTGCAAGAAGATGAACTGCAAATGTTCGTTGCAGTTCTTGACTGTATCTTTAGATGGTAATATTTTGATTTGGAGCTTGGACGTGAAAGGGGAAGCTGAGCCGTATAATTTAATTAAATCTGCAAGAGTCAGAGTGACTCTATCAGAGTTGAACTTACGCGTTTCTAAATATCACGCATTTGATAGAGTGTTAAAACCGCATTATAAAATAATGGTTGGAGAGCAAGGAGCATTACATAAAATTGCCTTGACAACGGTGTCTTTTAGACGCGCGAATCAAGAAAAGGAAAATGGTGAATCTGTTTGGTTGGGTTCTCTATATGGAGAGCTTTGCAAGATCGATTGGATGGATGAAGAGAAGACTTTGAATCAAGATAGTGAATACAGTACATTTTCGCTTAATATATCTTTGCACGATGGACCTGTTGCTTGTTGTACTCGAAATCCATTTTGCGACGATTTGATAGCCACAGTGGGGGGTAAAATTTTCGCAGTTTGGAGCGAGTGCCTAAAAGGTAAACCCTTGTTCTGGAAGAAAATGGAATATAATATGACGAACGCGGCTTGGTCTCCACACGTACCTAGTCAAATTTTTATAACGACCCAAGGAGGAGATATAGATGTTTGGGATTTTCTGCAAAGGAGCGATTCTCCGACTAAATCGCAGAAAATATGCGGAGAAGCACTCACGGGAGTATATTTACAAAAAATGTCAAATTCAGACAAAGCGATGGCTGTCGCTGATAGTAAAGGATCTTTGAGGATATTTAATCTATCAGATTCGCTGATTCGAAGTAATGGTAAGGGATTAGAAGAAACAAAGGATTTTTTTAAAAGGGAATTAGAGGCAAAGCTGTTGTTTGATGATTGGGAGAAGAAATGGTTTCAGAAGCACGCTGAGCGGATTCAGAATAGGAAAAAAGCTGAAGAAGTGTTGCAGAAAGAAAAAGATAAAAAAGCTAAACTTAAAGCTAGAAAGGAAAGGGAGAGAAAAGAGTTGGAAGCCGAAAAGCATCTTAAAGAAGATGCTGTTAAAACGATTGATAGAGCAGAGGAATTGAAGAATATTGAATGGCAATACGCAGTGAAGTCGATCCAAGAAATTAAAAAAATGGATAAAAATAGTCTGATGAAGTTGGAGAAGCCGCTCAGAGAGATGGAGGCTTTAAAAAAAAATGTTGCTGCAAAACAAATAGCAATTTTAAAGCGACAATCTGCGATATTTGATGAGACAGTATCTATATACTTTCCTGAAGTCAAGATGAAGGATGATGGTGTTAAGATTAAAATAAAAGAAGATGCTAGTGTTAAATTAAATCAAGCGATTAATGAGTATCGCGATATATCGGAAAATGCTAGATTATTCATTGAAAAGAATACTTATGAAATAGAGTTCGATTGGGAGAAAGTTTTGCTTAAGGCAAAGGATAGAAGGAAGAGTTTGAGGGTACAAGAAGTTACACCACCTTCTAGAGAAATTACACTTGTTCCAGAAAAGTTCGAGAGTCAAACGAGTTTACTCGATTCCGTTAAATCTGCTCCTCCAATAGTTAAAAAGCTTACTATAACTGAGCCCCACGAGACTGAAAAATCAGCTCAAGCTGCAGCTTCCGCTCGTAAGCCTATAAGCTCCGAAGGCGAAAAAGATGATCAGAAAACTATTTAAAATTTAATTTAATAGACACGTTCTTTAGGGATTTCAAAAGCTCTCTCCTAGATTAATTATTCTGAAAGAGGTTTACCGTTAATGTTTACTTATTGTACGTAACTGTGTGTGTCCTAATAAATGTATCTTTTAATACTAAAGCGTTTTCATTTATAAGGTAGATGTAATTAGATTATTTGCTTTAAATGTAAATTATCTTTGAAATTGTGTGTCTTATCGTGCTTGAGACTATGAATAATGAATTACTCAGTTAAGGATTTGTTTTACTGGTTATTGTACTGATGTTATTAAGAGCGCTATTTAATAATTTTGTGTTGAGAAGTACATACCATTAATATAAATTAACATCTTACTAGTGTTTGTAATTTAATATAACTAGCTGTCGGTAGCTCACTGTCATGAGGTACCGAAGCTAGCGAGTGTGTGAATACCGGACCCTCAACTTTTTGGGTTTTAAATATTATTTTTATTATTATAATTAATGTTTGAAATTAGACATTGAAACCATTGTGTAGCTATGCGATTAACAATATAAATTAGAGATATGTCATTTAATTTATTTTAAAATATACTTTATTTCCAGATGAAAACATTTTATATTATTCAAAGACGTAACACTAAGATATTTACTAATAAAATAAAATATTTAAATCATTTACGAATATATTTAAAACTTATATAGATATAACGTATGTTTTTTTAAGTGTATATATCTACGGTAAAATTTTAATCAAATCGTTTAGCTATATAATGCTAATAAATGAGTTTGAGATTCATTGAGACGTCCTTAAAGTATTTGAATAAATAAAAAGCAATTTGATACCGATACGTGCGCCCTCTCGGGAAACAGCGAGAGCGGAAAAGCCTTTACAGTATTTATTCTGATTGAAAGTCAAAGGAGTGGGTAATGCCCTTAGGGGTTGTAATGAACAATATTAGATATAACATAGTAGTTCAACTTTGAGACGTATTCTCGGTTTGATTGAAGGATGTGTGAAACGTGAAAGTCAGAATTTAATTTCCACGCAACTTCTAATGAGGGTCGTGAATTTTTAACAAGCTCGTTACGAAGCGACTTTATTGTGTAACGAAATTGAGGTACATTGTTCTGCTTTTATCCGAAGAAGTGCGTATTCGTACATTTTGGGTAGTAAAAATCTCACAATTAAGAGTGAAATTTCTAAAGAAGTGTAATTTTGCACCGCACTCATGTCATGTGAAATTATTAAAGGAATTTATTATGTGAATGTGTGAGATATGGAAATGGGACAAACCAAATGATGCGGGTAAGTGAAAGCATTACTCTCGTATAACTTATTATAGACTAAAGCACGAATGTGAATAAATTATTATTTTAATAATGCGATTTCATAATTAGACCTTTGAGTTCTTAATTATATTAGATTCAGAAATATTTAATAGCTTTCATTATTTTTTTTTAAAACGAAATATTTTTTGGGCCATTAGTTTTTGCACTTTTTAAATCTATGTATATACAATTATCGGATTTTGTGTACTCTCAGAGGAGAGATTTAGCACTGATTCTTATTGTTTTGATAAAGTAAGGTCCAACGAATTCAGTACACCTGCATGGAAACACTAATAAATACCGTTAATGTTCTTCCACTTGGATATGTATGATTGTTTGTTAATTTGTTTGATCATTGTTTCATCATAAGACAAGTTTTTTTAATTTTTAAAAAAGCTCATGTAATATATTTATGTATATATATAAATATAAATAAATAAAACATTTCCAATAAAATTAAAAATTAATTTTGAAAAAACTCTCTCCACAAAAAATGATTTAATAAAAATATTTTCGTTTCTTATCTTTCATCTCAAATATAGATTTTTCTCGGAAAATTATATTTAATTCTTCAAAGTTTACTTTGTCAATTCATTATATTCCGAGACGCGATCCATTATGTAAATTTAACAAACGTATGCCTAAAATTCGGCATATGCTAATAATACATTTTCCAGTCTGTCGCTTTCGTGCTTACGCTAAAAAAATCTTATTTTTATCGTATTTTATATCTAAATACATATTTCAGAAATAATTATTTTGATATTTAATACACATTAGTAAAAAAAATACTTTGATCCAAATATATTTAAATTGGCAACTTTGTATAAAATATCGTTATAGCCTATTTGCAAAGATCTAAGTTATAATACAATTTAAAATTCATGCTATTTTAATCGACGTCTAAAAATATATAATACAATATATAAGTGCTTTATATACAGTAAAATTACAATTAATGTAAATTTATATCTATTATTATATCTATATTATATCTATATTATATAAATTTATTACTTCTCAAAACATAATATGTGAACAACAATCGGGATTCAGAGAAAAGCATTCGACTCAAACTGCATTACAAGTAGTGATAAATGATTGGCTGTTGGCTAAGGATACAAACAAAATCATTGGAGCAGTTTTCTTGGATTTCAAGAGAGCCTTCGAAACAATAGACAGAAAAATAATGTTAAAGAAATTGGAGAGTATAGGTATAAGTGATATAGTTTTAAGATGGTTTAATAATTACTTATATATATATTAATGTATATTCTGAAGAGAAATTAGTGTCTTATGGAGTGCCACAAGGGTCTAAATTGGGACCATTGTTATTTGTTTTGTATATTAATGATATAGTTAATAACGTGAAAAAATGTAAAATTCATCTATTTGCGGATGACACATTAATGTATTGCATAGGTGATAACATTAAAGAAATTGTAAATAATTTAAATAATGAATTAAGTATATTAGAAATATGGTTAAAGAATAATGTACTTAAATTAAATGAGAATAAAATTAAATGTATGTTTATTAATTATAAAAATGTGTTAGATAATAGTACCAAAATAGTAATAAATAACTCTAGTATAGAAATATTGGATAATATAAAATATTTAGGAGTAATTGTTGATACAAAATTAAATTTTAAAGAACATTGTAATTACATATTAAAAAAAATTAGTAGAAAAATAGGTTTATTATCTAGATTAAGAAATATATTAAGTATAAATACAAAAAAAATAATTTACAATAGTATAATATTGCCCCATTTTAATTATTGTGCAACACTATTAAATATGTAAAATAAATTAGATAAACAAATGTTGCAAAAATTACAAAATAGGGCAATGAGAGTAATCTTAAATAAAAATAGATTAACTAATTGTAAAAGTATGATTGATAGATTAGAATGGTTGAATGTTCAAGAAATATTGAGTATGAATGTTTTAGTATTTATATATAAGTTAGAAAATAATATATTACCAGAATATTTTAATAAGTATTTAATAAGAAATAAAGATGTACATAAATATAATACTAGAAATAGAGAAAATTTAAAGATAATTAAGTATAAGAAAACGAGTACGGCTAGGGGAATTATGTACGGAGGTTTTGATTTATATAATAGTCTTCCAAGAGAAATCCGAAACAGCAAAAATATAACGGGTTTCATAAATGGAATAAAAAAACACCTTCGTACATATATAAATAAATTATAATATTAAGACTTTATTATTGTATATTTTTATTTTTTCTTTCTGTTATGTATTTTTTATATATTTTTATATATGTTTACTAAATTTGTTAGATGTAAAGATTAGCTATTAAGCTAAATAAATTAATAAAATAAATAATAAATAAATAATAATAAATAAATAAATAATCTATATAATAAAATGTAAGAAGCTGTTACAAATATATGTTTTAAGGATTTTAATTTAGATGCAGTAAAAAAATAAAAAGACAATTCAACATGACTTGTTACATATTAACTAATACAATACTAAGAATGGAACGCGATATTAAATTTCCAGATTTTAATTATTGTAAATTGTGTATCAAGATTTTTGCCATAAATTCAAGATTAAATTTCACGCTGATTTTTGAAATCAGTTGCCGTTTATAAAGTTTGCAATAATAAATACAATGAGAAATAATAAATGTTCTTCTTATAGAAGAGTTTATTTGTGTGCTATAAAATGAGCTTTAAATTAAGCCTTTGATATCTGACGATCTTTAATCTGAAAATGTCAAATATCTGATTAAATTTCGACAACACAGAGAGGGTCCAAAAAAGAGTTGTAATTTGAATCTAGACAGAAACCACAAGCCAAGGCCGGACTTTGAGCGGAGACGGCAATAAATCGGAGAAATACTTTCATTCATCTTCTAGAATGGGGTGACCATTTATTTTTAAGAAAATCGTATTGTACTGTTTAATACATTTAATTTATCAATTGCTACAAAGCGGTTAACGTATGTATTTAACTATTTATTTTATTGGAGACTGGCTGAATTCCTCTTGTCTTTAAATTCATTAGATTTACTACACTACAAAAATAGATAATAATATTTTTCGATTAAATTAATCAAAAACATTATTTTGTAAATATATTTATAGGCTAAGGTGACAGTAAGAAATCATTTTAAGAGACTCTTATTCACATTTTTATATGGCGATAATTAAAGTTCTGTATCACTATTATATTCTATATTTTTAATTGTTAATCTAAAATTGTATCTACAAATGGGTAATTTATATTCTAAAGTTCGCTTAAAATAGACAAAATATCATATAACCCATAACAAATGGTCACCATATTATGAAACGGCGTCAAAGCGGCAATTTCAGGACCCGAACTTAATACATGGGGGTGGTCTCTTTGGGATTTTCTTTGAGCCGTCGTTGGCGTAAATTTAATGTTAGGGTTGGTGGACATAAAGCGCGATTTGTTTAATGAGTTTAGGGGTATAAAACGGAACGGATTGCGTTTGTTATCATTAATATTACATCTGAAGCCCTTTGTTATCGCTGCAAGAGTCGCGATAATGTTTACTGTAGTGCGATAATTAATTCGAGGAAACCGGAAACTGGAACAACGGCGAAGAGCGGATGAATTATACATTAAGATAAATTAAAAATATTCTATTAAACAATAAACATGAATTTAATTGCCAAAATATTTGTGTTACCTAAGTGAAAAAATATGTCATAGAAATGGAAACTGTCACTCTTTAAATCGACGTCGTAAATTTTGTATAACGCGTCGACGTATTATAACAAGAAAAAACCTCTCAATTTATTTACGGATATTTTCACTAAGATGTTTTTTATTGGTTACACTGTACAACAAGATCTGTGCCATAATGACTAGATAACTTGATTTATATCAAACACAGTGATTTATTTTTTATTTATTTCCATGTAAAGTACAGTTTTTATATATTTTCGATATAGTTTTATAACATTTCCGGTAGAAGCTTTTAAAATTTTAAGAAACACGTTTCAACATAAACAAAATTATCGCTCTTATCATTTTATCAGGTATTTAATTTGCGAATTATATACCTATATATAGTATATATTCATATATATATAGAATGTACATAAATATAATTACTTTTAAGCTAAATTTGTGAATCATATTGGAAGCATTTTAAATTCAATGGGCTTTTTCCGACGAAATATTGTGATATTGAGGTATACAATTAAAATTAAATTTACCTCCTTAATTTAATTTATATTGCAAATTATCGCTTAATGAGTTTTAATTATAAATTATTAATTACTCAACTTCAATATGTATTTTGTATGTAATCACAATTTTGTATATAATTTCAATATGTATTATGAAGTAAATATAAACAAATATTAATAATAATTTAGTTTTTAAAGAGCTCTTAAAAGCTTTTTAATGTTGCTAAGGTGCAGTGTCAAAAACCCGTCAATCTTTAGAGTGCCTTAAAGAGTCGCGATCGCGTCCCTTATTCTGATCCGTTGCAGCCAGAGCGTCGGCGCTTATCCAGCTTCTTAGCGGACTTGCCAAACACAAGGATGTTTTTGGCGATAGTAGTAATGAGTTTTATCTATTTTAGATGTGCACTATAACTGTTTTTCCGATTAAATATTTAAAAAAATTAATTATTTAAAAAAAAATACATAATTAATATAAAACGGTTTTAGGTTCACAATTTGGTCTTGGATTTTGATGACTCACTAGCTCACTCAAAAAAGTTTAATATTTGTAACAATACCAATATGGATCTCTTTGACATCGAGAAGGCTTTTGACACTGTCATAGCATGGCAGTTTTTATTTAAAAAAATAAATCAAGTCCAATGAGATACGATGGTAAAAAAACATAAGATTTAATTATTTCAATACAAAAAAAAATATATTGAAAATAACACAAAAAATAGTAAGAAAGAAACAATATTTTTTTAAATGATACGAATCGAACCAGCTCATCGTATATAATATTAAATATGCAGGATTAATGAGCTAGATAGCGACAGCCATAGATGAGGCGGTCCTGACCTTAACCGCCAGCAAAAGAGGACACGATCGTGATTTTTAAAGACGTTCTGAAACCCAAAATTGAAATTTTTAAAGAATAGTTTCATCGTCAACAGCATCAATTAGTAGTTTTTCACTATTCGAATATTGAATAAAAAAATTAGTGCAAAAAAATCGATTAAATGCTTGTAAAATATTATTAAATTTAAAAAATATTTCCAAATAATAATCATTTATTACTTTTATAAAATATGCACAACATAATGTTGTGCGAATGATTGATCAATGGGGGGCGTCAAAAAGAAAATGCGTAATTTATTATTTTACACTTTTTAAAATTACCAGAATTAAGATCAGCTATGATTAAATTATTGAAACATTTTAATTACCTAATTTTATCTAATTAATTGTATATAAAATAGCTAATAATGTTTGAAACAAATTTTATATATATATATAAATATTTGCATATAAATTAAATAGCTAGAAATTCACTAATCGCGATCGGATTATTAAACTGAATGTAATTAAATCTTTGCGTATTAAAACAACAAATACAAAAGCGTAACACAAAAATTTGCGACGCACGCCTGTTTTTGAGATAAGGGTTAAAAGATAATAAACGGTGGGCTTTTGCAACATATCGTTCAACGAACGAATTCTGCGAATTTCGTTCATAGTAAACACGATTGATACATATTTTACTCACAATTGGTTTTTTAAGGCGTAAATGCATTTTTTTGAGTAGGAACGTCTCATTGTCTTGCATTTTAAAACAAAATAAAGACGCATAAAGGACCATGGATTTTGAAGCGACATTAATCACTCAGATATATTGAGAGAAAAATGAGATTTTTTTTAATTTCATTTAAGATAGTACAAACAAATATTTTACAAATTTTGCCTCATCAATCATACTTTAATTAAACATCTTACCAATATATTATCACTTGTTAAAACATCACAGGTAAGAACTTCACCAGCAACTTCTTAAAATTTCACACCACAAAACAAATTGATTAAAGAAGTTTATTAAAAATGTGTTCTCCAACATATTTTTTTATTCTTGATTAAAAACTATGTAAAACACACTTTTTGAAACAAAATACCAATTCAAAAATAGCAAACGTAAGCGTAATCTGACACTCGAACAGAAAAAAATTACAAAAGCATTGTGAAACAAAGGCGAGCCTTCAGTTTCACCACGTTGCAACGTAAATTACTCTCCTCTGAATAGGGACACAACATTGAACGGTACTTGTGCTAGGTACTGAAAATTGTTGGCTACCTCTGTATGTGAAAATGTGGAATATTGTAAGAGCGCCCCAGTCAGCATTGTAAAGCAAAATATATAGGTTCATCGACTTGTTTCATTCATATACTTATGATGATCGCAATATTGACTTAAGACCGCAATGTATATTGTCTATCTAAAGAGAAGTAGCTAAAACTAGAAATAGATGATGCATTGCATTTTTTTTAAATAATTAAAATATTACTTTTAAAATAAAATACTGTCCTTGAGCGTGAAATTAAAATATGTCGCAATTACTCATTAAAGTATTTACATCTTTCAGAACAAGCTTAATCAGCTTGCCGTCATTATACAAGTGCACGTGACGATCAGAGATTTTAATGGATTCGGGTCACTTTTAAATTAACAATTTCTGTACAAATTTAAAGGGTACTTTATAAAAACAATAGTATAAAAATTGGCATATTATAAGTATAAACACAAAAAAAAATTATAATAGTTTAAATTAATAGTTCAAGAAATATTGAAAATTAATGTTTTAGTATTTATATATAAGTTAGAAAATAATATGTTACCAGAGTATATTAATAATAAATAAAGATGAACATAAATTTAATACTAAAAAGGTCTTCCTAGATGGAATAAAAAAACGCCTTCGCGTATTAAGAAATAAATTATAATATTATGTCTTTTTTTATATATTTTCTATTTATTTTATTTTCTGTTTATGTTATATATTAAATAAATATATGTCTAATTAGCTTTAAAGCTAAATAAATAAATTGTATAAGCTCTCACATGCACTGATCGTGATCGGCTAATTTCATTAACCTAAACTTAACCCTGAACCGCTTTTACTATGTTCCACCTTCGTTTACTAAACCAAAGATGCGTTACACTCTCTTACATTACGAGGGCCACGATCATGATATTCATTAGTAAAGTAACCACACTAAATGGAAACCCTACATGCATGGCAATTTAAAGGTGCGGTAGATGAATTTTCCTTTCTCTGTTCCCTTATGTACTCCATAAATTCTAGACTCGTATTTATGTTTGTATGCACGTGTATCATTCCATATGGTGCTACTGGAGAATTTATGGGTAATGAGGCATATCGAGATATACAAGCATATGTATTATATATATGATACGTATACACAGTTGTTGACATAATTGGTATTAGAGACATGGGCGTGGACCGGAACGTCTGATTGAATTGCCACCCCTGCTGGTGACACGCAAGAAGAAATATGTAGGTGGTTAGCCATAAAAGAGCAAGTATATTTTTACTCAGAATTTACTGAAGATGCACCTTAGTTTGATCAAGGGTGCAGAATTCATAGAATTCGCGTATATATTGATATATAAAATGTACAAGTATGCGCAATACCAAGTTTTAATAATTATTATGTATGTGTAAAGCGAGTATGTTTCAATGAAGTTTATGTTATTTAAAATGCATGTGTTATATATAAGGAAAAGCGGAAAAAAATGATAATTTTTAAAGGGACGATTTTAAAATTAGTTTGTAGCTCTGTTAGTCTACTTTTGTTAATACTCAGAAGGTTTTCTTTTACCCTATAGAAAAAAATGTCAAGGCCAGAAATCGAGGAGATCCATTTGCGTTATTATATGCTATTTTTGTTCGACCAAGGAAAGAAAGCAAAAGAAGACACTTAGATCATCTGTGAAATTTATGGAGACGTATTGCATCTTCAAAAATGTCACAGGTGGCTTAGAAAATTTAAAAGTGGTGATTGAAAAATGCCCCCAAATCGGGAAGACCTACAAAATTAGACGATGACGTGTTAAAATCAGCAGTGGAAGCGGATCCCCGAAAAACCATCAAAGAATTGTCAGAGGAGTTCGGCTGCCCTTGGACGACCGTTAAAGACTATCTCAAGCGCATTGGAAAAAACACAGGCAAGGAATTTGGGTACCGCACGAACTTTCACAAACGGCCATTGAGCAGCGAATTACCATCTGTTCGTCGCTATTTTCTAGGCACGAAACGGCATCATTTCTGAGAAGGATCGTTACAAGCGATGAGAAGTGGATCCTATACAACAATCCAAAGAAAAAAATCAATAGCTTTCTAAAAATTAAGTACCCATACCTACCCCTAAACCCTCATTGACCTTAAAAAAGGTCCTTCTTTGTGTTTGGTAGGACATGATTGGCGTCATCCATTACGAGTTATTAAAACCTGGTCAAACAATTACTGCAGAGGTATACTGTAGTAAATTAGTTAAAAAGAAAGCGGAGCTGTAAAAAGTTTTGGTCAACAATCAAAGTCGAATTTTGCAGCACGACAATGCCAGACCACACGCGGCACGGATCACGCAGGAAAAAAGCAGGGAGCTTGATTTTGAAGTTTTACAGCATCCCCCATATTCCCTTGATATCGCACCCTCTAACTACCATCTTTTCAGATCTTTAGAGCATTCCCTTAAAAATAAAAAGTTTAATTCATTTGACAGTATCGATAATCACATAGAATCATTCTTTAACGAAAAACCTGCAAAGTTCTATTAGAAAGGGATTGAAAAGCTGCCTGATCGTTGGAGAAAAGTAATAGAAAACAATGGAAATTATTTTACTGATTAAAATTGTATATATATATTTTTTTTTTTTTTTTTGTATGAGAAAAAAAATTATCATTACTTTCTGCTTTTCCTATATTATTATTTGCAATCTATGTTTTTTATGGGATTATTTATATATTTCAGTTTAAGCTGAAACACAATACAGTGCAAGCTACAAGAAATATTAATTTGAGATTTGGTGAGGTTTGTCTGTTAGCCAGAATACTGTAATCATAGAGTAAAGAAATAAATAGAGGCGGCGACGCGTACTAAAAATCATGCAAATAAAAATCTAATCTAATCTAATCTCTCGGTCAGTCACCTCTCGTACTTATCTCCGCGCATTCGGCGAGCTTAATCAAATATGCCTTCCTGTTCTGTATATTCGTGTAAAAATAATGCAACATGTAATTTATCATTTCACAAGTTACACTCTGTAATTATTTTAAAAATTAGTTATCAAAAGTGACGCGTGTAAAACACGTGCCAACTAGAACTGCGCATTCCATACTTCGCATATATATTTAATATAAATGATGAAAATAATATTTCATAAGTAAATATTTTTGTCGCATATTAAGGTAAGTAATATTATACACGTTTTTTAAATTTTCTTTAGAACCAAAAATGCGGAAAATATGGCTTAAAAATATTTTACGTCATTTATGGAAGCCATCTGTTAGCACAGATTTTCTCATAAAAGGTGGGTATAAAATGTTAAAACTAAACTCAGTCCCTTTACAAAAACAAACCATTATCACCACTTTCCTCAACGTCAATTTCGAATACTGATGCTTATAATTCTCCTAGAAAAATAACTTTATTACGAAAATTAAATCATGTTGAGTTAATTTTCGTAATTTCAGAAACTTTATAGTACAAAAAAAAATAGTTTAAATCAGTAACAGACAAAGGATTTTTATTTGAGGAATACAGTTTGTCACTATTAGCAAATTTTGATTCTGATTCAAAATAGTTGTCAACTAAATTATTTTACTAAATCTTATCAATATATTTAACAAACTTTAAATTTTAACCTGCTTCGCCTAAGAACCATTGGTAATTGGTATCAGAGTTAAAACAGAGATCCAAGGGTTAGGTTTGCAGCATTTAAAGCATTAAAAATAAAATCTCAATCGATTAATAAAAAACTAGTTTGCAAATTATTTATAGATAAAATCGCGATTAGTAAACTTACCGATGCATACAATCAATTGCAAAAGAAACACTAGTTTTTATGATTGTGTGCATAAACGGTAACTGTAAATTACCTGTAACATATTTTTATTAGATGGGATATCAGTCACACAAAAGGCTAATTTATAACAATCATGTTTAAGAAAGTACACAAAAGCAAAATAGATGTGGTTTCTGTAACATTTGACAGTTGTCCTACTAACTTTTATGATTAAAAATTTGGGTTGTAGTTTACAATATAATGATCTTAAAACAATTTTTTCGCATCCATGCACTTGGAAACCAGTAGCAGTTTTTTAGATCCGTATCACATGCTTAAATTAATAAGGAATTCGTTGGAAAGCAAACAAATATGTAGGGATAGCTTGGGTAATAATATTAAATGTAATTTTGTAATATAACTGCATAAATTACAGGACGAAAAAAATTGCACTTTGCCTACAAATTATCGTGAAAACACAATCACTTTTACAACCAAAAAATGAAAGTGGAATTAGCTACTGAACTTTATTAATTAGAATTTTATAAAAAAATACTTTAATGATTTTATAGGGACTGTAACCTTCATAGGTGCAATAATTTAATCGATATTTTAAATTTAAAAAATGTAAAGCCGTTTAACTTTAAGAAACCTCTATGTAAAGTAAACCATTCAGATGTTTTTAATATGTTAAAAAATACATATTATCTCTACACCATAATGGCGAAAGAGTAGTTTCTAATAAAATAAAAACAGGATTTTTAGGAATATTAATTTGCATGGATAGCGCTAAACAGTTATATAATACTTTAGTAGAATAAGAAGGGGGTGTTAAATTATATATTAAATTATATATAGATAAAAATTTTGACATTTTGAATTTATTACCAGATTTTTAAACTTCGAGTTCTCGCGAAATTGTAGTATACAATATAATAAAGACTATATTGAATTGATAAAATTTTAAAATCATTTGTAGAAAAAATGTTATAAATCATTAGAAATTAAATGTTTGAACAAACCTCTACGAGTAATCATTATTAACTTAGGTTAAGTACTTAATATTGAAATGAATAATGTATCACGTCTCACGTCTAAAGAACTTGTTAAATTAAAAAAAAGTAGTTTATATACAATATATATAAAATTCAAGACTCACTAAAAATAAATATGATTCATTGATTAGCTGTTGTAAAATACCATTTTTATAAATAGGACATATTTGTATCACTAAAATAAAACTTTTTTTATCTTACTAAAATAATCGACCTCTTGATATAAAATAACTTAATATTTGGCCTTAGATATAGCTTGATGAAGTAAACTGATTGTATAAATTTATTGAAATATCTATTACGATAAAAAACTAATTATCTTAATGAATAAATATTTTAAAAGTAATTTATGTATCAATCTGATATAGCACAAGTATTGCCGTTTTATTCATTAAAACCCAATTTATTCTTAGAAATCTCTCTGAGAAGTCTTTATTTAACTTTCATTCGATCCTAAACGAGCATTTTTATCGTCGCCCTAGGACAATTTAAGTCTATCGATACTGTCCTAAAAGGAAAAAAGGGATGATCAAAATACCCTTTAAAAATGCTATGAAAATTCCATTCCACAGAAAAGTTAATTAAAACATTTTTTATCTTATAAAAATAAGATTATTTTTTGTAGCATATCACATTTAATGTAAATTATATAATAACATTTGGAAGGCAAACAATGTGTGCTTAACATTAAAATGTTAACATAATAATAATATGCTAAAATACTATTATATCTCATTATTTTATGTTTTTATATCGAATTTGGTGATGTGGTATAAAAATACATTTTCTTTGAATCAGCTTAACATCGCAGATAATTATCATATTTAATGAAATATTAAATTTATTTTATTTACCAAAATAAATTTCATCAACTTTTATAATTAGTGGTCGGAAGCAATTATCTGTAATATCCTTCAGTATAATCGAATTTTACCATTTAAATTTTATAAATAGCATATATTTATTAAATTTAGGTCATTTTTGTTTGAAGCTTAGTCACGAATAGTTAAATATGTTTACTTAAATTATAGTATTTTTACCACATTGAAATATTTACGATTAACGTAACAAGAAAAAAATATATTTATTATTTTAAAATTACATTTTTCTTAATAAATAAAGATATATATCAATAATATTTTATCCATCAATGCTATGGAGACCATGTTAAAAAAACACAGAAGGCAATATTTAATAAGATTTTTATATAAAAGACTTAAAAAGTTTTCTAAAATGGCGATAGTTACACACAGTAAACAAACACAGTCGGGTTTATGAAATTTAATAAACTTAAAATAGGTTAAAAGATCAAAATCAAATTTATAGACATGAGTATATAAATATCAGGCTATAAAATCATAAACTCCGGTGAAAAAAAAATCAGTTTCAACCAGTAAGTGATATACAAAAACAGGTTTTAAATGTGTGAAAAATTGAGCTTTTTGTTAAAATGGAACACCACCGCGAGAAAAACTTTTTGCATATTAAAATTAACTATGTGCTATATTTCAGAGCAAAAATTTCCATCGCAAATTCACTAAGAAATGATCAGTTTTGAAAATACTACAAAAGGCATCCATTAATCACTTCCTTAGACACTTCTTCGTAAACTTTCTCTAACTTTTTTACGGTCACTCGCACTTGAATTTTTAAAGCTTTCCAAGGTGTAAACTATCATCAACCAAAAAAAGGCCGACCCAAATTTATATAATCAAAAATCGTAAAAACCGCCGCTTCCCTCTTCGCATTTCGTCCAAAATCTTTA